>NC_135660.1:72159805-72465506 GCF_964188315.1 Podarcis muralis | reverse complement strand
ATGCTTTTGTGTACTTGGCTAGAGAATTGCATTGCAAAATTTGGGGAAGTGTGAATTTTGAAGGACGGCTGCATTACAGTTCACATTATGTTTTGGGAAGTGCAAACTGGGTAGATTCACCTTTAAATATAAACTGAACTGAATTTCTCCCCCATGCCTACTTCTGGTAGAAGTGAGGGGGTGGGTGGATATGAGGAATAAACATGTAAACTGGGACTCTATGTGTTTAGGCCTTCACATTTGAGTGGCCACATCAAATGTTACATTGCGTGTGTGGCAGAAGGAATGCCTGCCCACTTCACCACAGGAATGCAGTTGTTGGCTGGGAAAGCATAACTTGATAACTCACATTAAATGTGAGAATGTTCTCCACTGACATGTCAAATTTCTGTGGGTGATATCTGATAGCCCCTTCACAAGTGGAACTCATCACTTGATCCTACAGTTATCAGGTGATGAACATGCACATGTGAATGAATTCTTAAGTGTTGTAAGTGACCTCTTCAGCAGCCTCAGGAGGCAAGTCTTCCAGGACTCACAGCCAAGCTGGTCTCTGGCCTCCTCAGCAGCCTCAAGTTTTGTAGCTGGAGTCAGTCAGGGTCCCACCCACCCATGCCAGGTGGGGAAAAAGCCAGCAAGGCACTTTCTGTCTTTGTTTTATAACCAACATTCACATTGGGACATTCTGTGGTAAATGAGGAAGTTGCTAGGCTGCTCACTGCAGTGAGCACTTTGAAGTATTGGCAAATCTTGTTTTTTTAAAAAAATAAAAGGAAGATACTGCAGGGGAGGAGGGAACCCTCTGTTGCCTTGTGTAATGGCAAATCCAGTCATCACCAATTGATTTCACTCGCTGCATGAAAACAAACTGTTTTTTCAACCATTCTTCCCCCACTCCTCAAACAAGTGAAAATCTGGGCCAGTGTATTTGGTCCCACATTAAATACTTCTTATTATGATTGGTTTATATGATCATTTCATATGCATTCACACTTTCAATCATTCTCTTTGCTGGTGATATAAGAGATTGTCCTCTTTCATGTTCTACTGCTGCAGTCCTGATGGTGCAAACAACACTACTGTATACTCGCTGTGAATTGAGAAAATCACACTTTTCAGCAGATACTCACTCCTGTGAAGGAAATCAATATGCCCAACCTAAGTGAAATAACTGCTGGCAATACAGTAATTAGGTCATTAAACAGCAATGGATATGCATTAAGAAGCAACACAGAATGCCCTCAGCTCTGTTAAAAACAGCACATGCTAAAGCTGGAGGTAGTTAGCAATATCAACTAATTAGATGCAGAACAAGAGAGAGGATAAAGAATAAACTATTTTTTAATTGATAAGGTTCTTGCAAAGCTGTGAGGAGAGATCACAATAGCTAGGTTTTTGGCAGTTTGTGAAATATCAGCTTTAATCTCTGAAGCAACCTGCTATTAATAGATGCTAGAAGAAACAGATGCTAGAAAAAATACTCCAAACACATGGAAAATACTTCTGAGCTTAATTATTATGAAGGCTAGGTAATCAACACAGATACCATATCTCTCCAAAACCAGAGAGTAAAATCAAAAGAGAGAAACACAAATCCTTCACTGTTTTCTGATTATTTTGAAATAGCAAATAAGATAATAAGTAGCTGCATTTTTTAACAATGTGAGAAGAAATATATTTGCCATGGGAAGATACAAATTGATCACAGTGTCCTGTGATACAATGAGGGATGGGTTTACCTATCCACAGCCACTGGCCATTCTGAATTGTTAAACAAAATTTTTTTATCCTAAAAATGATAATGATTTTTACATGCATTTTAGCATTTATACTTTAGTTTTGCCAGTGTGGTGTAGTGGTTAAGAGAGGTAGACTCGTAATCTGGTGAACCGGGTTCGCGTCTCTGCTCCTCCACATGCAGCTGCTGGGTGACCTTGGGCTAGTCACACTTTTATGAAGTCTCTCAGCCCCACTCACCTCACAGAGTGTTTGTTGTGGGGAAGGAAGGGGAAGGAGATTGTTAGCCGCTTTGAGACTCCTTAGGGTAGTGATAAAGTGGGATATCAAATGCAAACTCTTCTTCTTCTTCTTCTTCTTCTTCTTCTTCTTCTTCTTCTTCTTCTTCTTCTTCAACAACTACTGGTTGATTCTACATTAGAACTGCAGGAGGAATCTGTCCTTTGCAGGTTCTGATACTGATCTAATCCCCACTTTCTACACCTATGTGTGGATTTGAAGGTACCTTTATGCATTTCATGGTTGGGGCGTGGAAAACCGCATGGTCTAAGTCACCCAGTGGGCTTTATGATTGAGGTTGGAGTTGAATGCACAGCACCTTAACCCAGTGCTTTTTTTTAGCCAGAACTCACCGGAACTCAGTTCTGGCACCTCTCAGCTGAACGCCATTGCCATTGTAAGAGAACAAGGGAGGTGTTCATGGTGAGTTCTGGCACCTCCTTTTCCAGAAAAATTGCACTGCCCTAACTGCTTCAAATTCTGTCTACAACCCCATTGTATGATAGTAGGGCCGATATGTTTTCAGCATTTCCTTTGCAAGTCTGGGCATAATTTGATGTTCCTTGGTCTCTCAAGTTCCTTGTGGCCATTTCATGAGCAATATTCTTTCCATTACAGCCACAGCATTACCAGTGCTATAATCTGAACACTCCCTTATAATGCAAACTTTTATAGGGCAATCAAACATTTTGTTGAGCTGTTAGATATTATGCTGTAAAATGCATCCTTAATTAATAGATGTCTGACAGGTTCTATCTGGTGTATTTTACATATTCACAACCTCTCGGGTTTTTTGGTTTAATTTCCTGCACGTTAGCATCATTCAAAGGGATATTAAAAATGTCCAATTTATTTCTCCTGTCAAATCTACAAAGCAGGAGCAAGTTCTTGTAGTGATTGTGGTATCCTGGAATAATCTAATGATGTTGTGTCCCCATTTTATGCTCTATATAGCACTGAGTGTATGCTGTACGTGAGTGGGTAGACATGGTTGGAATGGCAGATTGAATCCAAGAGATTATTAAAATGTCCATCAGACGATTGAAAAGTTTGAAATCTGCAACATGGCTCTGAACAAAAAGGGGAGTGGTAACTTCATCCAGTCATATCTGGTTCTGTGCCTTCTCTCTATACTTAAAAGCAGTGAGGTCATGTATTCACAGCAGCGACCAGAGAAGAAAGTACTTTTAACTACAGTGGTACCCCGCAAGACGAACGCCTCGCGAGACGAAAAACTCGCAAAACGAAAGGTTTTTTCGTTTTCGAGTTGCCTCGCAAGACGAATTTCCCTATGGGCTTGCTTCGCAAAACGAAGCTTGCCCTGGGGACAGCGGGTCTTCTCTTTTGAAGCAAGGGGCGGCGGGGAGATCGCTTCTCCCCACCGCCCCTTGCTTCAAAAGAGGTCTGCCCCCGGACCTCTTTTGAAGCAAGGGGCTGCGGGGAGATCGCTTCTCCCGGTGCTCCGAAGCCGGGCGGGGGGGCGGGAACACCTGCCCCAGCCACCCCGCTTCGGAACGCTGCTCCGAAGCGGGGTGGGGGGGACGGGAACACCTGCCCCAGCCGCCGGGCTTCGTAGCGCTGCTGCGAAGCCGGGCGGGGGGCGGGAACACCTGCCCCAGCCACCCCGCTTCGGAACGCTGCTCCGAAGCGGGGTGGGGGGGCGGGAACACCTGCCCCAGCCGCCGGGCTTCGTAGCGCTGCTGCGAAGCCGGGCGGGGGGCGGGAACACCTGCCCCAGCCACCCCGCTTCGGAACGCTGCTCCGAAGCGGGGTGGGGGGGGCGGGAACACTTGCCCCAGCCGCCGGGCTTCGTAGCGCTGCTGCGAAGCCGGGCGGGGGGCGGGAACACCTGCCCCAGCCACCCCGCTTTGGAACGCTGCTCCAAAGCGGGGTGGGGGGGCGGGAACACCTGCCCCAGCCGCTGGGCTTCGTAGCGCTGCTGCGAAGCCGGGCGGGGGGCGGGAACACCTGCCCCAGCCACCCCGCTTTGGAACGCTGCTCCGAAGCGGGGTGGGGGGGCGGGAACACCTGCCCCAGCCGCTGGGCTTCGTAGCGCTGCTGCGAAGCCGGGCGGGGGGCGGGAACACCTGCCCCAGCCACCCCGCTTTGGAACGCTGCTCCGAAGCGGGGTGGGGGGGCGGGAACACCTGCCCCAGCCGCCGGGCTTCGTAGCGCTGCTGCGAAGCCGGGTGGGGGGCGGGAACACCTGCCCCAGCCGCTGGGCTTCGTAGTGCTGCTGCGAAGCCGGGGGGGGGGGCGGGAACACCTTCTGAAGGCGGGCGGGGGGCGAAAGTCTTTGTCCCCCCTGCCTGCCTTCCCAGGGGCTTTTAAATCGCCCCGGACAGCGGAGAAGTCCTCCGCTGTCCCGGGGCGATTTTAAAATGCCGCCCGCCAGCATTTTAAGATCGCCCGGACAGCGGAGAAGTCCTCCGCTGTCCCAGGGTTTTTTAAAATGCTGGGGGTGGGAAGAAAAGCCCTTGTCCCCCCCCCCAGCCTTCAGAAGAGGTCCGGGGACAGTCTGTCCCCGGACCTGGTCTGAAGGCGGTTTCCCTAGGAACGCATTAATTGATTTTCAATGCATTCCTATGGGAAACCGTGCATCGCAAGACGAAAAAACCGCAAGACGAAGAGACTTGCGGAACGAATTAATTTTGTCTTGCGAGGCACCACTGTAGTACTTTCCCTATATATATATATATAATGGATGGTATACAAATACTGTGTGTGTGTGTGTGTGTGTGTGTGTGTGTGTATAGTATTTGTATACCATCCATTATGTGTAGCTTTGTATTTCGCTTTTTAAGATGTATATCCTTTTAAAATGAACAGTTACTGTAAATTTAAAAATGAACAGTTAAAAGGGGGGAGTGTGCAGATGGAGGGGATTAGTCTACTGATTGCTGATGTCACAATGACAAGTTGCTTGGCAACGGCTGCTTGCCATCTTGCCGGTGAGTGGGTGTTGCAGCCCAATACAACGCCTCCTCTGTTCTCTGGACACACAGCACCATTTTAGATTGTTCCCCTATCTCCTCCAGCCACCATGGAGGCTCACAGGTTCCTGCCTAACCCATCCTTCAAAGGAGCCAATCCGCAGCGGCCGGGGGGGGGGGGCATGGCCAGCTACTTAGACTGACTGACCACTCAGCACAGCATCCAGTCGGCCAGGAGCATCGCCCATCCCTTCCCCCCCCTTCATTAATAGTTGATTACCATTCTGTTTCTTTTCAGCTAGCCGGACTTTACTGTGGTCTTTTGGCGGCTGCCGTATTTGGAGCCGGGAAGCAATTTTCCCTGCTCTGCAGGTTTCACCTTCCCCATGGTCACAACTGTGGCGGTTTAGGCCTTAGGCGGAATCCTATAGTCTTTCATCCAGCTGAGGTGTGGTGGAGTGGTGACTCACCCACCCCATTTTCCCTGCAGCGGCGTTAACAGGGTAGAGGGCTCTGGAAGGAAGTCTCTGTCCAAAGAGCCAAGTGCGTAGGCCTAGTGGACCATAGAGTTTCCCTCAGGATTTGGGGGCCATCTGCGTAAATGTGCGTTTTGCAATGGATCCACCCCCGACTAGACCCTTTCATGCCCCAGTTCTCCAGCGGGGGGCAGGCTGAGAGGGATAAACGCCCAACGCCTTTGCCAAAGCTTCCTACATCTGAAATCAATTAAGTTGTGGCCATTTAAATCCCAGACAGTTGTTGTGTCCATTCATTTTACCACTCAGATTTTGCGGCTGGGCACGCAACTGATGTTGTCCTTTCAGAATCTGCTACCAGACTATGCTGTTGTGAATTAAAACCATGTTTTACTTCAGTTCCACTTCTCATGAGATATATAGTCACTGCTTTTCTTCCATTTTGTGGAAATAAAGTATTCATTACCCATGAAGAAAATGATAGTAACACTTAAAAATTCTGGACAAAAATGCTCATCAGATCTGCATGGCAGAACTTAAGCTAAGATGCTGTGTTCTCTGTGTCATCACAAAGAAATCAAGGGCTTCTTTAAATTGGCAATGAAAGTCATTAGGCACTGAAAAAAGGGGGAATGTGGAAAGTTTTTTCCCCTTTCAGGTAAATTTGCTTTGACATCTGTGAAGGCCTGTGCTGCTTTTAGACCAGATCCCCTAGGATACTTGGTGTATTCTGGGTTCTCTCTAGGGCTTGTCTTCTCAATAAGAAAAAGAAACAATTTCACATTTATACAAAAAAGGGGGCAAGAATCAAAGCATACTCAGCAACAATAGGAAATGAAAAAGGCCAGGGAAAGTATCACGTAAGTGATTCATTTAACCTGACCAAAAGTCCAACAGGAAGGTAATACAAAACAATGTAATTTAAAGGCAACATATGTTATCTGGAGAAAATAAATTAAACTGGATTCCTAACCTACAAATTCAAGCCTATAAAATACAGTGATAATCACACTGACAGTTAATTAAGAAGGAGAGCAATGTAGAGAAGTATATCTGAGTCTGTCAGAAGTATGGACAGTTCCTTTTTGGGTTTCCAGATAAGTAAAATGATAGCTGCGATTCACAGGAGTTTCAACTCCCCTCTTCCCTTGAACCTGGCAAATGAACTGTTGCCCCAAATGGAAAGCAGATTTCTGCATCTGATTGTAAGTTGCGCCAAAGAAGGGGCAGCCTGTCCTGTTTTGCCACCACAGGCAAAACACGATAGTGTTGCTCTGCTGCTGAAGTCTCTCTTACCTCTCTTACCTGGCATCACCTGTGAAATGGCAACAACAGCAGTGGGTTTCAGCGAGCTTTCACAAGATCTCACAGAACTCTCATGAGATTTTGTGGAGCTCTTGCTGGAAGCCATTGCTGCTTCTCCACCAGCAGTGGAGACAGTTGGGGTGCCTTTGAGGTCACTGGCTCTTGGGGTTGTGCCACCCAAGGCTTTACACTGCCTCATGGACCATGCTCCAAAGAGATGTATGTCCAACATAAAAAATATTAAACACCAGCATACCAATGTTTGCATAGAAATTACAGTTTCAGCTGTAAGGGTAGTCTAAGGGTAGACCATTCTATTTCCGGTTCATGCCATTTTTCATATGTTATGCATATGTCCATTCCATTCTATTTCCACATCTTTTTTGGTTTTTATATCTTCTGTCTCAACATTTTTGCCTGCAGATGTTATATTTATATACAGTTCTAGATGTTCATTTTAAATAGATGCAGCTTTTTATCAAATATTATCAAATTGGCCTGTAAGAGTTGTGTGGCAGACAGAAATTAAACAGACTAAACCTTTTCTAGCATGGAAATGCAATTACGGGGAAAGCTTCACCTGTTGACATTTTGTATCATATCTATTTACTTGTGTGTGGCTATCCTTCACCCCTACCTGCAAAAGAGGACAACTTTGCACAAGATGAAGCATATGCAAAAATTGTGCAAATTTGTGCCTTATTGAATGAGTGCAACAGAGACCCAAATCTGTATTCTGGGCCCAGAAAATCTTGGAGGCAACCCTGTTATGGTGGCCTGTGATTCCATACAATGTTGCACCAGGTAGACAATGTCCACTGGTTGGTCTAATCTTACATTCTGTAGCCGGCAATGCAAGCACTAAAGGCTTCAGTATCTGTAAACTCTGAAGAATGAACTTTGTATTAAATCAGGAATAGCCAAAATAGTGAATTCCAGGTGCTGATGGCCTCCAATTCCCATCAGTCCTAGCCAACAGTTGGGGATGATGGGAACTTTAGTCCTGCAATGTCTGGAGGGTACCACATTGGCTACTCCTGTATTTAATCTTCACTGCTGCCTTATAAGAACACTAGGGACAACTTTCTCTGACTTACATAGGGTATTGGCATGTTATTGTTTTTGGTAGTAAGTTGCCTGGAAGGTATAAATACATACTTGGCTTGCCTTTGTCTCTCCGTCTGGCAGGTGTTACTTTGTTCTCAGAGATTTCTTTCCAGTGTTTAATTAGTTTTGTCAATCAGCTGTCTCATATGGCATTTCTTGAGTCATTACAATTTTTATCCAATTAACAGCAATATTTTTGAAAGGCATAATGACTAGAATGCCACTGGAGGTAGAAAAATGACTCCCCTCTTCAGTGTGCAACTACATCTCTAGAGAAATTGTTTATAAAAAACAAATATACAAATATTTTATTGTTTCATTGAAAATACAGCGGCGTTCCTGTTCATGATAGGAATAGACTCAAAAATGAGGCATTTCCTTGTTCCACACAGCCATTACTAGAGATGAGTGTATCAGTTTATTGGTGGTCTATGCCATTTTTGAATGTGTTTGCCCTTAAAGCTGTTGTGTCTGATGCAAAAATTAACAACTGCATGAAAAACCACATTTAAATAAGTATTTAAACCTGCATTTCAAAATGTATTTTCTCTGACGTATTTCTTTCAAAACGCATATTTCTAACCTGGCTTTGAGCTGGGAACTGCTCCCTCCTATGTGCCAAGGTTATTATGTCCACCAGAATATAGTGAGGAACTGTGATCCAGGCTCATAGCCAGAGGGAGACCAAAGAAGTGTGCTTGGGAAGAGTGTTATGTAGACTGCTGGTCTTTTAAATACAAAATTGTAACCTGTTTTTATCAGTGTATCCTGTACTTACAAGTGATGTAACAGAATTTGCAACAGAAGATTTTCTACAAACACTGCAAGATGTCCTGCCACTCCATGATTTAAACCAGGAAAATAGGATCATCTGAATATGGCCAGCCATTATAGATGGCCCTGCATTTGATGAAAGACAAGGCTGTGCAGGTTTAGTCTCACCTAAGTCTGTTGGTATGGTTATAGCTGAAGTCAGCTGAATTTCTTGCTAACTTCTCAGATGTATCTTCTCTTTCCAAAGCATCTCTGGGCCTGCTGAGAGTAGAATCAGTGTCTTCTCCATTGGTTAAAGGTGCCGCTGCATTGCCTCTGACAGAAGTTGCTGTTCAATATTTATTTCCAGCAAAGAAACTTATGATGGATATTTGTTTTGAAGTGTTTGCTTATGTTTGCCTATAGTGTATATTGGTTTTGAAGTTATGATGATAATAATAGTGCTGGTGAATTGGGTGTCTGCAACTCCCCTAGCCAGGGGGAAATATAACTTTATCTCTCCACCCGAAAAGGCATAAAAACATGCCCCCTCGACAAGAGGAAACTCTGCTGTTGCTTCAGTTAATTAACTCCTTCCCTGTCATAGCAAGCAGAAACTCTAGTATCCCACCTCCCTGCTGCAAAGATTATGCTTGAATAGATTTCACAGCCACAGAGAATGTATGTGTTTGCTATCTCCGTGGTCAGGTAGGAAAAATCTGCATCCCTTTTGAGTCCCTGATTGGTGATACATAAAAACAAATTGACCAAGCCTGTCGATATTCCTTCTCTCCATTTTGACCCGTCTCCTGGCCCTTGTCCATTTCACCCCCTCCAAATAATAGCACATGTATCTTTAAAAAGAAAAAGAAATCATTTTCTGTTGCTCTCTAAAATTTCTGTAGTAAATTTTAAGTATTTGTTTGTAGAAAAAGTTAAAATAGGGAGGGCATAAAAATGTCACATACTGTATTTGTGAAAACAACATATGAAAATGCATTTTATTAGGGGGAATTGCTTTGCAAAATGTATATATTAGGGGAAATTGCATACAGTGGTACCTCGGGTTACAGACGCTTCAGGTTATAAACGCTTCAGGGTACAGACGCTTTAGGTTACAGACTCCGCTAACCCAGAAATAGTACCTTGGGTTAAGAACTTTGCTTCAGGATGAGAACAGAAATCGTGCTCCAGCGGCGTGGCAGCAGCGGGAGGCCCCATTAGCTAAAGTGGTACCTCAGGTTAAGAACGACTTCAGGTTAAGAACGGACCTCCGGAATGAATTAAGTTCGTAACCCGAGGTACCACTGTACAAACATTTGCATATTAAGAGAAATTCACTGCTGAATTGTTAGGAGGACTTTAAAAAAGTAAATCACAAATTGGTGTGGAAATGTTTAAAAGCTAAAGATGGGAAAATGAGAAACTGATATTGACAGAATTGCCCATCTGTATTTCTGGGTTACAACCCAGTAGTAAACCAGGAAAGTAAATGCCTTACAGGAACAAGTATAGAGGTAAAAGGGAAGGGAGAAAGAAATTTGCATAGTAACCAGAGGGAGAGCTAATTGGTGAGAAGAGGTTCATCCTTCCTATACCAGGAGCCAGAGACTTGCCATTATCTGTCTGGAGGAATAAGGAGAGCTTGGCTACTCTCATCTGTGGGAGATTTCAGAACAGGAAGGATGCTACAGCAAGCAGGGAGACAGGGAGCGACGAGTGCATATTTATACATCAAACCAATGCAAGTTGTCTGAACTAAAGCAGCACAAATTTGAACGGAAGCTACAGTGAAGAGAAATCCTCAGAGAACAGTACACAAATGAATTCTGGGGGAAGAAATGTTTAAGTCCTTAAAGATTCTGTAACTAGAAACAAGTTTAGAAAGTGACGCCAGTGGAGCAATACATCCAGAAAAGAACCAGAAGGGCCAGAAAACAAAGTTTGGTATCTCCGGCTTTGCTTCTTCCTTTGCTTTATTCTTCTATCAATGCTTAGTTAACCGAGGCCCATCAGAAATGCTACAAAAGAAATAATGATACAGACAGCAGTAGAAATAACACCCAGTTTTTCATTTTCTGTAATGGGACTTTGATAATAATATAGCATTGTAGTTGATTCACTGTAGTGTCTGGAGGCAAACTCAGAAAAGGAAATATGTTTCTTTAAAAGCTTTCTCCATTCGAAGCTTTTCATTTTCCCAGGACAAATGGAAGAACTGAATTGCACAAAGAGCGTTGTGTCATGAGTTTTACAGTCAACTCTGAAATTAGTCCTTGGGGTTTGATAAATGGATTAGTAATGCCTAAGATCCAGGCAACTGTGTGGTTAGTTCCATATGCATAGCCACAACTTGTGTAGCCACATCGTATAACAACATCACCTTGCATATATAACAATTTATTAGTGTTCAGTGTTGTCAACGTGCTTTTCAGAAACAAAGGAAGAGAACACTAGGAATAGATAAGTGTTTTTCCATTTCAGTCGCAGATGTGTTTCACCTCATTTCTGCATTAATTGTTGTTGTTTTATAAAAAAAGAAACAACAGCCCCAAAATGAAAATAGGACTTTAACGTGTACTTTAGCACAAAATATTTATTTAACAGCAGCCCCATCCTCCATCATATGCTAAAGCAAATGACTTTCGAAACTCTGAGGAAAGCTCTTTCTGGGCTGACAAGCAAAGATGCTCATCTATAAGATATGAACACCATAGCTTGAATGATTTGGAAACAGTGAGGCAGGCACAGCCTCCTTTGAATACCCAGGTGCACATACCCGATTTCCCCTAATTCTTCTAAGAAGAAGAATTAGCTTTTTTGGAATGTGGTAGAAGTGGTGGCTCTGGCTGGGCTCATGGAATGTCTGTTTCTTCTGAGGATCCTGGGATCCATAACATGCAAGTTCTAGTTTAAAAAAACAAAACTATTGTGGGTCAGAATTAGATCAAATTTGTAGAGAAGGTTTGCTAACTCTGAAGGAATGGATCGTGCCAAATTTTGAAGGATAGCTGCAGTGGTTTTATTTTGCACTTTTGGAGGGTGAAAGAGAATTATGTAGTCTCCCTAAATGTTTTGTGATAATTTTTGTCTGAAAATTGCAGAGTTAAGAGAGGTGCCGGTGCGTAAGAAATCTTCCAAATTTCAGATAAATAGGTCCAAGGGCTTTAGTGCTAGGTGTCATTAAAGATAGACCCCACTCAATGAAGCTGTCTAAAATGTGTATGTGTGTACAAAATCGAGTGACATTTGTAGGCAAAGTCATACCTTCCAATGGGTGGAATCCTCCTAAATTTCAGGATGGCAACAGCTGTTTTCCCACAAGCACAGTCTTTATAGTTGTGTGGTGGGTAAGACAGGAAACAATCTCCCCCTTGTGTTTTCTGGGCAATTGGTCTCAAAATTGCAGACACAAGAAAGGCGCTTCTGTGTAAGAAGGCTTACAAATTGTAGTTAAATACATCCTAGACCTTTAAAGTTGAATTTTTTTGGGGAGAGAAGTGGAAGAACGAAAAGGCATTTGATTTTTAGGTAAAACTATTCCTCAGATTACAGGTTTGAACCATCAATCACAGTAACTGTCCTCTGGCCCTCTTCCCAGGCTGGTGTTTGCAGTTCCTTCCCCGATTGCTTAACTCTGGCATTTTAGCTATATGATAAGCTTACAGACATTTAGCTAGAGCTAAACTGAATGATGACAGAGCTGTTGATTATCAAGTCACCCAGATTTTCCCAGGACAGCTTTGGAGTGGCTGGCTTGAGAATTACATCTTTAGGATGCAGTTGCCTAACATCTGCCACCATAAGATTCTTAAAGGAGCAGTCTCTTTCACGTGCAGATATTGGCAGCCAAAATATGGTGTAAAGCACACTTCTGTTTTTCTCCAGAAATGTGTGCCAGAGCTCTAAGATTCCATCTAAGAGTTTCCCAAACTTGGGTTTCCAGCTGTTTTGGGACTACAATTCCCATCACCCCTGGTCACTGGTCCTGCTAGCTAGGGATGATCGGAGTTGTAGTCCAAAAACAGCTGGAGACCCAAGTTTGGGAAACCCTAACCTAAGAGATGGTAATGTAGTGAGTGGCTTGTACTGAAGAGAGAGTTTTGGAGATCACCAAGCGATAGGCAAGGAAGAGTGGTCCTGTATGAGAGACCCAGTTTTGCTTCCCTTGCATCCCCCTGTTCTACTTGGCTGAAGTCTAATAATTCTCTATCATATGTCATGTTCTTTGTTTATCATTGTATCAGAGAAATAAAATGATGGTGCAAAATGCAATAGCACAACATTGTGAGTTACAGTATCTACACCCTCCATACGAGCACAGATTATACATTCCAAATTAGGAGCATTTCTTCCTCCCTGCTGCCTCAAAGACTTCCACCTACACTTGCTTGCTTTAGCCAATTTTCCACTGTTCAAGAAACGAGGGGGAGTTGGATGTTTGGCTAAATTACAGTTCTAAGCTAATCCTTTTGGAACAAAAACCATTCATTCTTGTGTTGTGCAAGAGAGTAAAAATATAACAGGAGATAGGTGCATTAATTTTTGCCTTACAAAATGTTCCAGAAAGATAAAGTGCTATTACCCAATGAGTTTTAAAAAGCACCTCTGCTGCTGCCGCCGGTGAATTATTACTACTTAGGAAAATCAATAATGACATTTGATTTTTCAGGACATTTGAGAGCCTGGATGATCCACTGTTTAAATACAGAAATCTGTCTTACTTGAAGTCATTAATAGTGAGAAATGTCAAGCAAAGTACTTTGTAGTCAAGGAGAAAAATGAGCTTTATTTTAAAGTCTGGGATGACAGTATACCATACAGGCCTGACACCAGATGTTTGTGGATTTTACACATTCACATACCACGAGGTCCACTTTCTCCCCTCCCTCCTGGCAACATGTCACTTCTTGGTAATGATGCTTCTTAGACCATAAGTTCTCTATGTTATGTTCAGCTTTTTCTCTCATTTTCCGCATTATTGTTCACAGTTCCAAGGGGTGAATTTATGCCCCCTTCAAGTCTTGGTTAGGAATTCAGATCCTTCACACATCAAGGGTCATGTCAGGGAGGGTGAGGGCACGCAGCTAAGCCCCACCCATCCAGCACATCACTTTCATCCAGCCATGCATGAGTTTGAGGGTGGAGGTCTGCAATTGTTTTCTCTGGAGCTTGAGAGTTCATCTCAGGCTGGACCCTGAGTGTTTAAGAAGTCTCAGTGGATGTTTAGCAGAAGTTTCTTTGTTAAATGGTAATGTGGCTGTATTGTAAACCTGAAGGATGTTTGCATTAATTTAGCAGGAATTGCATGGTGAGCTAAGAATTATGGCATGTTTGCTTGTTATTTTTTGCTTCAGAGCATTTGAATTCTGGATTAACTCCTGTAGCTGAGAGGGGTGCATACAATATGAATTGTTGTAAGTTTCCAGGCACACTTTTCCCTCACAATTCTAGGCATTTCTTTATTTATCCTTGATTTCCTCCCCCCTCCAAGTAGGTCCTAATGAATTCGGCCAGTAAACTAAAGTCCCTTGGTCCTTGGCTCTTAGCTCCATTCTCTTCACTTAATGTATTCTTCATTTTGACAATCTGTTTCTTCTTTTGATTTGAAGTATCAGTGTTATGCTGTCTCCCCCTGTTCTTACTCATATTTCCAATTGTCCTGTGGGCTATATGTGATTGGATATCCAAACATAAACTCCAACTTAATATGCAGATGACAGAATTTATTATGCATCCTCTAAACCTTTCCTTTCAGCTGTCAACATCACCCTCCAGCCTTTTCAACAAATTATGAATGTGGACACTATCCTTGATCCTTCTCTTTGGCTTTCAGCTCATGTTATTGCTCTGAGGTCTGCTATCATGTTATCAGCTAAAGTCTGCAAAGTCCTTCTGTCACATACGTTCCCAAAATCTGTCCTTTTTATCTACTGACTCTTAGTAGATTCTTATTCATACCTTCGTTCTATCATATTGACTTGCGTAACATTTTGTGCATCAGTCTTCTTATCTCTCAGCTTAAGTCTATTATCTCTGTTTTCCTCTGATCATTTAGTCTGCAATCCTACACCTCCTTCCCTAGGAATAAGCCCCAATGGAACTCAGTGGGACTTATTTCTGAGTAGATGTCTATAGGATTGCAGTGTGTGTGTGTGTGTATTCATGCTTATATCATGTTCCTCTATGTTTCCTTTCACAAGTTTCCGCTTTTATTTTTTATCAACCTATTTTTATTTTAATCAAATTGTCTTAACTTTTCAGTCTTTTCACGATCTTGTCTCTTATCTATTTTTGTTGCTTTCTCTCTCCTCTCTTCCTTGATCCCTCTGCTCATCAAACACTAATCTCCTTATAAACCTCCATGCCTGTCTTGCAGTTTCTTGTCTCCTTGCATTTTTCCTTGTGACAAGCTGAGCTGAAAGTGTCGCCTAACCGTCGCAGCACCATTTTGTGGCTGCAACAGTCAGGAGCTACTTTCAACACCTTTCAGGGTGGGCTGGTGAATTCTTTAAGCTTTGGGGCACAGAGAATTTACATTTGTAATATCTAGGAATATCTCAAAACAAGCAGTGGTGGTAATCCTGGGGCTCTCCAGCACCATGCTGACATACAAACTTTCCTCTGTGGAAAGTCACATTGTTGGCAGAAGAAAATGGCTGCCCTCAGTCCACACTTCCACTTGTCCTGTCCTTTTAGGCATGGGTCTGAGTGGTTTTGACTTGGCCCTGCCACTTCCCCCTGAAGAACCTGCTCTTTAGTGCTGAATCGGAGCAACCAGCAACTCAATTGCCATTTGTTCTGATTCAGTGCTAAAAATTGGATTTCCTCAGGAGAAAGTGGCGGGGCAAACAGAGGTGTGGATAAGCCCTTAATTTGCTTAATCCTGTTTGTTTGTTTTTATTAATACAATTATATTCCAACTTTCCCCCAAAGAGATCTCATCCCTGTGGGGTAGTTCAAGCTGCATTGTTGTTTTGCTGCCACTGAATGAACAATCAGCTTGGTTTTTACAAAGAGCTTCGTATTGCCGTCAGCCCAGTGATTTTGTGGGTTATGGACTCCGTCTCACTGATGGGTTATGTGAATCAATTCAGTTCCACTGTAGTGTGTGAAGTAACTCACTTTGGTGCCATTTTAGGGCAAAACCCTAATACTACCATTTGTCTGTCGGCTGCTATGTGCTTCCAGTCTTCTTGTGTCAGTAGCCTGGAATAATTGTCTGTTTCACTGATTTGATAAAAATGCATCATCTTCTGTTGGTGCCACTGGTTATGAAGCAAGGAAGAAAAGTTTTAGAGATCACATTTGATGAATTATGTAGGCTTTTTACACAGTCACATAGTCATTTGACACCTGTGACCTACTTAAACTATGGAAAAGCCTGTTAGAGCAATTGCAGATTTGGAGTGACACACGAGTAAGTAGCTCACAGAACTTTAAATAATGTGACCTTAAAAAAAAAAAAAAGGAAATGGCTGGTTTTTCTAGCCTTGAATTAATTTTACATTAAACTGGCTGAAAGAACATGGACCTACTTTTGCGGCTCTTTGCGAGCACTTAAGGAGAGCGTTTCTGGGCAATTATATCACTTTGTGCAGTTACTTTGATATGGCCAAGCTTAATGTGACATGCAATTGTGTGCATCTTCTTTCTCCTGATAGTTTAAAAGGAAGAAGCCATAAGCAGCTTCAGCATGTTGTAGAGTTAGAGCTGAAAGTGTGTGTGTGTGTTCGTTCTCTCGAGTTGCTTCCCACTCAAAGTGCCACACCCAAGTTGTTTTTCTCTCTACAGGCTAAAGATATGGAAACCCATATTTTTTCTCCGTGGGAGGGAAAACATTCTTGGAGGGATAATTTTTAGCAGAAATTCTGCCACAAGGAACCTAGCCTTCTGCTATTCCTCCATTCAAACTCACAGTCCCTGAGATTGCATTATAACTGGGCATGTGCTGGACCTTAGGAGATCAGATTTACCACGTACACCGATGGCCGCTATGTATTTCATCTTGAGAAACAAATAAATGAGTATCTGTATGTGATAGTAATGCCTTATTTTATACCAGGCATGAACAGCTTCTCCCATCAAGATGTCAGACCTTCCAAGTGTCCCTGTTTTCCAGGGACAGTCCTGGACTTACAGATGCTGTTCTGGTTTCTGAACCCAGTTCTGGTTTCTGATGTGATCCTGGAATGCCCCACTTTCCCCTTAGGATGTCCCTATTTTCTTCAGAGAAATGTTGGAGGGTATGGAGTTATCCGACTCCCAAGCCTACTGAAGGCAGCCATCTATAGGAAGGGTTTTTCTTTAATGTTTAAAGTTCTATTACGTTTATATAAATGTTGGAAGCTGCCCAGAATGGCTGGGGCAACCCAGTTACATGGACGGAGTATAAATAGTAAAAAATGTTGTTGTTGTTGGCACCCCTATTTTCATCAGAGAAATGTTGGAGGGTATGAGATGTACATACTAAACAACTGTATATTGGGGGTCTGCCAGGTGCGTGCACATTGTTTATTTCCATGCTGTGTGCTGTTCCAATCACTGTGGGAGGCAGGCCTTTCCCACCCCCCTGAGCAACCAGTAACTTTAATGGAGGGGTGGGAGGGATGTAATTCAAGCAACTGCTGCTACATTAGCAGCATGTGTAGGAAAGGAACAGCTGGCAAAGATAATTGCGTGTTCAGACCCAGAAACCTCCTCCCTAAATAAATTCACACTTGACTCAAATTTTAGTTTTGGTTTTTGGCAGAATTTAGGCCACAACTTTATTGATTACAGAAAGTGAGTGGTTGCATAGGCTCTGGTTCAACTAGCTCCCTGCCATGCAGGTAGCGCTGACCAAGGGTTCCAGCATAGGTCAGCCAAGGGTGAACACCTGGATAAGCGGAAAGCCGGGAACAGGCTATCTCCGCCACCTAAATGTCCCCCTGGACTCAGGCACGGGCACAACCCCCTCTCAGGGGTTGACCAAACCATTGAGTCCCTGGATTCCTTTAATGGAATACCCTTCACATACGGATGGCGAGAGCATTCTCCCCTCCCTATCACCTGAACCAGAGCCTATCCGCAACCTTACAAGTTGTGATGATTTGCTATGCGGCCGCCAAAACCCAAATGGCAACAGCCAATCAGCCAAGTGGGGCAAAATCCTGCCGTGCCCCTGTCCCAACGACAGACGACACACGACAGCATAGCAAGGTCAAGCGCAAAAGCCCTAAAAGTAGGGAGAGGTGGGTGAGTGTTCTGAATGTACACACCGAAAGAGGAAGCTCTGAGTCACATGCATGGGCATATATAGGTCTAATAATAATAATAATAATAATAATAATAATAATTAATAATAATAATAATAATTTATTTATACCCCGCCCATCTGGCTGGGCTTCCCCAGCCACTCTGGGTGGCTTCCAACAAAATATTAAAATACAGTAATGCATCAAACTTTAAAAGCTTCCCTAAACAGGGCTGCCTTCAGATGTCTTTTAAAAGTCTGGTAGCTGTTGTTCTCTTTGACATCTGGTGGGAGGGTGTTCCACAGGGTGGGTGCCACTACCGAGAAGGCCCTCTGCCTGGTTCCCTGTAACTTGGCTTCTCGCCAAGTGAGGGAACTGCCAGAAGGCTCTCGGTGCTGGACCTCAGTGTTTGGGCAGAACGATGGGGGTGGAGACACTCCTTCAGATATAATGGACTGAGGCCATTTAGGGCTTTAAAGGTCAGCACCAACACTTTGAATTGTGCTCGGAAATGTACTGGGAGCCAATGTAGGTCTTTCAAGACCGGTGTTATGTGGTCTCGGCGGCCGCTCCCAGTCACCAGTCTAGCTGCACCCCATTGGCCAGATTAAATCCAGCATCAAGGGACCTACCAATCGGGTGTTGTGGCTGACCAATCTTACCCACCCACAACACAGGGTATCGGTTTCCAGGTCTCACCACAACACGTGCCCTCTTTAAGGGAGGACACAATTTGTGAATAGAGCACTGGTATTGGAACGGCATAAGTGAACTGGATGTTTAGCACTGGGCACTTTGGGTGACCTCTGGCATTATGCTTCCCCCTGGTCTCTGTTTTCAATTTAACATGGTACACCAGCTGCTTGGAAGGCTGCGAGTCTCAATCCGAAAAGCATCTCTGCCTTTGACTCTGCCTTTGATAAGGGCATTGCTTTGGGCTCACTGTTCAGCCAACTGTGTGTGCAGCAAGAATCGGTGCTCTGCGCTGTGACCTTGGTGTATTTGACCTGGGAGCCCCGGAGAGATGTAAAGGAAATAAACAGAAAACCCCAAGTGTGTGTGTGTGTGTGTGTGTGTGTGTGTGTGTGTGGCTGTGCTGATCAGCAGAAAAGATGAATGAATACGCTGCAAGGTTGATCAATATTTTAGTTCTTCTATTAGCAGTTCTCCTTTTGCATGACCCCCCAGACTAACAAAGCCATGTGGCTCCTTTTTTCCAGCGCCTCTTTGTAGTGTGGCACAGTGCCCTGCCACCTTTAAGGAAATGGGATTCCTTGTATTAGTTGTCGCCAATAAACCTAGCTCAGCTGTCAAGAAAGACAGGTTTTTCCTATGTGCTTTATGTCATGCAGAGTTTGTATTAGGCATTCTGTGTTTATTAGGTGTATGCTTCTTCAGACTCTATCTTCAGTTGTCCCTTCATGTAATTATGGTTGGTTTTCTGGTCATAAATAAGGCTTACATGGGAACCAAAGGCAAAGGGGAAATATAGGTATGTGAAGAATATGGTCTCTCCAACCATTTATCATTTCATACAGCAGTTATTCTTTGAGTGCCAGTGGCATTTGTGTGAGAGGAGGAGTGTGGGGGGGAGATGATTGTGAACTAGTACTCACTTCCCCTATAGTAAGTAATAGAATCATAGTTGGAAGAGACCATGAGGATCATCTAGTCCAACTCCCTGCAATTCAGAAATATTTCAACCAACATGGGACTTGAACCCACGACCTTGAGATTAAAAGTCTCATGCTCTACCAACTGAGCCTATTTCAGTCCCATTAAGCTGGTGAAGAAGAACTGTGAGATGCTGATAGGGTCTGTTAACCCCATTCCAGAGATCTGTAGTTCTGACATCTGCACCCCTAAATGGTCTAAAAGAGTATACTTCCAGATGGACCATCACTCACGGGTAGAGAACATACTTTAAGGTCTTAACTTAACTGAAGCTGCAATCCTGCACAAAGATATTTTCAAGAAAGCACCATGGCAATCAATGGGGCATGATGCTGAACGAATCAGTGTAGGTGCATATACAGCCTCAGGCAGACTTGCTATGACATATTCTCTTGAAGACAATTTGGTTCCCTGAAGAATTTCCATTTCCGAAAAATCTGCCACAACTCAATTGGAAATAATAGAGCAGACTTCTCATAAAGTGTGTTTAAAAAGTAAGGAAAATGACAAACCCAAGTGTTTCTGACGTGGTGATTATTAACATCGATTATGATTTTGTAGTAACAATAATGTGAGACATACAGAAAGAGGGTCCACCCTCCCTGCGTCGTCGGCTATGAGTCACAGAGAAATGAAATTTGTAATACATAAGGCATTAACTTTTATTGAACCAATCATTCAATGTAAAAAGCACACAGCCTTGCTTGCTGCCTGCATATCACTCTGAATTGGGGAAGTGTCCATTTCCATCCTGGAATGCCAATCTGTATCTATTTGCTTCTCTCTGGTGGCAATCAAGTCTCAGACTATTTTGCTTTTGTTTTCCCCCATCAGGCCATTTTATATTATACCCAGCACTCAGTGCTTCCAAGAGTAAAACTTGAGTCAATGTGGAGAGCTTGCATGCTGCACCCACTGTAGTGTAGGTTAGTGCCTAAGGGCCAAACTACACATTATGTTAAATGCATGGCCATATTTCACATATCTACATTTTGTTTTTTAAAATAGCAGCTGTTGTGGGTTAACATTTTCCCCTGAGCTTTGGTGTCAATGAAAATCACCATCTGCAAGCGGCTACTGTATATGCTCTGTAGGGGACGCTTCTATTTGGCAGCAGTGAGTTTCCCAAGTCAAATAATCTCTCTGCTGTTGTACTTGCAACAGAGTGCAGGGTTGCTGTTGCCTTTACCCCATTTTCAAGGTGGCCAAAAGGTGTTTGCAAGCATCTTTGCTTTAATTCCACAAATCATCTCTCTGGGGGTTTGTGTAAGGATAAATGTTAATATACCTTTAGACACACTTCCCATATCTAGTTTAGGAAGTTAGGGCCGAGGAGGAGGCAGGGATAGAAGCAGGAGGAGAAAGTTGCCAAAGGAGAGGGGTTATGTTGTACAGAGTTCTATAATCAAGTATCTCTTGTTCAACCAGCCTCCCTGACTTCCCATGATTCAATTGAAGCTTAGGGAAAGATGTCATGAGGTCAGTTCACCCATGAATTTTTTTGTGATCAGGAAGCACAGGCAGTTGGGGAAGCTGCAGAGTGTAGGATAAATGTTTAATGGCAAGATAAACAAGCACCCCACCCACTGCCAGCTTGCAGCAAGAAGGTAATCTCACCTTTGCCCCCACTAACGTTCTAAAGAAATATTTTAAGTGCCTTGAGAATTGGACAGAAAAATGGAAGCTTCTTTTTGAATTGGAAGAAAACTTTTAAGAAATTGGAGAACAGGTTTGAGCACAGTACTAGCTGAAATCTAACCCCTGCCCTGAACTTAATAATTGGACTTAGATAGCCATTCTGTGTTAACTTCACTCCTAAACTGTCCCCTATTGGCGTAATAATACTGATATCCTCTGCCTTTAAAACTCTCTGCCTTGCTTACTGAGCGAGGCCCACTCAGCATGCCAGCACTGGGAGGGTAAGGACGCTTGTGTAGAGGCAGTTCCCCCTATCAATCAGTGTGTTTTTTTTAAAATAAAACTTACCAAAGGGGAGGGGGACTGAATGGTGGTAAAGCCATTTTTGCAACCCATCTACTATCAAGGTGCAACCAAACGGTGAGTCATGTCAATGGGCATCTATTTCTTTCAGCATCTAGTTTTGTAAAAATGTGCTGCAGGCAGGACTGATATAGGTGAAGGAAGCTTATGTGACTTGATGGCCATATCTCAAAAAGATCTGAAATTTAAACCTGCCATAGGGAAGTTACATTTTCTCTGCCTCGGATCGCCTCTGTGAGAGGGTGTTTAGTGTGTAGCTCCCATTAGGATCATCCAGCTGTCACACAAAGGAGGTCTTTTGCCACCAGCAGTTTTTGTTCAAGTGATGCATGTTGTCTGTTGTTGTATCCAGATGAACTCAGCATCTACTTGGTGAATCACAGCAAACGTTCGCCAGACTACTTATAGGCAGGGGCAGCCTTTCAGGTTTCCTTGACTGGGAGTAGGAAGAGATTTTAGAATAAATGTGGGATGGGGAGCAAGAGACACAGCAATAGTGAAATGCCTGCATTTTTAAAAGCATTTGTTGTTTATTTTTATTTTCTAACTCCCCCCGCCCCCGATCCTTCTTCTGTCATGGAGCCCACACAAGTGTACATGTGGTTCCCATCCAAGCACTGATCAGACGCAGCTTCATGTGGTTTTAAGCCATAACCTGGGACTTCAAAATGGCCACATTTATGGTGGTGTTGAAGGAAACAAAAAAACCCCCTCCATATGGCTTGAAATGGGATAGAGCAACTACCTACACCAACTTGGCTTCCTAAAATAGTGCCTTGAGAATTCTGTGGCCGTTTCTATTTTAGGTAGAAGTAGCAAGTCCCTTTTTTAAAAGTGACCTATGCTAGCATGAAAGAGCAAAGAAATCCAGAGGAAACTGTAGCAACAATAGACTAGTGGTGGCTGGGGACCATCAAGACTGTTGGGGTAGACTGCAGGGAGCCGAAACAGCAGGCAGAGCCCAAGCCAATGACAGGTTGGTTTTGTTTTTTGCCCCCAGCCTCCTCTCTGCTGAGTTCTATAAAGACAACATTGAGACTATGGAGGAAGAAGTTGACCGGTTGTGCAACCACCCCCGGACTGCTTGTAAGTAAGATGGCAGACAGGTGGGGGCTGGGAGAGGGCAGACTGAGGTTGGTGGGACAGTGCCCCACTTGCCATAACGGACCTGGCTCCACTGCAACAGGCTATAGGAACAAAAGCCATCCTGGGCACCCATCTCCTATTTTCCCCATGTACAATTACCTACATTGATCGTAAGGCATTCTGCAAGCAGTATCGCTTCAAAAATCTGACAGTAAAGTTTGATCACACCAATTTATAGTTTGTTCCAGGCCTCCATTGGTATTAAATTACCTAGTTTCAGATTTGTATCATTTTAATTTGATATTTTATGTCTAAAAAAGAAATTGCATGACTTACCGTTCCCTCACTTTCAATATTTGTCCATCAAAGCTAACAATGGCCCAGGGAAATGTCCATATTAGTTCTTAAGGAAAAGCAAGCAAGGAAAGGAACAACTTTGTTTTCAGGCTGCTAACATCTTCACATCAAACTTCCACTGTCGTAATACGTTATCTGTTTCATTGATTTCAATGTCAGGGTCCCCCCCCCCCCCCCCCAGATTGTCAGGAGATGAATATGCTACAGTTTGAAATAATTTTATTTGAGTATTTATAGCCCACCTCTCTTTTGTAACTTCTGAGGTGGTTCATGGCATACTTAAAACCAGCAATATATAAAACCAGCAATCCAATATTTAAAAAGCAACAAAAACATTTAAAGCAGTAGGAGAAAATCAGATGAAAAGGCACGGAGGTCCATTAAAAACCTGTGCAACAGAAATGTCTTCTTCAGCTGGGATGTGAAAACGATGGACGGGGCACCACATTAAGGAGCAGAGGCAGGGAATTATGTGAGCAAGGTGCCACAACAACAAAAAAACTCTGTCTAGAGATGGTGGAAACTCACCTTGGATTAACTTGGAAAATCAGAAAAAGGTAATTTTTTTAGTCAATCCAAGGGCTTGGAAATATTACCTCTGCCCTTTGTCCACTGCCCTGCATCATTCCTCTCCCTATAATCTCATCGAGTGAACCCACATCATTATATTGCGCATCATTGTATTGTATTGTATTGTATTGTATTGTATTGTATTGTATTGTATTGTATTGTATTGTATTGTATTGTGGAGGTGGTGGTAGAGTGCTTTGGGGGCAAAAACCAAGGAAAGAGGAGCCCACCTCTTGTAGAGGACTCACAGGGGTTTGGTTTGCCTCTCCCACTCTGTGTTTTGGCCCTGTACATCTTTATTCCATCCCCATTTGATTTCATGATGGGTATCCATTACACACTACTGTGCACTGCTCAGTCCAAGAGCTGATCTGACCATATTTGTCCATGAGTGTCTGCTTCTTTTTTCTAACATCTTTACCAAACTGAATGTTTTCTAGTTTCTTTAGGCATACAATCCAAATAACCAACGGTGCATGTTTGTTTTGTGTGAGAGTGAGAGTGAGTGAGAGATGCTTACGTAGTTTTTGTCGTTTGAGGGTACATTTTAAATAGTACTGCTTCAGCTTACTTTATCAGTTAGGAATGGCCTTTTGAAATGGAAATCAATCTCTTAACTTAATTTGAATCTAAAATTGCTTGGACATTCAGGGCTCGGCTCTGTGGTCTCCTTAAGGCACTTTTCATGAAGTTCCAATTAGGAATATAATCAATTTTTTGAAACTCTTCAATCACATTGTGCTCACATGTTGTTATATAAGGAAACTTGTTTGTGCATTCAATGTGTTTATATTCTTCAGACTCTTTTTATCGGCTATTAGACATGCAGCTCTCATGACCTCCCTTTTGTCCTTTCTTAATTCTGTACTTCAGAAGAATATAAAACAAGAAGTTGCTGTCTGTGAACATCATTCTTATTTGGAAAGGAAACCAAATCCACTTGTCATTCTAAAACTCACTTATAGCCACAAGATGGGCATGCCATTTATCTAGGTAACAATACAAACCTGAATGTTCAAGTGATGAGTCATTTTGAGAGATGTTGGTTTTGGGGGGGCCTCTGCTTGAGACAATATAAATGGACCTATTTCCCTATATTCCAACTACTTCAATTTTAACACTGGTAATTTGAGGGAGAGCTCAAAGTTCTGCCTGATGCAATAAAAAGGCTTATTGCTGAAAGGTGCAGGATCCTCAGGCTGGATCAGAAATCTGATGTTTGGAAGGGGGAGGGTGTTTTAACGCTTGTCCCCCTACTGTGATGCTGGATCCACACTGGGAGATGTGCCATTTATCTGTAAAAAACCAATCCTATAATTATTAATTGCAGGATTGATATCTCATCTAGTTTGGCCAAAAGACAAATATTCTGACCCCCAAGGTTTGCGCACAGCAGAATGATAGAATGCTGAGGCAGTACAATGGTCTGTGCTCTTTCAGAATGCTGGTAGGAGAGGCATTTTAATGCTCTACAATTGCATGTGTAGACGTGTGTGTGTGTGTGTGTGTGTGTGTATTGTTTCACACCACTCCAATATCTTAGTGGTGTGAGATTCCAGAGGTTCCAGGTGTTTACGCAGGGTTTGTGTTTTCTTTTGGAATGAGGCACAGTAGAGACTGTGGGGTCTTTATGATATGTGGTTTATTTACACATATATACAACCTGAGCCTATGATGGAGGGGTTGGCAGCATTAACACCCCAAGAGGGTCTTGCTTCTGTTGCGGCCACAGCCTTGGGATTCTAACAAAAATCAAGCATAGCTCTATCTCCCAGCCTGGAGCCTTCTAGCATCTGGTTCACAAAACTCAACTCTCAGTTCTGGCCTTTGTCTTTCTAACTACCACCTAGTTGAGGGGCCCACCTAGGGTTGCAAAATTGCAAAGAAATTGGATGTTTTTGAGCTTTTTCTGAGGAAAGTCGACTGCCATATGTCTGGATTTCCCCGGTCATTTAGCCGATTTCTGCCCGGACACTGATTGCGGCTGCAATATTCCAGATATGTCTGGGTAATTCTGGACATATGGGAACCCTAGACCCATCTGTTACAGAGCCACTTCCTTTGTTACCTTAATGGTCCATACTTAGAGGACTTCACCAGGAAGCTAGCCAGGCTATCCCAGGAATTGAATATGTGCTGGATCCAGGGCATACACAGCCTAACCCACTCCAAACTCATATTAGTATGTAATTTACATAGCATATGATGTTTGAGTTAGGTCTGTGTTGCACTGCTGAATTAGTAAGACTTCCTCCTATTATTTCTTCTTAAGAAACTCAATTCTTTATTCTTTTTCTTGAGATCTTTCCAGGCTTTGTTTCATTTCACTAGAGAGCCTAACAAGATCACGATCATGAATGCAATGCTTGTAAAAGCACTGGCTTAAATGCTGCAAAATGCACCAGTTTTTTCCACAATATCTCATTAATTTGTTTTAGCCAAATAAAGTAAAAAGAAGATGATGATACATTACACACAACATCTTTAGGCTGTCATTTTATATATAAGAGGGGTTTGATTAATTATACAAAATCATTAAAGGAAATGTCGGTTGTAGGGGAATAAAGAAAAACTCCCAAGTACAGAGCTCAGATCCAGGTAAATGTGATTGATGCTCATTGTTGTTCTCGCTGTGAGGCTCCATCAATGTAATTAAATTAAAAGTGAGGAAGTGGGCTGAAATGGTCTCATCACTTCTTAGAAACATGAGGATGATGGAGAGAGAGTCTAACAAGTAAGTAGCATCCACATACAACAAAAATGCAATAAAGGCTGGGGCGGGGAGAGGACCTTGGTCAATTGGATATTGTTGAATGTTTCATCTTAATTTTCTTCTCTGCTGCAGAAACAAGCTTGTCTCATTGGGAATATTATAGTTCATTCATGTCCAAACAAATTAATGTCTCAGCTTACTCAAACCATTATGTCTGTTCTGTATCACTTGGTATTGCCAGACATGAAACCTGGAAGGCTTGCTGTGGTTTGATTTGAAGAATTTAAACAATTTCTCTTTGAAAACCTTTTGTGGTAGGGCAAAATGTAGTTGATATCAGCTAAAATAGATGTGCTATTTTGTTAGCTAGGACCCCAAGTTAGGGATGTAATACTTCTATGTTATATGGCTTGTTTTTAAAGACCATTTGTGCTTTGTACACTAGAGTGAACATACAGCCTAACACTCATGGACAGGGGCACAAGAAATATCTGTAATTTGAGCGGGGAGGGAGCAGTGGCAGCATATTCACAACCATGGCTAAGGCTGTTCTGAACAATTATAGCAGATCCATAGAGAAGAAAAATGGCAGCTCCATGGTCACCACATGTTTTGCCCTCATTATCATCTCTATACATATGTTAATAGCGCACTTAGGTGACTGCATGTTATTCAGTTTAGAAGCAAAACAGGGCCACCTATAAACAAAATGGTAATTTCTACATGGGGGGGGGGGCACACAGAACTATGTGAGTTTGTAAATTAAAAGGGGAAAAATGACCAGGTCTGTTAAGCCTGACAGTTGCTCTGTGTTGATGTCCCCTAGAACTCATTAAAAAGATTCCCTTGACAAACACAGCTTGAAAATGGCCACTTACCCAGTACAGAGGTGGGTGGTGGTTGCGACCCAGCACAACGCTTCCCCCTCCTTCTGAAGCCATGACACATTTGCCCCAACCGTTGGCTCCTCTCCCTTGGCTGCTGCAGTGCCTGCTGGATTCCCGCCAAACCCAGTTTTAAAATTTCTGGCCAATCCGCGGTGGCCTTGGGGGCAAGGCCATCTTGGCAGTGCAGTCAGCCCCATTGCGTCACCCACCCAGCCCATCCTCTAATCTTGTTTTCTTGCAGACTAACCTTTTCTTTCCAGGCGTGCAGCCGTGGCCATGGTCGTGCAATGGTTGCTGTCTTCAGAGCTGGGAAGGAATTTTCCCTGCTCTTCAGGTTTTGCCTTCCCCATAGCGATTGTCACAACTTTGGCGGTTTATTCCTTGGGCAAAATCCTTTAGTCAAACATCTGAGGAAGGAGTGAAGGGGTGACTCATCCACTTCCTGCGGCGGTAATAACAGGGTATTTGATTAGAGGGGTCATGAGCGTAGTCTTTGTCCACAAGCACATGGTGGATGGGCAATAGAGCTACTCTCAGCGATTCGGGGAGGGAGCAGTTGCGTAAACTCACATTTTGCATTGGTGCCATCTTCCCCTCACTGACCCTTTCATGCCTCAGACCCCCAGCAGGGGGCTGAGATGGATACCCGCCCAGTACCTATGCCAAGGTTTACCTACATCTGAATTCAATAAAGTTGTGGCCATTTTTATCCCAAATGCATGTTGCCGTGTCTTCTCCTTTCACCATGAGGCCTGGCTCCTGGGGGAGGCAGTACTGTGTTTGGGTACTTAACCATTGGGTTAATGCCACTTCAGATTTGTTTTAATTTGAGAGTAGAGAACTTGTGGCCCTCCAGACATGTTTGGATTGCAGTTCTCAACAGCCCCAGCTAGCATGGCTAATAGCCAAAAATGATAGTTCAGCAGCAACTGGAGGGCCCAAAGTTCCCCACACCTGTTTTAAATCGCTCACAGAAGAAAGCTCATCCATATTGGTACTTGCAGTTGGGGATTAGGATATATGTTTATTCAGACCAGCAGGAATTTTTCAAAGTTTTTGGGATTTTATCCTTGCTTGGCTGTGCCAGGAGATTGGACCTGGGATCTTTGGCACACAAAGCATGAGCCCTATCTGTGAGCTATTGTCTTCTGCAATAAAGGCATGGGATGCTGCTGGAAGCAATAAGAGAAATAATAGGCCAGGGAAGACAGAGTTGGTAGTGAGAGCAGAAATACTTTGGAATGAATTTGTACAGTGGTACCTCTGGTTACATACGCTTCAGGTTACAGACTCCACTAACCCAGAAATAGTACCTCGGGTTAAGAACTTTGCTTCAGGATGAGGACAGAAATTGTGCTCAAGCAGCGTGGCAGTAGCAGGAGGCCCCATTAGCTAAAGTGGTGCTTCAGGTTAAGAACAGTTTCAAGTTAAGTACGGACCTCCGGAATGAATTAAGTA
Source organism: Podarcis muralis (assembly GCF_964188315.1). NCBI lineage: Eukaryota > Metazoa > Chordata > Lepidosauria > Squamata > Lacertidae > Podarcis > Podarcis muralis. The sequence goes on along the minus strand of NC_135660.1, from coordinate 72,436,934 downwards.
CTTAACCCAAGGTACCACTGTACCTGGAAATAATTGGGTAGTTAAGCATATATCCATGCCACCAAGACTGCAATCTCAAATGGTTAACCGTTAATAAGTCTCATTGAAATTAGTGAGACTTGCTTCTGGTAAAAGAGCTTTTTTGTTTTCTCCACCCATAATGTGAAAGAAAACGTACATAAACTAGAATGGGTATTGTATTTTACCATGCAAAGAGTAAAGAGAAGTTTCTGCTGCAATCCTTATACCCATTTACCTAAATAAACTGAACTCCATGAGACTTACTTCTGAATGAACCTGTATAGGATTGCTCTGTGAGGCATGTTGTTAGTGTCAACACCTTGAAGCACCATGCAGTTTAAAACTGGGGAAATCCATCTTGCGGTCCAGCAGCTTACTGGATTCATATGCCTTTGTGTGTTATAGAAAACATACATTAGTCATTTTTTTTAAAAAATGTTCCCCTCTGTGAGTGAGGATCAGAAGAAATTTATTTTCCAGAAGACTCACATTCTGAGGACTTAAAGCACTTTAAATTATGCCACCTGCTATTAAATCAAAAGAATGGGCAGTCCTATATGGGTCTTGAGATCATTTTAAAATCGTGTTATTTTGTTGTAGGCATTTCCCTGCTTTTAGCTGCCATTATTTAAAAATCCATTTCCTTAAAGCTGATATCTAAGTTACAGCTTTTGGATATTGTAACAGTGAACATGTTAATGCATTCTAATTTGTCTAATTATACCTGAAATGGGATGGGGAACATGTGAAAAGGTTGTCCAAGAAAGACATGCTGTTTGGAGAACGGAATTAGATTTAAGTACTAAGGAAGGAATTTACAATGCTAGTGTGTCTCTTCTCGCTTTCTCATTCAAAACTCTGATGCTTCAGCCATATTCTTTGATAAGCAAAAGCATACCTTCTTCAGATGTGCAGTAAGTCTAGAATTCTAAAGAACAAGTATTTCTATCAATAAGGTTGTACCATATAGTATGGGAAACAGCCTTATTAGAAGAACTAACCAATAAACTGAAACTGACACTGGGGAAATGGAAGAAGATGCCTTCACCCCTTTATCACATACACAGCCCAACAAGACAACGACAAGAATCTATCAACAGCATACGAATCAATATGGCTAACCTGACTCAAAACACCCACCCACCCCACTCACATATGAAAACAAAGTTCACCACAGCCAATCACAAACAACCACACCCTAGGCCAACCTCAACCTCTCTCACCACCAAAGGAAAACAAGTGAATAGTAAAGAAAACCCGCACGAGTGACGCTGACCCAAAACCCCACACATACATTAAGTAAAATAGAAACATCGCCACCCGACTCCACCCCCACTCACCATGGCCCCCTCCACCTCTTTCCCCCTTTTCTTCCTAATGTAACACTAATGTCTCGGCATATAAAACTGATCTGTAGAAAATGTAACTTGAAAAGAGAGACATTGCACATACTTTTGTAAACCAAGAAATCTTTCATAAAAAAATATGTTTTTAAAAAATAAGGTTGTTCTCAGTTATGATAATTAGGGATGGAACCTACCGCTACAGTTGCAGTCTAGCTTTGAATACATGGAGAGATTTCTTTTTATGGTTCTAAAACAGTATGCCTAACAGTGAAGAAAACTGTATGTTTTTATTCACAATTTTAAACTCACAATTTTAAGTCAGTGTAACTAAAAAAAACACTTATTAGCTAAAGGGTATTTAACTGATGGGGAACATCAATTATTCTGTCACAGCACCTGAGTATGCAAAGCATTTATCCTCAAAGGGGCTAAAAGTACATAAGGTAAAACTTAATGATTTAAGATGGAGGAAAATTCTGAATTCATGCTGTTCAGATAGCAGGAGCAGCCTCAGCCTATCTTGCAACAAGTCTGCTCATAAGCAAAAATCAGCCTACTGGTTCCTTCTGTCTAGCAGGGATTTCAGTCACATACCTCTGAATGTCTCCTCCCTCAATAGCAATTTTCAATGGCATAACATTACACAGCCTCTGTGCAGGGTGATATGTGACTTTCCATTTAATAATTCAAAATATAACGATTACCAAATTATATATGGTATGACTTTTGAAGCACATTTTTTTCTTCTTCTTCAAAAGCATTTTTATTGATTTTCTATTGCAAATTTACAGTGGAGGGAGAAGGGAGGAAAAAAGAGGGAAGGGAACCCCCAAACCCCTCCCCCACTTTGTCAGCTCACCCTAGCAATCCAATAACCATCATTATACCCATCTTAATTTATACATATAGCTTGATATAAAGGTAAAGGTAAAGGGACCCCTTCCCATTAGGTCCAGTCGTGACCGACTCTGGGGTTGGGGTGCTCATCTCGCTTTACTGGCCGAGGGAGCCAGCGTACAGCTTCCGGGTCACGTGGCCAGCATGACTAAGTCGCTTCTGGAGAACCAGAGCAGCGCACGGAAACGCCGTTTACCTTCCTGCCGGAGTGGTACCTATTTATCTACTTGCACTTTGACATGCTTTCGAACTGCTAGATTGGCAGGAGCTTGATATATGTTGTCCAAATAGATACCCAAGCAGCATTGCTGTTTATAACAAGTGTTCAAATGTAGCAAGGGTGTACAAACCGTTGTGTAATAGATGGTTGGTATTTATCCTTCCAGCTCAAAGTATAATTCTCTCATATATATTTTTGTGCTTGCTTGCACCAAGGGCTGATATCTCTATTGTCCCATCCTGAATTCAGAACTGCAGCTGGAATCTGGTTACTATGGCAGTCCTCCCAGTGAAGGCAGTGCTAAGCAGATCTGGGAGCAAACCTAGCCCAGGGAGATGATGCGCATTTCTCCATAAGAATGCAGCAGCTGTGTAAAATTTTAAACCCTAAATAACCATGGGTGAGTCATTCTAAAAAAAGAAAACGTAAAGGTGCTAAGAAATGCAAATTATTTGCTGGAAGAATCAGAGAAGCCAAAATGGCTTTGAAGAGATTAAGAAGTGTGCCTATGTATCTGCTGTATAATCCTGAAATTATATCAGTGTTCATTATGCAAAAAGTATGGAACACAAGTCTAAGCATCCTGCAGTGGCAATGTCTTAAAGAATATGCAGGGCTTATCAGAAAATTAATATCTTGTTTAACGGATTTGTAACAGGTTCCTCTGAACAACACTTTTCTCCTTAAAGTTACTTTTGGAAATAATAATTATTTACGAATACCAAGTTTACATGTTTTACTCTGAAGTCTCTGTCAGACACATTTTATCTTTTTCCTTTGACAGCACCTCACTAGCTTATTTTTGCTCCATTAATCTTCCCAGCTTCATATATCTCCATGTTGTTATCATGTTTTTACTTATTGACTTCGTTTAAAAATTGCAGTATTGAAGGTATGGGTCTATGGGTGGGGGGGAGAAGCATTTTGCTCTGATGTTTTAAAGCGACTTATTTCTTTCTTCTTCCCCCTTGAACTTAACAAGCAACAGACAAGGAAAGCAGATCTGTGGCTTGTCAGGTAACCAGAGGGTGGCACTGGTCTTTCATATCTAGATGGTTTAGGTCATGCCATGAAATATTTAAAAGAGTTTATGTAAGTTGCAATCAATGTATGCATTCTATAGTCTCTCCCAAACATCTGTGACTGAAACAAGTAAGTGTGACATATTTATATATACTCTTATTTCTAGAGACTTGTAGTTTAGAGCTAAGCTATATACAGCCAAAGATGCAAGCATCAAGATAACCATTGTTACTATAGGTTTAGTCTCTGCCATTATGATGCCAATACTGTACTTCTTAGTATTTTGTACAAAACTTAAATCAAATCAGCAAACAGATATGCAAGCACCCCAAACAATGCCTCAGAATGCACAGGACCTGTTTCAGTTAAATATTTCTTGAAATAAGGAAGTGGTTTTTTTTAGGGGTTTTTTTAACCGAAGCATCCTAGATCTGGCTCAGCCTTATATTGTAATTGCAAACATTTTTGCTGGTGTACTTGCCTGCAGTGCTGTTACATTATAGATTTTGATGTGGCAGTCAACCAGCAATGTAATTGTTTGGTTTCCCCTAAAGCAGAAGAAAAGAAAACATTGTTGTTTCCCACTTTAGTCCCTGGGGAATATTTGGGGGCTTTGAACTAGAAGAAAGGTTGCAGGTTCTATAACAACGTCAGAAGAGGCCTGGTGAATCAGGCCAAAGGTCTTGTACTCTTGTACTCACAGTGGCCAACCAGGTGCCTGTGGAAAACCGAGAAAGAAGTTATGAGCACAACACTCTTCCCCATTTGTGATTCCCAGTAATGGGTAGTCAGAGGCATTTCAACTCCGATACTGGAATTGGCTGAAGTCTTTTTAAAATCTGAAAACAGAAACTTGGGGATTGGACCTGGAAAATCCTTAAAGGTCCTGAAGACTGTTCCTCAAGTCTACAGTATAGCCCTTGACATAGGGCAAGAAGGTGCTTGTGTGGCAGAAGGCAAACAGTTAAGCGCTCCAGTTGAATAAATCATGTACCCAGGATATTAACATTGCCTGGATCTCTTATGTGGAGCACTGTGTTTTCATTTATTCTTCTGCAGTGCCCAAGAAACAACAGAGTTTCAATGCTTAAAAGAAAAATATGTCCCAGTACAGCAAAATGTATTTATTTGCTTGAAGCTAAAACTCAGATGTGAAACTGCAACCAGACAGAGGCATTTCTGAGTAAAGTGGTTTCATTTATTCTTCATTGCAGGCTGATCTCTCAAAAATTTGCTTTGAAAATCAGAACACTCAACCATTTAACACGTTGGGGCTGTCAAGGAAATTAAAGGGGGATCAGAGTAATTCTACAATTAAGGGCTACAAACAAGTATGAGCAGAGTAATAGCCAGTGGACTGTGGAGATCCAGAACCTAGCTTCCTTTTATAAAATGAAATGAACCTGAACATTAAGATGCTTACCTACACTTCTCGCATTCTGCACTCTATCGTGTATTCTCTGCATGCACATGCTTCTATTGATCAAACCTTAGGCGAAAAATCAAACAGTAGCATACTGTAAACAACTGCTATAACAATACATCAGCATGGGTAGAAAAATTCTACATACACAATATGTAGATTTATTTTTTATTTAAAAAACCCTGCCTTCTAAATTTTGTAATATCAGGTGTAGGTGTGGCTTATTTATTCTTATAAACCCCAGTCTTGTAAGCAATATACATTTGGGTGTATGTTTAAGAAATTGTCATAACATTGTATTAGGAAATAGTTCTTCCCCAAATCACCATGTTTTCTTTTTAAAAAAAGATATTTTATCCAGCATTTAACCATTAAGTATCTATAAACATTACATACTTTGAAGTGCATCCAGTCAGCATTCAATGCTCTCTTTCATTTCTGTTGATACCAGCTGTAGAGCATTCCAGTTGTAGAGCATACCAGAAAAAGGTCCCAGTTTCCATACCTGGCATCTCCACAGAAAACTGGGAAAGACCCCTGTCTGAAACCCTGGAGAGCTACTGTGAGTCAGTGTAGAGCAGTGGTTTTCTGATTTGGGGCCACCTTTAGTGCAAATGTGCACTTGGGGACCCACTTTTTAATTGTTTGTTGCCGTAAATTTGAAAGGGGATAGTGCTTCTGTTGCCACCAGGCATGGATCAGCCTGCAACTCCACATCTCACCATTGTAGTGGGTTGGCACAATACTTACTGGTTATAACGAAATTAGGGCATGTCCCCTGGGGCACTAGTCAAAGCTCTTCTGGGTAGACTTCCCCACAACATTTATTTTTAAAATGTTTCTTTTCAGAAGTTTTGAACTGCAAATGTGGCACTCCTGTGGAAAGTACAGTGGTACCTTGGGTTACATACGCTTCAGGTTACATACGCTTCAGGTTACAGACTCCACTAACCCAGAAATAGTACCTCGGGTTAAGAACTTTGCTTCAGGATGAGGACAGAAATTGTGCTCCGGCGGCGCAGCAGCAGCAGGAGGCCCCATTAGCTAAAGTGGTGATTCAGGTTAAGAACAGTTTCAGGTTAAGAACGGACCTCTGGAACGAATTAAGTACTTAACCCGAGGTACCACTGTACTAACATTTATATTTATTTATTTATTTATTTATTCATTCCTAATTCCCATATTAGGGTTGCCATATTTCTAACAGTGAAAAGTTGTTGAACTATTTATAAGGAAAATAGCCAAAAACGACATTGCTGACATGGGTTGCCATACGTCTGGGTTTTCTTGGACATTTTTTGTGATTTCTGCCTGGACACTGCTTCTGACTGCTGTATTCCGGATATGTCCAGGAAATTCCAGAAGTATGACAATCCTGTAAGAATCTTTGATAGGTATGGGACCCGAGCCTATTCTTCTTTCAGATCAAATTTTATAGTGTCAAGCCTATGTGCCATTTGTGACTATGTTCCAACAATTAACAAACATCTTTGCAATTATGTATGAGGCACAAATGTTCACTTTACTTTCATTCATGGGCAGTGTATCCCATTCCCACAGGGCTCTTATCTGAGGCCTGCACATGAGCATCTAATTGTTTTCATTGTGTTTACATTTTTGCATGTGATGCTATGAGCTCCTGGAGTACTTTTTGATAGATGGGTGGAATATGGATTTTTGCAATGAATGCAATATAGTTCTGGCTTACCTAACATCTTACCCATCTTTCAATCATTCTCTCAGAACTGCCTTTTTAATTTTTTGTAAATGTCTAGCCTTATGCTTGCTGGAATTCATGGGGCAATCTTTGGTGGTAAAGAGTCTCTTACATTTAGACAACGCTAAGCGTCAAGATTATAGAATCAATCAGCAAATAGTCTTAAAGCTGCGGAAAAGATTTCACTCGGCTTCTGCATTTCAAAGGGAAATAGGATAACCTTAGGATCACTCAGATAAGGACTATGTCTTAAGTGATTTACGAAGCAGAGCCTCAGTTGGGAAATGTATTAGCAGGCTTGCATCAAGGCAGATAAAAGGCTTTACGTGCTGGTCCAAAATGTTTGTGCTGTCTCCAATCCCTGAACTATGTTTCTGTAAATGTGACATGAGTTAACACCATGGTTTGTGATGTGCTGGCAGCACAATAGTAGGTATTTCATTTCATCCCACACTCTTATTTACAGTTGTTTGTCCACCTTATGCTCATATGCTGGTGCTAAAACAAACCTATGTACAAAACAAACTAAGTTTTGCAAACCCCATGGATTCACTGAAACTGACTGAAATTATGGCTGTGGTATAGTTAAAGCTTCCCCAATATTTCAGCTCACCTGGTAACATCATGTTAAACCATCTGGGAGAGGGCAGGGTCGTGTTGGAGAAATCACATCCTAAGTCTGCCTCCAGTCCAGTCTTTGGATGGATTCTTCCAACACTGTTCCCTCCTTCCTCACATGCTTTTTGTTGTTGTTTTGTTTCTTTTCCTCTAATACTGTTAAATTTCATGATCACTCTCCTAAAGTAAGAGTAGTGGGATACAGACATGGGATAAACAGAGACTTGCTTCCAACAAGTGTGTTATGATTTATTAAAGCTTATTTAAAACAACAGCAGGAAGCTATAATATATTGCAGATTGGTTATCTAACAGTGCTTAGTTTCACAATTGCTTAAATATGGTTACTGTTGCTTTAAAATCAGTGGCTATTATTGCCCTAGTTCTCATTCCCATGTGAATCTAATATGCTGTTCCCCATTCCTCCTCCCCTAGTTAACTCACACTAATTTAGAGGACTTCCCTTGAAATCTTTTCATTATATGGAATCCAGTTCACATTCCAGGTTCTCGGAATAGTTTGGAAAGATGTGAGTAGACATTTGCTCTGACCCACTTCTACCTATGTGATTAAGCTGTTTGTGAATTTGCCCTTAAATTACTAGGCTGGTGCTCTTAATAAGGATGTATGGATGGCTCTCTCTCTCTCTCTCTCTCTCTCTGTGTGTGTGTGTGTGTATGTGTATGCCTGAACACACACACCATTTTAATTGGGAGGGAAAGGATAAACTTTCCACATGGTACGACCCCACTGAAAAAAGCCTCCTACCCCTCTGGCCTTCTATCAATTTTTAAAAACCCATTCTGCGTGGAGTGGCATATTTACCATCAATTCTAGTTGGGCTGTCAGGCATATATTGTTCTCTGGTGATTAGAACATTCCAGACTCCAAACAGCTGGCTTTCTGCTTCATTTCTGAGGTGGCAGTTCTGAGGAGATGTCTCAGTGTTGCAAACTATGTGGAGAGGAGAATATTTTATCACTTTTGTGATTTTCTTGTGGTTTTGTTTCCCTGATAAAAAGGCTGTTACACAGAAGTGTTGTTACTTTTGTTCAAAATAGGCAGAGTTCTCCTCTTCAATTGTCATCATTTGTTTTGTTTTGTTTTGTTTTGTTTTGTTTTGTTTTGTTTTGTTTTGTTAAAGAAGACTCTTAAACGCATTAGCCCTGGTTCCCCCTTTATTAGCATCCATCACTGTAACTCCATTAGCATTAATAGGGTCATCCTGTATTGTGAAAGAAAACCAAGCTTGTGAATATTTTGGGAACGGAAAGCTGCATAGTGAGAGAACTCAAAAGATTGCTTTTTATAACCATGAAATTCTTTTTGTGCTCAAGTAAGAAATACGATACGCTTTCTCTCCAAGGCCCCAGCCTTTCTGTAAAGACCTAGAAAAACTTTCCTTGAAACATCAGAGAGATGGATGAGGATCTAAATTTTTTGACCAGTGCCAGAAAACCTGAACAAGCCTTAAACTGTTTTGAACATCCCCTCATTGTTACAGAAAACTCCTGACTGAAGTGAAGATACCAATATGAAGGTGATTTTCAAAGGTCTGAATAAGCTCTAATGCTGAAGAGATCCACACAGTGTCCGTGAAGCTGTATTTTGCAACATCACTTCATCAGTAAAACAGCCATGTTGTGTGGACCTACTATGCATTCCCTGAGGTAATTGTTCTTAGTAGCTGGACAGGGAAGAAAGAGAAAATCTAATGGGGATGTTTGCTGTTAAATTTGGCTTGTTCAGAATACCATTCATGTCAGCAGCAGCAGTGGGAAATGCATTCCTTGGAGGCCGGATTTGCTGCCCCTGTGGATCCTGTTGCCTGAGGCAGTCACCTCCACTTGCCTCATGGGTGGACCGGCCCTGCTTATTCTACAACACTGCAGTGGTTTGCTGCAGGAACAAGCCACTAGCTTGCTTTCTACTGCACTACATCTACCAACAGCAAGGATCAGTTAATGCCAGGAGACCAGTGGGCTTCCATCTGGTCCAAAAAGCAGTATACTGACTCTGGCCTGCTCTTTGGTATATAAAACATCACAGGTTTGTAAACATAGTAGACGGTGCTGCTTTTGGACTCTCCTGCTTGCCTACAAACCACAAGACTCTTTCCCTGAACCAAAGTAGAAAAGTTGCCTGGTGGTATTAGATGCCTTACTCATCTCTTCTCTAAGGTATGTTTTATGGGTACCTCAGACCCAGCCACAGCCAAATGTATGCATTTTTTTCACTCAAGGTGAAATGAACACCACCCCAAACATGCATGTGGGTGTCTCTTTCTGTGTGTGAGTGTTGTATCTCTCTTGCAAAACTGAGATATTTATGTGGCAAAAGTTTCATGGATAAAACTACAGTGGTACCTCGGGTTAAGTACTTAATTCATTCCGGAGGTCCGTTCTTAACCAGAAACTGTTCTTAACCTGAAGCACCACTTTTAGCTAATGGGGCCTCCTGCTGCCGCCATGCCGCCAGAGTACGATTTCTGTTCTCATCCTGAAGCAAAGTTCTTAACCCGAGGTACTATTTCTGGGTTAGAGGAGTCTGTAACCTGAAGCATATGTAACCTGACGCGTATGTAACCTGAGGTACCACTGTACCTTCAAAAGCACCAGGATGGATAGGACACACTACATCAAACACAACTGCACCTGCAGTATAATCTATATCAAGTGGGGAAAAAATTAGAAAGTCATATCCACTAAGCACATGTTTTAAAAACCACAAATTTGCAATTTTGAACAAAAAGCTGGAGAAGCCAGTTGCTAAAACATTTCAGGTCTGAGAACCACTTAACAACTGCAGTAGAGGTGGCAACTGATCCCACAGCATTAGTCAAGACAGAGAACTTCTGGGCACATTAATATCACATGGCTTCAACCTGGCGGGTGGTACCAATATCACTTAGCTTTGGCAAATGATGCCTTTCTAAACATTCCATCCTCAAAGCTCTGTAAATGCTGCCTTGTAAACGACAACCTTTCATTTTTATCAGAGTGGTTGACAAAGGCACAAGCAGAAACATTTTGCCACATAAATAAAATCTGTTATGTTATCCGCAGTACCATATATTTTAGTTACAAACCAAATCCCCAAAGGGATATAGGGAAAGCTTGTGTGAAGTGTTGTTTGATGCTTTTTATAACTATCTACCTATCTGTAATTCTTGTTGCTATTATTTATATCTTGGCTTTCAGGATACAAAGCCTTACAAGTAATATGAAACCACATTTTAAAAAAAGTAAACAATAGCAAGATATAAAAGGCCATCCTGATAATTCCCATAGGGTAGTTGATGTTACCTGGTTCAGTGAGGGAGTGGGGGAGATATGTGATTTATTAATAGTCATCCAGTATTCTCCTTATGCATGGAGACCTGAGAAGAAAAGTACAGAGCTAATCCGAGCAACTCAGTCTATGTACGCCTTGGTTTGGGCCAGTGAGGTCATGGTGGAAGTTCTGCATTCTGTAACGGCAGGGCATATTAATAAATACACATGTACAACATCTACTGGGGGAATTCCATTTGCAAAATTATTTTGTTTTGGATTATCATTGAACAACCATTTGCCTTGTCAAATTCAATCTTGTGCTATTACGCTGCCATTCCTTTAAAAACATCCATTGCTCGCTTCCAGAAAAGGTTTTGTGTTCATGCTTGTTTAGTGCACAATTGAATTAGGTAATTGTTTCAGTAGACAGATCGTTCTTGCAGATTTCAGATTTGTTTGTGGTCATCTGCATCCTGGTTTTGGCCAAGGAAAAGTTTGTTCACATGATTGGGCTGAATTATAGGGGGTTGTTTGGCACAAATGGGGTTAAATATCACATGAATAAAGATACTGTAAAGACTCGTAAAGACTTAGAAATGAATTGGAGCACTTCTTGAATTAATGAAATATTGAAGATTTGACTGACATTTGCAGATTTCAGCATTCTTTTTTTTGCCACTGAAAGCACCCTAGGAACTGTAGTTCTGTGGGGACTAAAGACCTTTCAAAGCAGAACTCCTTGGAATCTTTCTGGGGGAAGACATAGCGCTTAAACTAGCGTAAAAGCAATATATGTTAATAGTGTGTACATAAACCTAAGATAACTGGTAAATATGATCACATTTACAACATTGTTCTGTCATCTGTTTATTTCTGGGACCAATGCAAAGTGCTGTCTTTAACCTTTAAAGCACTAAACAGCTTGCAGCCATATAATCTGAAGGGTTGTCTTGTCCCATAGGTACCTGTCAGGGCTTTCAAATCCTCATTGATGGCTGGGGTGCTTCTTCAGGTTCTCCCACCTAATAATTTGAGGTTGATAACTACTCGATAAGAGCTTTTGGGTGGTGTTGCTCCATTTATGGAATGGCCCTACCAGAGAGTCTTGCTTGGCGCTGACGTTGTTTAGTCCTTTAACCATCATGTAAAAATACCTTTTGTGTTCTCCCAAGCCCTTTAATTTTAATTATAATGGCTATGTATACCTGGTACATTAGTTCTTTGTGCCAACTTTCCCCTTTTCTGGTTTTAAATTTACTGGTCTGAAATTATTGCAGCAACTATTTATTTATTTACCCATCTTTCTATCTATCTACCCTGCCGTTGTGTTTTTCAAAATCGTCTTGAGTGTTTACTGAGCCAGTTGAACTCAGTGATAGATAGGTGTAATAAGTAAATGTGGTATACAAATGAAATACAGAAAGAAAAAGCATTAAATTAATAAGAGCACTGGGTATTTTAGAATACTGTATCACTTTAACTGAACGCCATATTTCACACAACTTTCTACTTCTTTCAAAACTAAGCTGCAACTCTCATTAGACCCTTTGGCTGCAGGACTTTAGACCTTTGCCCCAGAGTCCAGCCCTAGATGCACCAACATTTGTAATCTATGAAGGGGGTTTCTGTCGTCACTGAATATCCACATTATCCATCTAGAGAGCTTCTTCCCCATTCCCCCACAATGTATTTCTCATGTCTTGGTTATTTGTTCTTACAAAACTCTGCTAGTCCCTGAAAACAGAGAAAGTGCTTAACACTGGCTTAAATATAGTGCAGCCAGTGTTGCACAGTAATTACTTTTATCTATCATCAAATTTAGTTTCAAGGATCTGGCTCTGTGAATGGAGCTGGTGATCAAATGCTCTATCACACTGATATTTTTCACGGGAAAAAATACTGCTTCCAGAACAAGACAGAGCACCTATACAAAGCAGCAGTGACAGCGAGCAGAAAGAGACTGGTGAAATTAACAGTCTGGTCCTATATATGTAAGAGAATACGAGTGTGGAGGTCAAAATTACACTGGACTGCTACTGAAAACAGATGCCATCCCCAATTATGTAACATCTAGTTGAACTTATCCCTAGGATTGGCTCCAATGTTAATGAGGAGATTCTTGCGAAAATGTCACCTAGTGGGCCATCCTACTGATGTCCTTCATGGGCAAGCTGAGAAATAAGGTGGCCAGATGCAAAGAGAACAGAGCTCCTATACCTTTCACAGTTCTGTAGAAAAGGTAAATTTTAGCAGGCGTACTTTGTATTACAACTCATAATCATGCAGGAGGCCTGTCTTCTTTTGCATCTGGCAAAGCCAGTATTTAAATGTTCCCACAACTTCCTAGCATGATGCCGCATTGGGTGCCCTGAGGGACTGTGATAAAATTAAACGGCCAGGTTCCATCCACCATAGGGAGACAGGGTAGGTGCCAGTAGACCTTGTAAGGATATTGGGACCAAAATCCTACTCTTACCTCTCAGAACTTGACAACCACTGGAAGGCCTGAAGCAGGTGTGAGGAAGCTTTGGGTCTCCAGCTGTTACTAAATTACATCTTCCATCATCCCCTGTCAACATCTGAAGGGCCAAAACTCCCCACACCTGATCTAAGCAACTAATGACATTATGTGGTCATGCTTGGGGATAGGGCAACAGACTCAGTTTTCATTATGACCTAAGAACAATACTTGCTGACCTCCAGGTGCTGTTTGACTACAGCTGCTATCATCCATGACCTTTGGCCAAGGTGGATGGGTCTGATGGGAGTTGGAGTCCAACAACCTCTGGAGAACCACATACTGTATTACCTACCCATTGTACTAGACATGTAGAGAGATCCTAGATGCAGAAAGTTGGACTGTCCCTCTCCTCAGGCCAGGTTTCTTTCCTAACTCATAGGCAGGGGTTTCCCAGTTTCTTCCCCCTGTCTTCCTTTGATGTCCACTCTTGGCTGCCTTTTTTCTACTCTCACCCCTTTTTTCTACTCTCACCTCTCTACTTCTACCCCACCCAGATCCCATCAACTGGCTTCCTTAACTGCTGTTTTTTCTCCTCCCTCTTCTGAGCATTCTCTCTCATCTCCCTGGTAACCAACCACACTCAACTGCCTGCCACTCCATTCTGATCCTCCCAACTGGCCTGTGGTATTCTAGTAGGTTTGGGAAGAGTGAGGAGACCTTGCAGTTGGCTTGCCTGAATGCCAGGAAGCAGCAGGAGTCAGGACAACTTCAATAGTTTTATTTATTTGTGAATAGCAGATCAACAGAATAACAGTTAGGACTTGCTGCACAGGTAAGGCTAAGAGTCCAGCTAGTTCCCACCAAGCTTTGGAGGGAACTACAGACACCTAGCAAGGGGAAGGAAGTTTCTGTTACAGACTGAGGGGCCACACATGCTTCAGGCCACTCCCTGTGTAAGGTCCATTGCAAAGGGGAAATCACGAGGGGACCCAAAATCAGCTCCAAGGCAACAGAAATCTGGGGCTTTATCCATTGAGGAGAAATGGGAGGGATAGGAATTACTATCTAAAATTATTGTCGATAGAAGGGTGCATACTGCTAATATGTTTGCACTATACTAAGGGTTACAACAAGGCTACAGAGCTGGTAGAAATGGTTTTCATTTTATTTATTTTTAAAGATGCCTTCACATGGTGCCTATGGAATTTTGCTTGTAATTAGGTGACCTCTACCCTGTGTCTTTTAGTGCTGCTGGGGCATTGATTTTCCACAATTATCTGAAGGTGGAAATAAAAGAGACCTTTTATATAGCACCAATAAGAACTCTTCATTACCCAGCTGTGCCTTGCCCCATGGCCAAGCTATTTCTGTAACATTCACTCACAAGCAAGTCTCATTCAGCTAAGGTGCCTCCAACATTCATAAAAATTATTATTGTTCTAAGTCGGGGATGGAGAACCTGTAGCCTTTCAGCAGCTATTGGCCTACAAATCCCATCAGCTCCAACGATTGGTCTTGGTGGCTGTGTCTGGTGGGAGTTGGCATTCAACAATATCTGGAAGGCCACTGGTTCCATATCTCTGACCTATATTCAGCTTGTCTAATTGCTTCCTGTTCCGTACAGCTGAGGGAGATTAGTGTTGAATTAGCCTTAATTCGTCAGCTTCTGTTCTCTCTTTGCAGGTGTGCTACATTTCTAGCTCATAGCCTTCCATTTTTCTTCTTTCTTTTATAGAAAAAAGTGCATTATTTTTCTATAAAGCAAGAGAAACATTGAAAGGAAATCAGTAATTTAATACATACAGAAATAGAGGACAGCAGCTGACTAAAGGGGCAATTCATCACTAATCACCAGGTTAGGCTGAATACCAAGTAATAGAGCAGGTGGAGCCACCATAATAATATTCTTTGCGGCACTTCCCATAAAATTGAGTGAACCGGCAATGGGAGTTCCAGATAAAAGAGCTAGTACGGAAGTAACTTTAGTCTGAACATTGTAAACGGTATAAACTGTGAATAAAAAGAGAATGATTGATTGATTGATTGCTCCCAATATGCGGCTTATCACAGTCTATTAAATTACATAGAACATGGCAGTTTAGGTAAGGAGCAGTGACTGGTTTCGATCCCATTTTCTAAAGTGAACATCACTTGGGCTATATCCTGTCCCAGAAGCCCCCATGCTTGTTTTCTCCCCTTTAAGACCTGTAGTGAAAATATAAGCAACATTTCTGAGTCTCTATTTTCCAGCATCATATCATAAAGGGAGTCATTTAAACTCCTACAAACCTTTAACACAAGGCTCATCCAGACTCGTGCTTGTCCCATGCCTAGAAAACAAGAGTCTGAGCAGTTTTGCACTTGTCCCACACTGCTTTCCCCTGAAAAACCTGCTCTTTAGTGATAAATCAGAGCAAATATCAATCTGGAGAAACCCCGATTGATGTTCGCTCCAATTCAGCAGTAAATACTGGGTTTCCCAGGGAGAAAAAGGTGGGGCAAGGGCAAGTCTGGTTGAGCCCTTTGCCTAACTTTTCTAAGTGAAATCCTCATAAAATTGTAGGAACTGAAACGGAAATGTGCCTATAAAAAGGCCCCTCTGCTCTGAAACCCCAGCGAGTAACTGCCAGTCAGTGTTGATGATAATGAGCTCCTTGGACCACTGGCTCGACTCAGCATAAGGGAGTTTCCTGCATTCCTAACTCATAGTGCAATTCAGTGTTTTCTTGGACAAAGGCCTTTGTTCAGCGGTAAAGCACCTGCTTTGCTTGCAAGCCCACCGAGGTTCAATCCCCAGCATCTCAAGGTATGGCTAGGAGAGAACGCTGCCTGAAGCCCTGCAGAGCTGCTGCCAGCCTATACTGAGCTAGATGGACCAATGGTTGACTCAGTATAAGGCAGCTTCCTGTGTCCCAATTTCTGTATGTTGCTCCTTGATGAAGGAAGCATTTGGAGGCTCCCCTACAGGTGAAAGGATGCAAGCCCCAAAATACAAGCTCTTACTTCCACCTCAGCTTTTTACAGTGGTACCTCGGGTTACATACGCTTCAGGTTACATACGCTTCAGGTTACAGACTCCGCTAATCCAGAAATAGTGTTTCAGGTTAAGAACTTTGCTTCAGAATGAGAACAGAAATTGTGCACCGGCGGCGTGGCAGCAGCAGGAGGCCCCATTAGCTAAAGTGGTGCTTCAGGTTAAGAACAGTTTCAGGTTAAGTACGGACCTCCGGAACGAATTAAGTACTTAACCCGAGATACCACTGTACTGGCACATCCATTCCAGCAAAGTGGTTCAGTATGAAAAATGGATGCACAGACTTGTCATTGTTTAAGAGATTGGACAGATTTGTTAAAAAATATTTTGCACATGCAGTTTAATCAATCAATCCAATCAATTTATTGTATATAGCCTAAGGCCTTTACAATGTACAGCAGGGGATAAGAACAAGGCTGAACATGACCTATCAAAGTTAAATCAGTTTAATCAAAATAATCAAGATAGTTGATCATATTTCAGTGTATTTGAAATGCTACTCTTTTGACTTGAGTCATGCACTGGCAATAAATGAACAGTGGACACGATGCAAAGTAATGAAACATCAGATTTACAGAATCTGGTCCCTTTTCTGCTGTATCAAGTGTATTAAATTGATATAACTAATTAAAGCAAACCAATGGATCCATATTTTATTGAAATACAGAGACCAGAACCTACGCAAGTGACTATTCTCCCTGCAGACACTTCTAATTTGAAGGTGTTAATGGAGCCTTTACCGTGCTGTAAATCGGCACCATCAAATTCCATGAGCCATTAACAGCAGACATTTCAGGCCTTACTTTCTGAGAGGACATTCACAGCCTGAGCCTAAAGGCACTGGCATGAACAATTCCATTGAAATTAAGTGGGTTTACTTCCACCATTTTTTTTCATTTATAGGATGCAGAGGAGGGGGCTGAGGGAAAATGAATGTCAAATTTACTTAACCCCAGAATCATATGGCCTAAACATTGTTTCCCAAAATCCTGATAGCTGAGACACCCATTTCTTTTTCTGAATAAAAACAGGACACAAACTTTACTTTGACATGCCAAAAGGTTTGTATGCTAAGTGTCCAAGAAGAAAAGTGACCAGCTTCAGTGAATCCCACCTCTTTGTTGCTAAATGAGTCACTGATATGGGTTTGCTTCTTCTTACCCTGATGGAGGCAAGCCATGACAGCAACTGATGCATAGATCCTACATTTGAAGGCAGGTAGTTTTGCTGCATCTTCACACAGGGAGTCACACAGAAGATTATGTCTGATAGGTGGGGAAAACCAGTAGACCTCTAGATGTTGTTGGACTCCAACTCCCATCATCTCTGCCAGCATGGCCAATGGTCAGGGATGGTGGGAGTTGTAGTCCAGCAACATCTGGAGGATCTGAGATTCCCCATGCCTAACTTAGGTGGTAGAACAAACAGAGAAGTCAATGCCCAGGAGCAGGGTCAGAGGGGAAGTAACCCATAAAAATCAACATTATTCTGCTTGATTAGGTCCTGTGGGGGTGAGTACCTCTAGTTCCATCCTTGATGGTGACTTAATCTTACAAGGATCCAGGAGGCCTCAAAAAGTAAGCATTTTAATGACTTGAGGACAAATTAGGCTGATCACTGTCAGTGCTCCCTTTAGCCTGTGGACACGGTCTATATGGGAAGCCTATGGTATTTGAGATGCTCTAGTTCTGAAAAATGTGATTAAAGGAGAACATGGTTGAAGTTCATAAAACAAGATGAAAGATGAAAAAATATTTATAAATAATTCCAGTGGCACCTTTAAAATCAACTAAATATAAGCTTTTAAGGTATGAGCTTTCATGTGTAATACACACTTCATCAGATACTCTGAAGCAGAGGTTGCTTCAACCTTATAACTGTTGGTGACTGTTATGGCAGTTGGTTTCAAAGGGAAGGGCAAGGGATTTTTAAAGGGATAGATTACCAAAATTAGCTTTAGTATGTATAATGGGACATGAATCCAATATCTCTATTCAGACCAGGTCTCTCCATAGTTTTTAGTTTGGTATTGAGTTGTAATTCAGCAACTTCTCTTTCAAGTGTATTTCTAAAATTCTTTTGCAATAAGACAGCCACTCTAAGATCCTGCACAGAATGTCATGGGAGATTGAAGTGCTCTCCTATTGGTTTCTCTTTTTTATGATTCCTGATGTCAGATTTATGCCCATTTATCCTTTGGCATAAAGTTTGTCCTGTTTGTCCAACATAGAGAGCTGAAGGGCACTGTTGGCATTTGTTTATTATGTTTATTATGGCTATGACAGATCAACACAGCTATCTACTTGAATCTGAAGTTCATAAAATTATTCATGATGTAGAGAAAGTGGCTAGAGAGATGTTTTTCTTCCTCTCTCACAACACTAATGATCTACAGTTATCCAATGAATTTGCCTGGAGAGAAATCCAGAACGGGCAAGAGAATGCCTAGCATCCTTCACACTGCACATAGTCAGCTTATAAAACTTGCTGCCACAAATGCCGTGATGGCTTCGGAAGGGGAATTGATGGCTGAGTGGAGGGGAAGGAAATGGATGACAATGGAGGATCAGTGACTCCCAATCAAGATGGATATACATTCCCTCTGCATTCAGAAGCAGTGTGCTCCAAATTGTTGGGGAAGAACAGGAGAGTGCTGTTGTCGTCACCTGCTTAGGGCTTCCCAGAGACATCTGCTTAGCCAGTGTGGCAAACATGACACTGGCCTTGGAAGGCCTGTGGTCTGATCCAGAAGGCATCTCTCTTTGTTCTAACCATCCACCATTCCCACACAGCTGATGCAGAAAAATTGTGGAGGAACCAATTTCTGGGTTTTATTCACATTTTCTGGTGTTAGATTTGAAAATCATGGGAGTATCTTCACCCAGTTTTCTCCTGTGCTTGATCAGGTTGTTGCTGTGCAACTCTGTCTTTCTATTTCCATGGAAATATGGATTAATATACCATGCACAATCTGCTTGTGGTTAGTTTTCATGCACAACCACGGCTTAACTCGCTAGAGCTTACCTTGTAATTTCTTAGAAAATTTCCCATGTTGACAGTAGACTTATATTTTGTGAATATAAGTATTATTCTAAAGAGATTGTTCGCTTCTAAACTTGACTTGATTGCTTCCAAATTGTGAATATTCCAAACTGATAGCATAGTTCTTGAGGGAATAGCCAATACTTAAGGCCAAAAATAATTTAGCAGCATTATTTCTGGGAAGGTAGCATTTACTTGCACTGTTTTTCTCTTGCTAAATGAAGACTATAATCTTGTTTCCTAGCATCTTGAAAACAGAAATCCAAATCAATGTACCACTTTCACTAACAGTTGAGCTTTTAGAGACGTGCCCTTGGGGTGATCTGGGCACATTTTCATTATTTTCTGATGTTAAAAGGCCAATTGCAGAGGGAGGAGCAGCTGAGCAGTGACATTTAACAACAGCAATTGGGTAACCAGCATATCATTTTAACTCTAATATCTCAAACTGGTCTGAAAAGCAAAGAAGTGTGTTATATCTGTGGAAAGGATAGCTAGGTTGGTATTTGGCTACAATACCTGAATATAGGATTCATGACACTGGCCAAATGGTAATGGAATTATGGGAGTGTTGCTCTTCTTTGTGCATGCCCAATGCCAAATCTGTGTTTGCCAGAACCCAAATTAATTCACAGTGAGGAAGCTGCTTGGTTCCTTTATCTAGCACAGCTTCATTTAGCCATTGTTGGTGTGTTTCCTATACGTACAATGAAATACAAGCAACACTCCAAATTTTAAGCAAATTCTGGCTCAGCAAGGCTGAACGTTTACACAAAGGCATATTGCAAAACACAGTTACAACACTTTAGGACACTCTATGAAAAGGACTTTTATTCTTAAAACCAGTGGTTTTGGACTTAGGACTATTTCCAACATTACCTCAATGACATGGGAGGCATTGCAACATGCCGTCTTCCCACATTGCTCTAGTACATTGGAAGCACCACATCATTTTCATTTCATTTTCACTTTTAATTTGTATACTGCCTTTCTATATTACTATACACAAGGCAGTTTACAAGCTGAAAAATCAACAAAATAAACAGCAAAGATCACACACCTAATAATAATCTGATCCAATACAAAAAAATCATAATTAAAGCATAACTTTAACATAAACAACTTATATCAAGTAAAGCAAAGTCAATAATTTATTAGAATATAATAGTAAACAGTAAAATTAAATGTCAGCAAATAATAATTAAACAGTTTACACTTAACAATTACAACAAATAATTATTAAACTATAATAAATAAAAATAATGACAAGTCACAATGCATAAAATCCCACAAAACAAACAAAACCATGTAAAATGATCAATTTGAAAAACAATCACTTGGTGGTGAGAGAAGTTGAGATACTGGACTTCTTCCAAATGATCTTGAGCTTCTGTCATTCTCTCAGCAAAACAGGAAGGTGACGTGCTAGCTCCCATATTGCTTGGGAAACCTCTGTTGAAGGAACTATAAAAATTAGCTAAAATGTTTGTTTTCATTTGAATGCAACTGTGGCACAATGTCAGATTCATTGGCAAAAGTAATTTGGCTCAGCAGTAGACCTCATCAGACACTCACCTCTGCATGTTTGCAGAACACAGGCAGGCAGGCTCAATCAAACATGCTAACTCTGTCCACACTGTCCCCATCCCAGACTAGCTGTATGCTTCAGATCTTTGAATGCTAAGGGGCGGGGGGAGAATTGTTTATGTTTGGCTGAAGACCCTTGCAAACCTCCCCTGCACAATGAGGGTTCACATTTATGTGGAAAATCCTAAGCATTTTCATCTGAATGTGCTAAGATTTCTTCTTCAGACCTTCTGCTCAATGCACGAAGGTTGGAGCTGGAGCTGGTGGGAAAACTGGAGGCATGCCCATTGTATTTATTGTTGTAAAGGGGAGGTTGATTTAGCCCTATTAATTTCTACTTTCCCTTCTGTACATTCAGACTAAAGACCTGAAGAGGGCCAGGGTCTCATACTTCATTTATATGGGTTTCTCAGCAAAAGTTTGGAAGATTTTCATGCCCAAGTAGGTTTCCTCCTCTGTTAAGCTGAGTAGTTCCTTAGAATCCTCCTTCCTTAAAAATTAATGCTTGATATTTACTGCAGATGCATAAACTTAACGTAGGTCAATATTTTGACTGAAAGGAAAGGCAGATGGGTTGAGAGAGAACAAAACATTCTGTTGAATGATCAGATTCCATGAGATGAAAGTTTCATTCTTAAATTATTGCAGATATTAGGATAAAGCCATGAGAATAGAATTAAGAATCTCCTAGAATTAAAACAAATAGCAAAAAAAACTTCAAGCCTGGTTCATTCAAAGTTCATGGAGTTTTTACGAGTTCCATATAAACCCAATTAACAATTTAGGAGAAAAATGGAATAAGAGAAGCTGGTAAAGGCAATATTTGGTGGTGAAGATATAAAGTTCTCTTTATAGGGGATAAGTAGGAAGGAAATGGGGAAGAGAGAACACTATCATTGCTACTTCGGTTTGCTTGGACTTTTATGTTAATGGACCTAATTCCACTGACCAGAGTCAGCATGCTGGAGAGATTAGCTTGCAACAAGTGGTGACAGGCGGGTACCTCATCTACTGAATGCAAAGCCATAGGGTCACAAATGTATAGTGAGTAAAAGATAATGTGGAGGTTTTCCTGGCTTCCTACTGGTGTGTGCAGCTCAAAGGCATCCATGTTTGTAGACGAGGTCTGAGTGGCATCCATGGTCCTTACCTGGATGTGTGTGCGCACGCTATGGCACTTTTCACTAAAACATTGACCACAAATATTGTATGGTGGTCAGATGCCTTTTGTTTGAGAAAGATACAGAGGAAGCAGGACGGAAGAGAAAGGAGTCTCCTTTGTTTAATAGGGTAGATTTCTATACAGTGGTACCTTGGCACACAAACGCCTTGGTTGTCAAACACTGAAAACCCAAAAGTAAGTGTTCCAGTTTTCCAATGTTTTTCGGAAACCAAACGTCCGATGTGGCTGTTGTTTATTGTTTCCAGGGCACCTGCACCAATCAGAAGCTGCGCCTTGATTTTCAAACATTTCGGAAGTCAAACAGACTTCCAGAATGGATTAAGTTTGGCGCTTTTGTTTTTGCTATTTATTTTATGTTTTTGAGGCTTTTTCGGTTAATTTGTTTTTGTGACTGTGTGGAAACCAGTTCAGCTACTGATTGATTGATTGATTGATTGATTGATTGTGTGACTGCGGAAATGGATAAAAGCCCCCCATATAAACAATGACTATCATCAGTGCAGGTAAGAAAAAAAATTAATGTTAATTTTTATCATCTACAATATTGTCTTGTTTATTTTATAGTACAGTACATTGATTATTGCTTTCATTTTATGGATCAATTGCTGTTTCGGGGGTTGTTTTTTAAAGATTAATCTGTTTTGCATTACTTTCTATGAGAAAGTGCACCCTGGTTTTGGAACGCGTTGGTTTTGGAACAGACTTCCGGAATGGATTAAGTTTGTGAACTAAGGTACCACTGTATGTATGGAGGTTTTGTTTATGTAGAATAGCCTTGAACCAGGATTCTCCATCTGAAGCCATGTGGCAGTGTCACACAAGAGCTGACTGTGCAGCTCAGCTCCAGGATGAAGCAATTGCAGTGTCAAATTAAAATTCTGGCCTGTATTTGTTCAACTGGTCATATGTATTACTTGTGGAGTAGCTGCAGGTTGTGGCTCATGAGACCATCAGGAATAAACATGATAAGCACGTGTTTTGTAAGTTGGAAACAGGTCACAACTTTAATTGATATATACAGCAGGTAATGCAGGGTTGGCAGTGACAGTAGGGCAAGGAATCTGACTCCATTCTAACCAGCCCTCTCTGCTGACTTCTTGTTTTCATTTTGGTGGGAAGCATCCATAAACACCCATGAGAGTTGACCAGTGTTAGATCCTGATGTGGTGCAAGTGAGGGATTAATGCAATGCTGGTCCCCTCCCAAGCTAAGGGCATAACTTGTGCATTAGCTTCCACTGCACTTTTGGGATCCCCCAAACCTCCCTACCCAGAGCCAGTTGAGGTTGAGAGTAAAATTCTTCCCTGGCCCTATCAACCAGTGGTCTAAGACCCAATGGAATACTAGCACTGAGGGCAGGTGGGGAAGCTTGTGGGGCAAAATGGCCTTGACAGTCAAGTGGCTGAGACGTTAAAGCTTTCGGCTGCCCCACCCACCTCTTGTGAAATCCTGCATCTTCCCTTGGAATCTCATGAGAACCGGCTGGATAACCAAACCACTCGTCTTGCCACCCAGATACGCAGCAGTGCTGGACAATTCATCTCTCTCTCTCTCTCTCTCTCTCTCTCTCTCTCTCTCTCTCTCTCTCTCTCACACACACACACACACACACACACAGAGAGAGAGAGAGGGGGGGGCACATGGAGCAGTGGCACACATATTCACAGTTTGTTGATCTCTTCTTATTAATTTATTACTTTTGGATCATTGGTCGGAAACCTTTCATGAAATATTTAAAATCACCGACCCATGCATAGCTAAATGCATTTTAAAAAAGAGTTGCCTTCCCGAATGTATGTTTCCCCCTATATTGCTCCCACATTGAACCCAGAGAACTCTTGGAGAATAATCAAACTTGAAAATGTATCTCACAAGATACATCTAATCCACACTCTGATGTGGTATCACAAGTGTAATCAACAAGACATTCAATATCCAAGCAGAAATGAACGTTTGGAGCAATTGTATACTCTCCACATCGAGGATTTCCAGAAAATAATTTTAGTAGCAGTGTTTCTGTAGGTGTGATACATTAAGAAAAATGAACCGTGTTTATCAGCTCTCAAACATAGTGTTTCCCCTATAATGGTGTAGATTTTGATGTTGCAAAAGGTTACTGAGGTTCTAAGCAAACAAAGATCTCTTTCTGAAAACAGAACATTCAAATGAAAAGTTTTGTGCCTAGAGATTGTGTTTCAGTTACTTTTCCTTCAGAACAGATGTCCATTAGGTTCAATTAATTTGAGTCAGCTTAAAAACTAGCAACAGGCAACTGGGCCCCAGTCTGACACCCCCATAGTTCTTCATCTGAGCCCAACAGTCCTCCTCAGATGATGCACCACAGAGGAAAGCCCCTTTAGCCTTTATTCCAGCCTCCAGTGTGAGCTGCACCTTAATTGGCCAATCCTATGTGCAAACCAAGAGACAGTCAGATGAGAATCTATTGCCAGAGCATCTGTTGCTGTTCTTGTTGGGAAAGGAAGGATTAAAGAGCCCATTGATTACTCCTCCCTGTTTTTTGCACTGGAGTTTGCATCTAGTTACAAGCTGCATATACACGCCATACATTCAAATCACATGACTATTCCAAGAGAATCCTGGGAACTGTAGTTTAACCACACAGAGCCACAATTCTCAACACCCTGAACAAACTACAGTTCCCATGTGCTTTAAATTTTCGGTGTGTTTGCAGCCACTGTGTGCGTGTGTGTTTTACAAGATGGAGGATACTCTTGTTCCTCAGCAAAACTAAACAAATCTCCCCCTGCTCTCCTCCAGCAACAAGCGTGTTAGATTATGAATTGCATTTTTGTATTCATTCACTGTAAATTTGGAAAATGCCAGAGGACTACCAAGACTCTAATAAAAACAAAATAAAAAGTAATATACTGTACAAAGCTAGATTCAGGCCACCCCTGCTCCTAGATGCCTCTGAGATTCAGCTGCAACATGGAGTGCATGAGGGAATCCAAGCGTGTTCCTTGTTTCCTTTCTTTGGACGTCCCCACTCATACATCAGTAGAGAGTAGAGAAATCCATGGTGTATGAAGATTTCTAGTTCCGAATGGGCACAGAAAGACGGCTCCATCCAACATGCTGGTCTAATACTTCAAGGCGCATTGAAGATATGGTAGACTAGAGTGCTCCAACACACTGTTCAGAAATCACAGACAGTGAGCCTTGGACCACTCAGTTCTCTGGAGTTAGAGCACTAAACCCCAATAAGCAAAATGTTTTAAAATATTGTTTAAATTGTTTCATTTAATCTCAGTGTTTCTGTACTTCCATTCCGCGTAATCATTTAATTTAATGCCTTTCTTGGTCATTTCTATGGCCCACTCTCAGGAGGATCCACCTTCTCCTTTCTCTAATATGTAAGGTTAACCGGCAGGATTTTTTTTAAAGCCTCTTTTCTGTACATTACCATATTTTATCTCCACCTCTGTAGCTTTCTCCCTCAGCCATTAATCTCTGGTGTGAAGCTTTGTCAAATTCTATTTTGAAAATTTATCTTCACTACATCAATTGAATTCCCCTTCATCTGTTATGGCAATAATATTTTCAAAGAACTCCAGCAGCCTAGTTAGGCACGACCTCCCCTGCATGAATCTGCACTGCCTAGCTTTAATCTGCCTATCACAGGCCCACACTCCTACTTAGATCTCTTAAGATAATTAATCCCTTAAGAAAACATGAATGTTAATACTTCTCCCACAAACAGTATTTTGATTGTGGCTAAATTGAACTGTTGAGTGGGTAGAATAGGAGAAGCTTTTGAGAATATAGCCCACACTACAGATTTCAACTGGTTTAAAAGACATTCCCTCTTCTCCACGGACCGCTGGGAATTGTCCTGTGTGGAGGCGTTAGAGAGTTGTAAAAGATAATTCCCAACTCCTAATGAAACTACAACTCCCAGGATTCTTTGAGGAAAGCCTATGCAAGAATACAGTATTAAAAAATAATAATCTAGGGAATTAGAAACTGGCAGAGCTGCAGCTACTCTAGTTAGATCTCTCTCCCCCTTAATAGGGGGCTTTTTGTCCTGCGGCTTTTTGTCCCAGTAGGTGGTGGCATAGCATGATTTGGGGTTGTTTGGGGTGGGTTGCTAGTGGTAAAGATGGAGCAACTAGACTCAGGTCTAATCTGGTTTACTTGGGGCTTTTCCAGGGTGCCAGGGTAATAACTCTTCAAAGGACCCCCAAGACACCACAGTTGCCCTTCTTGAGGGGGGAGGGAGAAAACTGTTCAGTCATTCAAGGCTTCTGCCGTGAAGATTGAATGAAAGAATTCATTTAACTTCTCTGCAGTCTCCTTATTCTCCTCCAGCAAGCTTCCCCCTTTTTTTGTCATTTTGTCACAGAATGATCCATCAGCCTCCTAGCTTGGTTTTACTTCAGATGCATTTAAAGATTTTTTTTGTCTTTGTTTTTAATGTCATTAGCAATGTGCTACTTTTCTACTTCTTTACCTTATTATCAACCTACTTTTGGTGGGACAAGGGAGTTTGTGTTTCTCTTCATTTGGAAAATACTACTTCTGCTTTAAGGGGGGGTGGAGTCTTGCATTTGATAGGACTTCTTGTTACTCTTCATAGTCTTATCACCTCGCATTATCCCAGACATAATTTGTATCTAAGGTGGCAGCTCACATGTTCAGCTGTACATAATATTAAATGATGTATTCATGGGTGAATCCCCCCTGTCTAAAGACTGAAATATTAGATATCTATGAACACACACTAAGCATTTTCAGCCTTAGATGGGAGTGTGTTTGTCCTTGCACTGAACTCCACCAAGAAATTACTATTGTTTAATCACTGAAAAATCCATAAAGCCTGAGAGCTCTATCAGCATCCATAAGCCTTATAACAGCTGGGCACTTTAGACTCCATTGTATGTATCCTGAAAACATAAGAACCATGTTTCAGAGTACTCCCAGTTTTTCCAGTTTCATATTGATAAAAGTCCCTGGAAGAAGAAATGCTTTGCTAGCACTGTTGCCTATTCATGTAGAAGTTCTTCATCAAGGACTGAGCAGGCTGTAAGAGAACCTGTGCTTGTTACAGAGCAACCTTTCTCAACCTTGGGTGCTCTCCTCAGATATTGTTGGATCACAACTCCCATAATTCCCTGGATATTGACAAGGTTGGCTGGGGAAGATGGAAGTAGTCCAACACCATCTGGTGACCCAAGGTTGAAAAGGGTTGTCATAGAGAGTAGAAACTCAAGCTGTACATGGCAGCAGGAGGCCTAGAGTAAAGTCAGATTGGTTGCAGCCAATGAGCTTCAAGTACTTAAAAATTCTAATGCATAGGAAAGGCAGTTGGTGGAGGTAATTATGATGTCACCACCTCCTACTGGCCTCATGATGACTTTTAAAAATCAGCTTCACACAGTGAAATTGATGAGGTGGTCACAAGGGGTATTTTCGTTGGATTTTGCTTCACTTTAAAGCTGTGATAGGAGAGGATGGCACTAATTATTGTGCTGAACCTTCAACGTTTCAGAATATTGGGTAAGTATCCTGTTGGGAATCTTTTACTTCACATCACTATGTTTCTACACAAAATATGAATACGGAATATGTACCAGTTAAAGTTTGCTACAAGCCTAATGTTGAAAATTAAGTAAGTGATGCTTTGAATGATGCTTTGAATATCCTTCATCCACTCTCATGAAAGTTGAGTAGCATGATTCCTTTGTTATGGACTTTTACTTCGAGGAAGCAGAGCTCTTTCAAATATAATAAATGCAATGGACATATAATATATTAATTACATGCTTCTGATCAATTATTATCACTAAAACGTTCTTTTACTAACCAGGAAATGACGGTTTATCTCACACTGAGACTGACAAGCAAAATTATATTAGAAAGTGGTTTCTAATTAGCTAAGCACTGCGGACCCCTTGTTTTTTTAAAAAAGTCAAGGCATGGACCCACTACTTCTGAAAATGTTGATATCTCTGTGGTAGTTTTTGTTACCCTGGGTGGGTTATGCAAACTCCCTGGGGTCTGTGGAACACCAATTGGGAACCACTGATATATATACTGTTCTCTGGTATAGATGGTAACATCGTAGCCCCAGTATATTTCAAGTGAGCTTTGAAGAAATATGGGTGCCGACCTTAATGCTGCTTTTTGCTGGCATGACTCGGAGATATAGGCTGTATGCATATATTGTCAGTTATTCTTTTTGAGGAAGTTAAAACAGTTCCAACAGATATGCGGTGTATTGCTAAAGAGTAAATTAGCTTTCACTCCACAGGATTAATTAAATCTCCAACCTTTTTATATTCCCAGACCTTGTCTTGCAGTGTCTGGGAAGAATGGGGAGTATACTGTTGCACTTAGATTTAATTAATGCAAGGGAACAATTCTGGTGTTGATTTGTATGCTGGTGAGGCTGTTAGCCTGTTGTTTTCATGCATCTTTGTATAATGCTTAATAAATATGTAAGTAGCTTGTAGAGCTGTTTGCTCTTCCGGTGAATTATTGTGATCCTTCATAACAAGTGTGATTATGTTTTTCGCTCTACCAAAATGAGAAGTGATCTGAAGTCAGCCCATTAACTAGGAAGGCAATGTACAATAGACTTGACAAGGAAATGGTCTGCTAAAGTTTGGGCTGCTTGGTTCACAGTCCACCCGAGTGAATGCAGCTAGCATGGCCAATCCAATGAATACTTATTTGGCAGTGAGTCCTATTGAACTCAGTGGGACCCACTTTTGTGGCAATCCTACCAACATACCCCCATCATAGAGCAGCATGCCCATGACCCTTCCATGTTAGCCATGGATGAATTGAGGCTATCCACATGCAGCAAGGGGAAACACCTCAGTGAGCTTACCCAAATGGACACCACACACACGAGGAACAATCCACCAGGCATAAAGTCCCCACGGTGCTCTCACATCAGCAGCCAGTGGCACAGGCAGTACTGAGAGCCCCCCTCCCATGATGAATAACCACCATTTTGAATGACTGACCACAGGGAAGGGTGTATAGGCAGTCCAATGCAACAGCTTGCTTGAGAGGGGGTATGCATGACAAGTACGTAGGCTCTTCCTCGGACAAGGGTTCAAACCCCACTGCAGGAGCAAGAGCCATTTAAAGAGGAATTATATGGAGTAACCTAATGGCACTATGAAGGGTAGCTGGTAGCTCACTCAACAGGCCACTCAACTTACCTTGAGCAGGCAAGGTAAGTTAAGGCCAAACTCATCTTATGAGAATTTGCTTACTTCCAGTGGGAACGCTGAGCCCTTTTGCCTCTGTCTTTTGGATGGATGATTGACACACTCAGAGGAAATTTCATAAAAGCTTTATTCTTATCTCTCTCCAGCATACAATAAATGGTCATTTAGGGTTTCTAGTTTAATTCAGTAGGAGTTATCAGAGTAATTACAAGAAAGAGGGGCACCTTTTAATGTATGCATATATGAAACTCCCCCCACTACACCGTTTTCATTATAGCATAAGTGCTTTGTGACCTGGCTCCTCCCTCTCCCACAGATTTGGCAAACTGCTAGAGATGAAAGGAACAAAGGAACTTGCCTTTTATAGAGTAAGATTTTGGTAATCTAGCTCACCATTGTCTGGACTGACTGCTCTCCAAGCTTTCTGGCAGGATTCTTTTCCAGTTTCACTTGGAATGCCAAGAATTGGATTTGGGACCTTTTGCATGCTAAGCATCTGCTCTAACACCAAGACCCGAACCTTCCACCATCCACTTCCTATAATAAAAATCAAATAGTCACAATAACAAAATGGAGCCTCCATATTCAGAAGCAGTATACCAGCTCAGTCGGTGGAGCATGACCTTCTTAATCTCAGGGTTGTGGGTTCGAGCCCCACGTTGTGCAAAAAGATTCCTGCATTGCAGGGGGTTGGACTAGATGGCTCTCGTGGCCCCTACCAACTCTACAATTCCATGATTCCACCGATCAACAAGTACAGGAAATGGGCAAAATAGGTGTGGAGCTTGCCTTGATGCTTTGCTTGCAAGATCCCAGAGTTCCCCCAGACATCTGTCTAGCCACTTTTGTAAACAAGAGTGCTTGATTTAAAGTCGTTGTGGCCCAGTGGTTAGAGTCTCAGCCTAGGACCTGGAAGACCAGGGTAGAAATAGTCAATCAGCCATGAAGCTCACTGAATGAACTTGAACTAGCCATTGGAATATATTTAAAGTAAAGGTAAAGGGACCTCTGACCATTAGGTCCAGTTGCAGACAACTCTGGGGTTGCGGCGCTCATCTCGCTTTACTGGCCGAGGGAGCTGGCGTACAGCTTCCGGGTCATGTGGCTAGCATGACTAAGCCGCTTCTGGCGAACCAGAGCAGCTCACAGAAATGTAGTGCTGTGTAAATGCTCAATCAACAAAGCAAGGATTTCTGTTTGTGTAATGCAATGTTCTCCATCTCTCCTGCTCCCATGCCCCCTAAATATTTTCTAGGAATTCCCCAACCCTCCAATTTGGGGAGGATGCTGGATGTGTGCAGGGGACACTGCAAGTTCAACTCTGCAAGTGCAAATCATTGTACTAACGAAACAAGTGCATTGGATACCATCCACTATCTCACAACCTAACCTTTATCACAGGGTGGTTGTGAAGATAAACTGGGGAGGGAGGGAGGAAGGGAGGGACAGCACCTTTGGCTCCCTAGAGGAAACGTGAAATATAAATGTAATTAAATAAAAACTAATCTTACTGTAATCTAGCAAAGCAGTTCCTATTAATCATGATACAAAGCATGAAATGGTAAAATTATTTTTGCCTGTAATTTCAAAGTAAATATGATTTCTAGAGGAATAGGATCCTTTTCCTATTTGCTGTTTATCATCCTTTCAAAATAACGTTGTTGCCTGCCATAGAAGAAAATAACAGCCTCTAAAACATCTTTGGAGTTAAATGGTGGGCAGTTAGATGCTAACTAGAAATGATCAAATCTGTAATGAACCTTTTCCCCACACACAATGGGGAAAATGTTTCCATTTTCAAATGATAAAACTAGGCAAAAGAAAATTTATGATCTAAACTTGCAGCAAATCATTTGTATTGATCTGTTTGTTTCAATTCTGCTGAGGCTAATGGAAATAATTTGTCACCTGACTTGTCCCAGTTGATTTGAAAAACTACCGTATCATTTATCAGGCCAGTTGAAGCCCTGGTACAAGTGTGCTGATACAAAGTAAAGCATCTAGGAACAGAGCGAGCAAATTATTATTTTTTTATCCTTTATCCTTTGGTTTCCCATGCTGAATGCAGTGACACTATGAATTTTGTTGTTTAGTTGTGTCTGACTCTTCATGACCCCATGGACCAGAGCACGCCAGGCACTCCTGTCTCCCACTGCCTCCCGCAGTTTGGTCAAACTCATGCTGGTAGCTTCGGGAACACTGTCCAACCATCTCATCCTCTGTCGCCCCCTTCTCCTTGTGCCCTCCATCTTTCCCAACATCAGGGTCTTTTCCAGGGAGTCTTCTCTTCTCATGAGGTGGCCAAAGTATTGGAGCCTCAGCTTCAGGATCTGACCTTGCAGTGAGCACTCAGGGCTGATTTCCTTCAGAATGTATAGGTTTGATCTTCTTGCCGTCCATGGGACTCTCAAGAGTCTCCTCCAGCACCATAATTCAAAAGTATCAATTCTTCGGCGATCAGCCTTCTTTATGGTCCAGCTTTCACTTCCATACATCACTACTGGGAAGCGTTAACTATACACCATGAATTAGTGGAATGCAAAAATTATGAATTTGATTTTGCAATCTCAATAGGATAGCTGGTCTAAGTTTGTTTTCATGGGATGCCTGATTTTTAGTTGGCTATTTAACTAGTATAGCTCAAGTTCTCAAAGTTGTCAGGAGATTCCTCAGCCACAGAAAGAACATTACAGTACACAATTGACATGCAGGTATAGCAGAGTTGCCAATCAGCTAAGAGAAAAATAACTTGGCTGGGTTTTTGTTTTGCTTTCATGCTGCTTGCCATAAACCCTCAGTGTACTAAGCTGTATACCTCTGGTGAACAAGCAGCTTTGCACTGGTTCTTGCTCCAAATCATCTACAAATAATGGCAGCTGGTAGCTGGTACACATATTTTCATCCAGGGGTGTCGGGGTGGGACAAGCAATTCCAGTGAGTAGTTTGGGCAGCTGGAATCACATTTCCTCATCAAACATAGCCTGTAAACCACCCATACACAGGAATAAGTCTCATATGTAGTTCCTTTCTGGTGAAATTTAAGCTCCTCCAGTTTTCTTTTTGCTATTTCCCCCTCAGTTCAGCCTTAGTCTTCGTTAATGAGTCATTTTTAACTGATTACACTTACATAAAATTAGCATTTGCAATTTGCATCTCCCCCTGTCCACCCCATTACACTGGCAGCACTGGCAAAATTAGGCCCATGTTGGGCTGTCACAGCTGTGGTCATATAAAATTCTCTCCACCACATTAGAGCATACTGCAGGGTTTCTGTTTTTGGTTAGGTGCAATTTTGTGGTTTACTTGTTAAAAGCGCCAAAGGATGGCTATATTTTTAATTGCAATATCAAAATGCATGAGAATGAGACTGCATTTTAGATTATAAAAATGGAAAGTGAAAAAACAAATTTACAAGCAACACAAGATTGGCGAATGTTGTTGTATCCTAGTACTTAATAGATTAATTGGTCATTTAATTGATTAAAAGCAACACAGTTAATTAACTAAACATTATAATTGGTCAGCAGCCCTTGTAATTACCCAATTCCCAAAAGACAAATGTCCTAGTAGTTGTTGTTAATATGCATGCAATTATTCTAAATTGTAGAGCTTTAGGCTTCAAATGTTACATCTTAATCAGAATGGAATCTAGAAAAGGTTTCCATGTAGCAGTGGCTCCTTCAACTTTCCACAGTCCTGGGCTGCTATGGAGAGGGGCTATATAACCTAAACTAGCTATTGTTTTAAGTGGAACTTGTCAATCCAAAACCTTTTAAAAATAATCAATAATTTGTTTATTGAAAAGAATAAAAAACAGTTAGAGTAAAATGTCAGCCATTCGAGAGGTGCTCTAAACAATGGCCGAGAGAGTAGAAATCAATACACCCCCTAATCCTCTATTAAAAGTAAGCCTGTGTTCAAAGTGAGCTCTGTTCTTCCTATGACACTCCTAATTGCCCAAACTTTCTTCTTTCAAGGAACACTTTCTACATCAACTTGTCTGCTGAGAAATCACTGTCTTCTAATAGAACCCTTGCACATTGCAGTGGATTTTCTGGGGCATGTTCTTTCAGTTAAATTGAGCATTGGCCAGAATTGGTCAGCCCCATTACTTCTCCTTGTGAGCTGAGACCACACCATTAAATCATATTCAGCAATCCAGTGCAACTACCTGCTCCCATATAAATCTACCCACAAGTTGGGCTATTCCCCAGAGGCCTTGTCTGAGTGCCCCCACCCACTGAAATATGACAGATGGTAAAGGGCTTGCCAATCCTAAGATTGGCAGTTTGAATCCTCATGATGGGATGAGCTTCCGTTGCTTAGTCCCAGCTCCTGCCAACCTAGCAATTCAAAAGCATACCAACGCAAGTAGATAAATAGGTACCGATGCGGCAGGAAGGTAAAAGGTGTTTCTGTGTGCTCTGGTACTCTTCACGGTGTCCTGTTGCGCCAGAAGTGGTTTAGTCATGCTGGCCACATGACTCAGAAAAGCTGTCTGCAGACAAACGCCTGCACCCTTGGCCTGAAAGCGGAGAGAAGCGCCACACCCCATAGTTGAAATTGACTGGACTTAACAACCATCCAGGCGTCCTTTACCTATGGCAAATGGCAAGGTAGGGCAGTGCCTTGTTAGTGGAGAGCTCTCCTTCTCTTTGGAAATTTGCCTTGGTCCTTCCAATTTCTCTTAGTAACAAACCATAGGTAGCTCTGAGAACTTTTGGCTGGCCCTGAATAGTTTCCTCTTGTTTCCGCTGTTGTGATTAATAATAATAATAATAATAATAATAATAATAATAATAATTTATTATTTGTACCCCGCCCATCTGGCTGGGTTTCCCCAGCCACTCTGGGCGGCTTCCAACAAAGATAAAAAATACACTAAAATGTCACATATTAAAATCTTCCCTGAACAGGGCTGCCTTCAGATGTCTTCTGAATGTCAGGTAGTTGTTTATCGCTTTGACATCTGATGGGAGGGCGTTCCACAGGACGGGCGCCACTACCGAGAAGGCCCTCTGCCTGGTTCCCTGTAACTTGACCTCTCGTAGTGAGGGAACCGCCAGAAGGCCCTCGGAGCTGGACCTCAGTGTCCGGGCAGAACGATGGGGGTGGAGACGCTCCTTCAGATATACTGGACCAAGGCCGTTTAGGGCTTTAAAGGTCAGCACCAACACTTTGAATTGTGCTCGGAAACTTACTGGGAGCCAATGTAGGTCTTTCAAGACCGGTGTTATATGGTCTCGGCGGCCGCACCCAGTCACCAGTCTAGCTGCCGCATTCTGGATTAGTTGTAGTTTCCGGGTCACCTTCAAAGGTAGCCCCACGTAGAGCGCATTGCAGTAGTCCAAGCGGGAGATAACCAGAGCATGTACCACTCTGGCGAGACAGTCCGCAGGCAGATAGGGTCTCAGCCTACGTACCAGATGGAGCTGGTAAACAGCTGCCCTGGATACAGATTTGACCTGTGCCTCCATGGACAGCTGTGAGTCCAAAATGACTCCCAGGCTGCGCACCTGGTCCTTCAGGGGCACAGTTACCCCATTCAGGACCAGGGAATCCTCCACACCTGCCCGCCTCCTGTCCCCCAAAAACAGTACTTCTGTCTTGTCGGGATTCAACCTCAATCTGTTAGCCGCCATCCATCCTCCAACCGCCTCCAGGCACTCACACAGGACCTTCACCGCCTTCACTGGTTCTGATTTAAAAGAGAGGTAGAGCTGGGTATCATCCGCATACTGATGAACACCCAGCCCAAACCTCCTGATGTTTCTGTTAGCAAGTGGGACCAGCAGCAAAATGGTGCAGTGTATCCCCACTTCCCTAAGAAGCTTGCTCCTGCTTCAGCTTGGCTCAGAAGCATTGTTCAAGCCTCTTGGGGAATGGGGATGGTCATCCCTTTGCCTTCCTCTCCATCCTTCCTGTTATAAAGCAGGAAGAGGAGTTTAACTTCATGGCCTGCATAGTGTGTTCTCCCTCATGGAGAGCACAGGTTGCGGGCGGGGCTGACAAGACACCTCACTGTTACTAGGCAAATGGTTTGGCCATCCTTTAAGCAGGGGCGGGCTGTTACTGGGGAAATCTAAATGTTGCCATTTGTTGATTGACAGCCCTATTTGTTAAATACAATGCTCACAGCGAGGAACTTCCTCTTTTCGCTGCTTACTTCGGATCACCCGCCCGCCCTTCCCTAATTTTAGGCTGTTTGCTTGACCTTGCTATGCCTGTCATGGGGTCGTCTGCTTTGGGGCAGGGACCTGGTAGGAATTTTGTCCATTTGGCTGATTAGTGTGTGCCACTTGGTTTTTGCCTACTGCGTAGCAAATCGTCACAACTTGGAAGGTTTGTGGTTAGGCATTGGTCTTGGAATTGGTTGGTGGAGGGGTATGGATTCGGCTGTGCCTGCCCCTCCAAAATGCTGCTGCTGCTGCTGCTTCAAGGGTTTTCCGTTAAAGGAACCCAGGGGCTCCCCATGCTTTTGTCCAAAAACCCCTGGCAAGGGGCTAGGGCCACGCAAGCCCCTGGGAGCATTCTGGGGAGAGGTGAGGCATGGTTCCCAGTCCCGTCTCTCTCCCCAGGTGACTTACCCTTGCTGACTTTGCGGGCGGTGCGAATGTCAGAGCTGTCCCTGTGAGGGGTCAGTTAGTGCTACCAATGCCTAAGCAACCACTCACATTGCTGTAATTTGAATAAAGTTGTGGCCAAAATTATGCCAAAAACCTTAAACAAAAATTAAGTGTCAATTGTGTTTTTCTTTGGGGGGTGTCTCGGGGACCTCGACGCGCAACTCCCAGCTCTAATCCATGCACTCAATAAAGTTGTTAGGGGTCTCAGCAAGTCCATTCTTTCTCTCTCCCTGCCCTTTTTCAGCCAACACCCTAACATTTTGTGAGTCACCTGCTCTCAGTTATAGACTAAAATGATAGACTCACACAGTCTGTCAAACTTTTGGTTTCTTTATATCTCCCTGCTGCTGCCACAGAAGTGAGCGCTGCCCATAGAGAACAATAGAGAAATCCAGCAGCATAGCATAGCTGTGCGTTTTCACCCACCTCCAACACAAGGTGGGAGTTTCTCTCTTTGGTGTTCAATATGATCCTGGAAGTTACACTTCCTAGAGAATGTGGTGAATTACTCTATTCTTATCTGCATATGCTCAGAGTCAACTGTGCTCAGTACTTTGTAAACCATGGAAGCTTGCAGGTTCCTGTTGGTCTGTTGCTGTTTAATTAAAATAAAACATTTTAATTCTTTTAAATATAAAATAAGATATCCTTCTCACATTTTCTTAAATTGTTGGCAGCCAGACCAAGCAAATTATGCTTTATATCTCTATTATCCTGTTGCATGCTGTTGTTGTGTTACATTGCTGTGACAAGGAAAAGGAATATATATATATCCATATTCCAAATTTCCACTCAGCCACCCAACTTTGCTATTAGAGGGAACAAAAAAGAATGGTTTTGATCATTTTTGGCGTGTGTTTTTCTAGGATTTCCTTATGCTTGTGTTAGACACTTACTCAAAATATTTTAAAGAAAATACAGAATACATCTCTGGGTGATATAATGGATTATGGGCAATCTGTTTTTCAGGGAAGCTTGTCTGACATCACTGAGAAGCCCCTGGTAATCTTCCAAGGAACTTCAGAGTTCCCATGGAACAAAGTTTGAAAACCACTGCTGTCATGCTGCAGTGGATGCTAACCAGCATGCAGCCATTTTCATCCCTGCCTTCTCCAGATATACAGAGTGGAAGTCAATTTATGGCTAATTCCTCGGCAGGAATGCTTGCTCAAACCCAACAGAGCTTCTAGTGGGTATACCAGTTTATGAGGCAATCTGTCATATTTAAGCAGATCTCTGTTCCTTGACTAGCCTAAAGCAGAAGCAAGCTATCTGAGTACTGCATACTGCACTGTTGTGAAAATGTACTAAACAATCATTATGGAAACTGGAATGCTTTGAGCATATTTCTACTAATGGATCAGTAACTTGCATTCTGATTGGTTGAGAGACAATATGTTTTAAGTCACCCATACCGAGAGATCAGAGGAGCCAGCAGCATTGTAGACTTAAAACTACCTCGCTGCCAATCCTTCCTTATGAGGCAGTTTCAAAACTATAGATTTTCATCCTATAATTCATTGTGTTCTACTCCTTTGTATTCAGTGGGAGTTGTGGACTTGGAGTATAAATGTGGAAAAGTTCCATAACATCTGCTACTAATTTCTGCCAGATGAAAGTGATAATGATGATGAATATTTCTGTTGATGCTAGTGATACATCGGCGCATCTAAGCTCACTTCCACACTGTATGAATATCTAATTGAAAATACATGACTTGTAACACAGACTTGTTGACTTGGACACAATTTTAATCGTCTTCATTCACTTTAGGATTTCTGCTTTCCAATTTTAAAGGAATAGCATATCTGGTGAAAGTTTCTTGGTGGAAGTTTTGCTATAAGGCGCTTGACTTTATCTTGGTAAATGCATTTTATGCTTTTGACCTGAAGGACTTGATATTTTTGTGTCCTCAGCTGAAATTGCCCAGCATTGCCTTGGAATTCTAAGAAATGAGAGCGAATGAGTTATGAAAGGTAAAGGTAAAGGGACCCCTGACCATTAGGTCCAGTCATGACCGACTCTGGGGTTGCGGCGCTCATCTCGCTTTATTGGCTGAGGGAGCTGGCGTACAGCTTCCGGGTCATGTGGCCAACATGACTAAGCCGCTTTTGGTGAACCAGAGCAGCGCACAGAAACGCCGTTTACCTTCCCGCTGGAGCAGTACCTGTTTATCTGCACTTTGACGTGCTTTCGAACTGCTAGGTTGGCAGAAGCAGGGACCGAGCAACGGGAGCTCACCCCGTCGCAGGGATTTGAACCGCCAACCTTCTGATCAGCCAACCTTCTGATCAGCAAGCCCTAGGCTCTGTGGTTTAACCCACAGTGCCACCCGCACCCCTGAGTTATGAAAGTATAGTGTGATTTGTTAATTTTAGGCTATGCACAGTTTTCGCTCCTACCAACCCAGGGGCCCAAACAGACCCAGAGAACATATGTCTTGGATCTGTTCCTGAATTTGAAAGTCGGGCCAATTTGAAAGTCAGGCCAATATTTAATTAGGGGTTGTTGTTTTTTAATCCCACACAGTCAGGGGGAGGGCAGGGGAAGAAGACACTGCACCTCTTTCGCCTCTCCTATGACCATATTGCAGAGAACAGGAGGATTCAGTCCTGCTGAAGGAACATTGGGAGGTCTCACTGGAGACACAGGATATCCAAGCTGAACGCTGATAAATTCAGACATACAAAAAGAACATACCAGAGGCTACTGGTTCATGCTTCTGTCTCTGACTGAGGGCTGTCTTTTTTGGCGGGGGTGGGGTGGGGAGGCTGCTCTACCCAGGAATCCCAAAGAATGAAAAAGTTATTGTAAGTTCTGTTTCCCCTTTCTCCAGTGGTTTCGGGTTTATTCATTTATTTGGTTTGATTTATAAATCCTCCCTTCTGCATACAGATAGACAAATCCATTTAAACATAAAACAGCCATTTAAAATTATTCATAGCACATCAAACGATTCAGTGGGTGAGGTACACAGTTGCAGCTGACCACTTCACTTAACTGCTTCCAAACGCCTGAATAAAAATATGCATTTTAAAATGGTACCAAAACTCATGTGAAGTTGGCACCATTTCTGAGAAGAAGGCATTCCAGAGAAGGAGTGCTACTACAGAGAAAGTTTCATGCCACTATCACACAATGCACTTCTCCTGGTGGCTATTTGTAAGCCCAGCACTGGCTGAGACATTCCAGTTCCTGCAGTCAGACTTTACCTATCATGCTAATCTCCGCTGTATGGATAATCACTCTGTGGATCCTGAGCGGGAACAGCTGAACCAGGTGTCTTGGCTAAAACGTGTATGTGTATATATTTATTTGGCAGGCTACCCATTTGAAATAATGGAGATAGAGAATCTACTCTGACTCATTGATGAGCCAGTCTGCTGTGTTAATCTCAGTCATCCCTCCTACGCGCACTGCTTGAAAATGTAGTAAAATTTATCACCACCTTGATTATGATCTTGCGGACTTCCAGTTGGAGAATGAAAGACGTCATGTTTCTCTGGTGAATAAATAATATAGGATTTGTCAAAATGGATGAGAATTGTTAACTCCTTGATACCATTCAGAGAAGGCCCAGAATGCTAACCTGCTTACCCTTATAGTCTGCTAACTAATCCTTTCTTGGCTGTGCATCTGGCTTCTGAAGTCAGGATGCTTTGCTAATGTGGTAGTTATCCAGCCTAAGGAGAACACTCTGTGGGCCTCTCTGGGAGCCACTATGACAACTGTTGTTGATAATAGACACCAATATACCCCTGCCCGTACGGGCCAGTCGTGTCCGACTCTAGGGTTGTGCGCCCATCTCACTTAAGAGGCTGGGGGCCAGCGCTGTCCAAGGACACATCCAGGTCATGTGGCCAGCGTGACGAAGCTGCTCTGGCGAGCGCAGCACACGGAAACGCCGTTTACCTTCCCACCAGAGTGGTACCTATTTATCTACTTGCACTTAAGGGTGCTTTCGAACTGCTAGGTGGGCAGGAGCTGGGACCGAAGACGGGAGCTCACCCCGCCGCGGGGATTTGAACCGCCAACCATGCGATCGGCAATATAGTGATGAGTAAATATCCTTGTCATGCCCTTCAGTGGTAAGGTGTTTTGAACCTCCTTTTCTTCATAGGCTCCATTGAACACACTGGTACCAAACACAATATCCCCATAATTCAGAAGTGCTTGCTAGTTATAGCTGTAGCACCATGGAGACATTAGCAGTTCAGCTGAGCTGAAGGCATGGACAAGTGACAGAACCTGGGGTCTTTGAGGAGAAAGCAAATTCCTTCTTCCTCTCATCATCACCTCATAGGACATGCAAATGTTCTTCTCTTCCTGGCTTGTCTGCTTTTTGAGCTTCTCCCTAGTTCTTTCCCCTAGCCAGTTCCTCTTCCTGGGATGTCCATCCTCTCCTTCTTCAACCTTTCTCTCTCTTGGGTGTCTGGGGAGGTGTATTGGTACCTCTGCATGTGATGACCGTTGTTGGCTTCCACCTCTAGTCTCCTGACCCCTCATTTCCTCTGCTGTTCTTCTTCTGGTTTCAGGGACTCCCTCCACACCACTTTAGCCTCATATTCCCCACCTGCAGGTGACAACTCCCCACAGATGTGACCAGAGCTGATTTTTGATCCAGTGATGGGTGCCCAGTACCAGCCACATGTACTGACATCAGCCAATAAATCCTATCCCCATGTGCTCTTGCCCCTCATTCAGTGGCAGCCATGGGGAGAGTCCTTCACCTAGTGGGAAGGCTGACAGCACTCCACGGCCTACCTCTGTAGTCATATTTGCTTTAACATCTCAAACTAGAAATGAGATAAGAACTCTCTGAAAACAGCCATGTGAAATCCAGAACAATCACTCCTGTCAGAAGACAATCATGTCTAGTGGTTGGCCTGGTATAATATCCACAAATGGTCAAAGTCGTGGTCAGTGTCTTACTACTGGACGTTGTCATCAGCAGTGCAATTTTGTCATGAATCTAGCATTTCTCATATCTGTGCTGAGGAAAAAGAGTTCTCAAACTGGTTGGGGAAAAATGAAGTAGTGGTCTCTGAGACAGGCAAAACAGGCCTCTTCCCTGGACAAGACCTAAGATATTGTTTGGGTAGGGAAAAACTTGCCTCTTGCGCCCAAGAGGAGGTGCCATAAACTTAACAAAAACTTGCATAAACACCCTCAGAACTGAAAAAAAGATAACTGGAAATTTTCTGAAGTGGGAATATTTAAGGAGACTGCTTTTGAAGGATCAACAGATGCCACAGTGATCTTAATCCTGGCACCACTACTGTCACTCTAGGATGAAACACTCTTTAATCATTGATTCCTCTTGCAATGAGCCACTTCAGGCTTAAAAGGGTTGAATATTGCCATTCTTGAGGGTCCTATAATTTACCATTTAGTGTCTTTGAGACACCTTGCTTTAGCCTTCTGCAGCTGTGAGAACAATGAAATGACTGGCTGGCATTAGGGACAGAAACCTAATGCTTGTAAATACAGTAAAACTGCCTTTGGGCAATTTGGCAATTGCAAGGCATACCATTGGAGGTGGTCTTCTGTTCCCACTGATCAGATATTGTCTGAGGTAATTTCTGCTCAAGGTGCTTATTTTGAAGCCAGGAATTGCACTGTATATTTGTGTGACTTCATGAACCACTCTCGTTTCTTTTATTCAAGAAGGGTGATGAGAAAAATGCTAACATGTTGGTAGTATACAGATGTACGGTTTGCTTTCTTTTAATGGAAATGTATCCTCACCTACATTGGCCAAGCCCCTACCTGAAAGAGTGCCTCTCTCTTGCAAAAGACATAAGCTGCTGAAGTAAAATTCAAACCATGTCACAAAAGCTCAGATACGAGCCACACCAGAAACCTTCTGTCTGTTAGTCAGGGCTGCCCGGGTTACTCATAGGAAACCACTGTTGGAGCACACCCTATCTCTCAGCCAAGAGTAGGTACTTCTCAAAAGTAAAGACTGCCAAACCAGTGAAGTAGTTCAAACTGTTATTTTTTCTTGATTAAAAAACAACACTGAATCTATGTGCCCACTGATGTGCAAACAGACACAGCTGTGCTGCTTTGCTTGTCTGAATCATTAGTTTAATAATCATGGAAGTGACTCCTAAAAACTGAATAGGTTTCTTGTTTCATTTTTAAAAAATAATAATAATTATTGCAACCATTGGTGCAAGAAAATGTTTCTGCTGCTACAATCTCCTGTTCTTCTGTCACAATTAATCGATTTTCGACTGTAGATGCATACTTTATTAATGTTGTTGATGTGGAAGCACTTGTTAGTGCTATTAAAAAATATTTATAGGTACAGACAGTACCCAAGAACTTACTGCACTTGCTAATTTAAACCAGTAGGCAGCTTAATTTGACAGGTATTAATCTGGGGTGCAAAAGGGTCACTCAGCGAAAAATGTTGGGTTCGGAAGCCAATGAAACTGCTCAGAATCACCTTCCCCATTTAAAGCTATGCTTAAAATAGTTACAGACTCTTGGACGTGCAAATTAGCATTTTGTGTTGATGCAAAAACTACTTCTTTGCTGGTAAGGCTGCAA
The DNA here is from genome assembly GCF_964188315.1 of Podarcis muralis. Classification (NCBI taxonomy): domain Eukaryota; kingdom Metazoa; phylum Chordata; class Lepidosauria; order Squamata; family Lacertidae; genus Podarcis; species Podarcis muralis. The sequence continues at coordinate 72,394,702 of NC_135660.1, read as the reverse complement.
TCCTAAACAAATTTACTTGGGAGTAAGGCCCAATGAGCACAGTGGGATCAAAATACAGTACTAAGTAATCACATACTAGATCAGGCTTGTCGAACTGCTATAGTCATACATATCGCAGTCACGCAGTTAACTACATCTGGCTGAAAGTTTCTCTGTCTCCAGAACACAATCCAGCTCCAATAAAATCAGTTGCCATTGTACCTGTGTGGTGTTATCATCCATATAGTTAGGCTGCTTAAGCCCACAACTTTAATGGGATAAAATAACTCACCTCAGTAGGTACAGGGATTACAGAAACTGCTTTTGCCACTTTAGAATGATGGTTGCATTACAAATTTAGATAATAATCATAATCATTTATTATTTATACCCTGCCCATCTGGCTGGGTTTCCCCAACCACTCTGGGCAGCTTCCAACAAAGTATTAAAATACTTTATTGCAAAGAAAAGACCTATGACTCTCATCCAGAAAAAAATGTTGTGCATAGGTCCTATCTGATGCCCTTTTAAATGTGTTGTGGGAGGAAGGGATTATACTTGTACCTTGGTTGTCGAACTTAATCCGTTCCGGGAGTCCGTTCAAAACGGTTCGAAAACCAAGGCGCGGCTTCCAGTTGGCTGCAGGAGTTTCCTGCACTCAATCAGAAGCCGAGCCTCCGAAAAACGTTCTCATACCAGAACACTCATTTCTGGCTTTGCAACATTCAGGAGCCAAAACGTCCGAGTACCAAGGCATTTGACAACCAAGGTACGACTGTATTGGTTTGTTCTTCTTAGCTTTACAATGTATTTGTGGTTTTTATATTGTAATTTTATGTTGTGAACCACCCTGAGATCTGTGGATGAAGGGTGGTATACAACCAACAACAACAACAACACTAATAAGGGTTGAGTGAGTTAATAACAAGTTAGTAATTAATTTATTTATTTTTAATTATTATTATTATTATTATTATTATTATTATTATTATTATTATTATTAATATCACGCCCATCTGGCTGGGTTTCCCCAGCCACTCTGGGCGGCTCCCAACTGGATATGAAAAACACAATACAGCATTAAACATTAAAAACTTCCCTAAACAGGGCTGCCTTCAGATGTCTTTTAAAGGTAAGATAGTTGCTTATTTCCTTGACATCTGATGGGAGGGCGTTCCACAGGGCGGGTGGCACTACTGAGAAGGCCCTCTGCCTGGTTCCCAGTAACCTCACAATGAGGGAACCACCAGAAGACCCTCGGCGCTGGACCTCAGTGTCCGGGTAGAACGATGGGGGTGGAGACGCTCCTTCAGGTATACAGGACTGAGGTCATTTAGGGCTTTAAAGGTCAGCACCAGCACTTTGAATTGTGCTCAGAAACGTACTCGGAACCATTGTCTTTTCTCATTGATTTTATTTGGACTCAAGTGTGGCTAAGACTGTGCACACTTATGTTCTGAACTCCATTGAATGACATACTTCAAAGTTAACACCCATAAGTTTAGCCTGTACCTTTCTGGGTTCAGAGCTCCCTGTTTATAACTCCCACAAATATATATTTTTTGGTAATGCTATCCTAAATTTTCATCCATCTCTCAAGAGAGGACTTTCTGAAATGAGTTTCTAGTCTCAGATGAGACCTTGCAGTTTTTCCTTTGACCTTAAATAATTGAACACTTTAGATGTTTTTGATGGAGCTTTAAACATTCAATACATTTTAACTAGTCTTGAAATGTGTCATATTTTACTTTCATACTCTTCCATCTGTGGTCAGAGGTCATGTCTGAAGATAAAACTGTATCATCATTTCAATGCATTTTAATATAGCTTTTAAGATTCAGGTGTGTGGTTTTTTTTAAAAAAGGGGTATCAGTTGCTATTGGAGTGCATTAAAACATGGGAAATATTTCTAAACTTGCTATACCAGCAAAAAAAGAAAATAAGGGGGGGGGGGAGCAACAGCACATATGTACATAATGCTATACCAGTGTAACATTACAAAGCATATTATAAAGCATAGGGTGGCAAACAACACAATGGCAGCAATGTTTGTTTGTTATTTCTCGCCCACCCTTCATCAAACCATCCCAGGGCCAGATTACAGTCCAATTAAACAAACAATTTCAATTAAATTGAGAACAAGTGTAACCATGGCATAGCACTAAAAAAATCTCAGTTGTAAAACCTCCATGGAGCCCTCAATGAGTTTTCATTGCATCAGCTGGCTAACGTCACACAGAAATTAATATTCCACAAACTGCCTGGGCAAACAGGTATTCTATCTGGTGCTGAAACAGGAACATTTAGCAGCAGCAATTGTATATGCAAGAGGAGGGCATCCCATAGTCAGGCCACTACCACAGAGAGGGCCTGAGCCTGTGTCACCACACAGTCCTCTTCCCCTGGTGACGGAATAACAAGGAGAGCCTCCTAGCACTTTAAAAAAAGAGTGCATATAGATAGAACATACAAAAACAATGATGTTATACAACAGTATGCAATATAAAGATGTAAGAGTTCTATTGTTCTGGATCAGTTGTTCATCATTCCCACTCTTTCTAAGCACCTAACAGATCGTGATGTCTCAAAAGAAAATAGTGCTTCCTTAGAAACTGAGGTGAATAACTTGAAGTAAATGATGTTTTCAGGAGCAAGCCCCCAGGTCCTCTCTGTTCAAAGCTACAAGCGAAATTTCTTCACTTTCCTGAGCCGTGTTTCTGATCATGGGGATCAATGCAATGCAACAAAGTGATGTGTTTCATGACACTTTTGGAAATAAGGATAAGTTTGAGTTGGGGATGGGGGGTTGGTCACCAAATTTTAGATGCGACACCCCTTCATCCATTTTGAGTTCAAGTTCTTGCCCTATTGCCATAGCTGTCAAGTGTCCCTTATTTGGCGGGACAGTCCCTTATCCCAGCGCCATGTCCCGCTGCTGTCCCTTATTGATGATGTCCCTTAAATTTCCTGGGTTTCAAAGGAAGCAGCTCCTCTCCCTCCCTCCCTGCCGGCCAGGGAGGAGGGAGGCTCCAACTGTGTTGCTTGGCTGTGTTGCTCACCCAATAAGGAGTCTAAGAACGACTGGAGGGTAGAGCTTCCATGCCTTGTGCCGATCAAATCGGCCGCGTTGCCTGGGGACTTGCCTTTGCTCAGCGCTTCCCAGCGTAGAGGTGACGGTGGTTTTCCTTGCTGCATCCCCTTTGCCGGGTTGCTGCGCTGTGGGAACCACCACATGAGGCTTCGTTTGGCTGCTGGTTGACTAAAATCCCTTATTTTGGCTGCTGATCCCTTATTTTCGAGGCTGCTGGTCCCTTATTTTCAAATCCGTAAGTTGACAGCTATGCCCTATTGCATGAAAAGACTCTATATTTGCCTCCGTACCAGTCATACTGCTCCTGGAGTTCTTCCAACTGCCCCCCACCCAGCTATACAAAAACCACAGTAAGGACCAAGGACCTGATATGTAGCACTGGTGTTGCTAATTTAGGACTGGCAATGTGGCTGGTGCTTACTGGAATGGAGCTGTGTGGGTTCACTAGCAGGGGTGCTGCACTAGTGTGTCCATGTAGCTCTGACCCCACCCAGCACCATAGCAATGGTGCAGTTTAGCATATGTTCATTGAATTGCAAGTTTTTGGATATGCTGACGCAATCACGTAACTAATTTGGGATGCAACAACAAATGTGGGATGGATGTTTGAGCTAAATCAAAACTATTTCTTGAAGTTGCATGATGAGGAGGAAGAAACAGAGGAAGGTCTTGAGAAAGAGGGATCAAGGTGGGGGGTTTTTTAGTCTCTGTAGTCTTATACTTTAAGCTGTAACAATACCCAATCCACAATACATCTCCCCCCCCCTCCCAAACAGGGTTGCAAGGGAAATTAGCTAGCTGTACTGAGTGAATTTTACCTTCACCTCTTTAGCTGACCTGGATACACAGTATGTTATGGCCTTGCAAGCATCAACTTTATCCAGCTCAGTGAATTTTATGTTCAACTCTTTCCCCAGGCATTTTAAAAAAACTAGCTTGTTACAAAGCTCAGATTAAATCACTGCAGGCAAAAACATAGAAAGCTTGCAGCAACTGAGACAACACAAAATGGCTTCCAGAGAAATGAGGGTAGTGTAATATTAATGGTATTTGTCTTGGGTAGGAGAAGGTGAGATATATGTATACGTGAGTGTGTGTAAGAGAAGGGTATTTATTTCTTTTTTTATGCATACCAAATGCCAGGTTAAGTAATTGGGGCCCTCTTTGCATATTATAGTTTGGGTTACAAACCACCCTGACAAATAAAGGTGTACATAATATTGAAGTCAATTGACTACTTTCTGTAGCACTGGAGTCTAGCATAGCCTGAGAACTGGATTGGGGAATAAAGAAGCACAGAGTTGAAGTCAGGAAGAAAGAAGCTGACTGCCCTAGGTCAAATAAAGCTCCAGGAAACACAAGGAGTGTCAAAACCTTGCAGAATCTAAGATACAGCAGCCACCTCTTTTGAAACCAGTCCAGGAGAGGAAATGGGCAGGAAGAACCAGCTGCACAAATATAAGAGGGGAGACGACACCTGGCTTACCAGTAGTACATGTGAAAAGGATCTAGGGGTCTTAGTGACTCAAGCTTAACATGAGTCAACTGTGTGATGCAGCAGCAAAAAACAAACAAAGCTGATGCTATTCTTGATGGCATCAACAAAAGTATAGTGTCCCCATCAAGGGAAGTGATAGTACTGCTCTGTTCTGTTCTGCCTTGGTCAGACCACACCTGGAGTGCTGTGTCCAGTTCTGGGTGCCCAATTTAAGAAGGATATTAACAAGCTGGAATATGTGCAGAGGATGGTGACCAAGATGATCAAGGGTCTGGAACCAAGCCTTATGAGGAACAGTTGAGAGAGTCGGGTATGTTTAGCCTGGTAAAGAGAAGAAAGACTAAGAGGATATAAGATAGCCATTTTCAAATATCCAAAGGGCTGTCACATAGAGGATGAAGCAAGCTTGTCTTCTCCTGCTCTGGAAGCTAGAACCTGAACTAATGGCTTCAAGTTACAAGAAAGGGGATTCTGACTAAACATCAGGAAGAACTTTCTGACAGGAAGAGCTGTTTGGCAATGGACCAGACTGCCACAAGAGGTGGTGGGTGGACTCTCCTTTCTTGGAGGTTTTTAAGCAGAGGTTGAATGGCCATCTGTCATGGATGCTTTAGCTGAGATACCTGCATTGCATGGGGTTGGACTAGATGACCCTCGGGGTACCTTCCAACTCTTCGATTCTATTATTCTATGATAATCACACTGCAAGTTTCACCACAGTATGACTATAAACTTAGTACATGTTAAAAATGCTGTAATATTAATAAATGTTGATGACATATTGCAGAGTCTCAGGAACTGTCAGTTTACACCAGGGAAAAGGACAATATGAGCTGATCTCATTTCAATACTAGGGAATGTGTGCTATTGAATTTCATTATAGTTGCTTTATTTGTTATTTTGAAATTGCTAGTATCTCCAGGGCAAGTGAACAGATCTAGAAAATGAGTTTTGAATAAACAAAATTGCACACTGTTCACCAAATTATTACCTGTGTTGCACTAATGGTCAAAAGTTCAAAACTTAAAATTTGTAACATAGTAGCCAACATTCTTTGTGGTTGTGATTCTGCTCCTCAGTCTTCATATTTTCAGGGAGTGAATTGTATAGAAATAAATGAGACTTACAAAATTGCAATCCCAAACACATTTCCCTAGAAGTAATTTCCATTGAAATCAACAAGGACTTGTGTTTTAAGACTCTCTCTTGTAAAGAGCACTGGAGAAATAAAAACATCAGCTCAAACAGAATGGGCCAGAATGGCCCCCTCATAAATATAAATGATGCCCAAAAATGGGATGTATTAAAGATAAGTAAGAACAATATTTCAGAACTTAAACCATTACAATGTTTTATTTTGTTAACCCCTTCAGATCGCTTCTAGTCTATAAATGGTATTCTAGAAAAACAACCCAGAATGTTAGTTTTCAAGCTAGCTAAACCAACAAATTCAGCAGGCACACATACTCAGATGAGATTTATGTAGTAAGCCAAAATGTGTCAGGAAAAATAGACCAACTACTGGCAGGGGCGGACTTTGCTCTTTCAAATTTCATTGGTGCCCTGGGAGATGCCAAAATTCAGTGCCCCCTGCCTCTTGCCTTCCATTATGCACGTGCTGTACAACATAGTTGTGACACCCTGTGGTGCCCATCTCAGCTTGGCGCCCAGTGCAAGGGAACTCTTTGCACTGCCCTAAATCTGTCTCTGCCTCTGGGCTATCCAAACCAACCAAATTCAAATCTGTATTTTATGGATATGAACTACTATTGAAACATAGTTTCTGCAGACATTTTTGTAGTCCATTCCATGAATCCCATCTAGTAACGTGAAGCTGGTGTTCTGGATCACTTTTTCCAGAATAATGTTGCTTAGGTAGAATGGATATCCGAGCTTACCTGGCCTTAGGAGAGCTCACAAAGCCTGTGCCTCTGCCTTGCCTCTCTCTGCCTGGATCTCAGGGGGGGGGGGCGGGAGGGCACCAGATAGACAGTCACTCAGTGAGCTCACAATGACTTGCTCACAGGCATCTTGAGCAGTTCACAGTGAAGTCTCTCTAACCTTGTTTTACTCTGTAAAGCTCTAAACAACTTGGACCTAAAGCACCTGATTCCTCATGATCACTGAGACCCTCCAGTGGGGCACTTCTGGTGGTTCCCAATTCCCCTGATGTTCAGTTGGCCGTAACTAGGGACCAAGCCTTTAGCAGGCCCTGCCCTGCGAAACTCACTGCTGATAGAACTTCAAGCAGGAGCCAACCCTCCTTTTCCTGAAATGTCACTCTTCCAAACACTTTTTTGTCTAGACAGGTCTTTACAACATGCTTTCTAAACATGGAGCTTTGGTTGATTTCATACTTACATGTTATGTCCAATCTTTCTGTATTTTTATGAAACTGCAGGTGATGACTTCGTAATTAAGTAAGTAAATAACTCCCAGGAATCACCCCCTGTCCCTTTCTAAGTGGCCTGGACCTGGTAGATCAGTTTCAATTGACTATAATGGTCAGACCTGGCATCTGGATCTCTGCAGAAGTCCCAGGGGGTGGTTGGTCTGTCACACATAGTAAGGACTCCAGGAGTCTGGGCAGTATTTTGGAACCATCCTACTTGGAAGTTGGTGTTGTGTGCTGTTTGTCTGGAATACCAGTTATTTCCCAGGATGCTTATGCAAACATGGTTTTTGTGGACGTTTGGTGGCTTACTGCATGAATCTCAAGTTCTCATATGTGTCCTGTTAATTTTGAGGATCAGTGTAGCTTAGAAGTTGGTGTTCTGAGCCATTCTGATTTGGTTCTGGCCTTTACACCGTTCAATTTTCAATCCATATGCTCCCTACAAAGGCAGTTTAATATGAGAGACATTTGTGTGAAAGGAGAAGGAAGGCCAAAACACCTGACCTGTTTATTTCTACATGTTTCTATTTTACTAGGGATTCAGTGAATATGAAATTTATAGGCAACTTAGAAGTCTGTAGTCAAACGCCTGGCTGGAGAAGCTTATTTATTTAAGATATTTATGTACCACTTTTCAAACAGACCTCACAAAGCAGTTCACAAAAGGGCATTACAGCAATAAGGATCAGTTTAAAAAGAGAGAGAAAAAGAAAATGTTACAATAGAAGGTGAAAACAATTGTTTAGAACAAGCTATAATGGCTTCCTTAGCATCCTGCCCAGGTCAGGTAATGGCTGGAAGAAGGAAGAGGAACCACCACGGACATCTGGATTGTGGCAGCTCACCTGAATGATTTATTTCTTCTCCCTTCCCCTCAAGGCAAAATAGTCTTTATTGATTTTAAATCAATACAGAAAAAAATATAACTGTTCAGGTTGAAGCTGCAAGCCCTATTGACTACAGTGGCTGATAATAAGGCACCTGCTTTACAGAATTGTTATCTTATGTATTTTTACTTGGAAATAAATCTCACTTGAGGGGGGATTCCCTTAATGCTCCCCATCAGTGGAAACCCTGCACAAGGACTTCCACTTGCTTAACAGGGTTACCCCCTCTCTTCCTTCCATGCCCCCCAAATTGGCTTGGTGGGTGATCAGAAGAACCCCTGGAACAACATGCAGGGGGATGAGGGGAGGTCATTCAATCTGGCAAGCTGCAGTGCTTGTGCAGATGGAACATTTGTAATAGAGCAATGTTGAATTCCTCCCACTGTATTTAATGGGTCTTATTCCCAGTGAAGTCAAAATTAGTGCCATTTACATCCCAGTGCAGCTATGGTTTATTTGGATGTGTTTCAGTGGGACCTACTTCCAATTACACATATTTGGGAGTGCAGGCCTACAGGGGGTGAACTTTGTTTGGACCATGCTCAGTGTGGTTATCAAACATTCCTCAACTACTTATATAGGCTTCAGGGTTATTAAAATAAGAGAGGCACATTTATGGTAGTTTTAAGGTCATGTTTTTCTTTAATTCTCACATGAGGGCCCCTCTCCTTCACTATAACATATAAAAAGGTTTTGTTTAATTATTGAAAAACTTAATATTTTAATCCTCTGAAGTAGCCAGCTCTAGAGAGGGAATTGGCCGTGAAACTCTAACTTTCATTATGGATCTGCCAATATCCCAGCATGGTAATGTGCCATTGATTTTGCTATTATGGCCGATTACCTGCTTCAGCTAAGGGGTAAAAGGTTCATGGATTAATTCAGCCATACATTTTTCCTTTAGTATTGTGTATAAGACATGCACAGACATGAGATGTATGTGAATAGACCATTATGGGAAAATATCTACTTAGTGTACATTTTAAAAAGCACCCTTCCGCAGCCTTCCTCTATGAAAGATTTTGTTTGGTTTAATGATAAAGCTGATGAAACATTGATCCCGTGTTCTCTTCTGAAGTCTTGAAGAAATTATTGTTAATCAATGTAATGGCGATATCAGAAATTCCTTGAATATAAGCTTGGTTATTGTCAAAATCGTGGTCTGAAATCTACCATACTTACTCAATTAGAAGCCATTTTATGAAAATTATGTATAAGGTAGAATATATTAAAAGGGACGCAGGTGGCACTGTGGGTTAAACCACAGAGCCTAGGACTTGCCAATCAGAAGGTCGGCGGTTCGAATCCCTGCAACGGGATGAGCTCCCGTTGCTCGGTCCCTGCTCCTGCCAACCAAATAGTTCGAAAGCATGTCAAAGTGCAAGTGGATAAATAGGTACCGCTCCGGCGGGAGGGTAAACGGCGTTTCCGTGTGCTGGTTTGCCATGACCTGGAAGCTGTACGCTGGCTCCCTTGGCCAATAAAGCGAGATGAGCGCCGCAACCCCAGAGTCGGTCACGACTGGACCTAATGGTCAGGGGTCCCTTTACCTTTACCTTTAGAATATATTATCCCAATAACCTCCAGATTCTATGTACAAAGCTGTGGTTTGCTTGAAGAAGGGGTAGCTGGCCAAACTGAGGCATTGTTTGTGAGTGGCTTCCACCAGTTGTTTGTCGATTATCAGAGTCAATGGTCTCAAGTAGTGAGTATGCCAGACAGTGAATGGAGTTTGCCAGGGCTCCTGCTTGCCTCACTCTTAGCTTGCATGACCAGCCACCCAGATCGCTAATGGAGCAAGGCTCTTTGCTCTCCCCTCCACTTCCACTTTCCTCCCTGCTTCACTCCAGAAATACGGTATCTAAATTTTAAACTATCTTGCACCAGGTCTTGGTTACTTTGGCCAGAACTTACTGTCATATTTGGATAGATGAGATTAACCCATGGAATGTTTTATACCCTCAATATTTTATCCATCTTTCAGCAGACTAATAGTTCCTATAGAATAAGCTACAAAGCAAGTGTACTCAGAAGTGAGTGTACTTAGGATTGCTTCCTTAAAAACATAATTTTCCTTAAAAACATATTGTAATCCTTAATTAGAATAATAACTTTGTAAAGTATACAGTTTGGGGTGTTTTCCCCTCCCCCCCTTTACTTTCCCTTCTACATGGGTGCTGTTTCTCTTTTCCTCTTTCTCTCTTTTATTTATATCACACCATGTTTAGTGCACATAAAATTATGCACTTTTTAACTTTCAATAAAGATGTCTGAAAAATAATAATAAAAAGGGATTGCGTCTTTAAAAGCATGAAACCTTTGGTGGCAACATCAGACTTCATTTGTAAATCACACTTGAGTGAGACGTTGTTGTTGTTGTTGTTGTTGTTGTTGTTGTTGTTGTTGTTAATCCCAGTATAGTAGGCAGAACCAATTCAGAGTGGGAGGCAGGAGGGCTATTTGGCCTGGTTCTTCAGGCTCAAAGGGGCCTCAGATTTAGACACTTGTTAGTTAGTTGTTTTTTTACATTTGATAAGCTTCACGACTTGTTTTTATGCACACTGGATCAAAATGTAAAACACACACTCAGCTTAGTGCTTCAGATTTAAGCTATTAAGAGATGTGGTTTGGAAGAATTCATTGTTGTGGTTGCTAACTGATAGATTTTATCATATTAAAGAGTTTTAAATGTTCATAAATATTAATAAAAATGTATCTGTTCTGAGGGCACAGACTTAGACTGTGATGATTGTTCCCTCTCAGACAAACTGATTATACAAACAAACCACTCGCTCTTTTACATGGTGCCTTACATGAAAACAGTATTCCCATTTTTAATATTTATTATGGCTAGTGGCCTCAAAAGCTGGAAGTGGCCCAGCCTTTGCACCTGGGGTCAAATTGCAGACGCAAAGGTTCACCATACCCACAGGTCTCTTTTTACGTTTGTTGATTTCCTGACCCAGATGTGAGGCTGGGATCCCCACAGAAGCTCAGGTGTATGGCTCCAAATACTCTTTTTAGAACCACCACCCCACAGATGAAGCTCTAGCATTTTTAAAAAGAAGCCACTTTTGACAGGTGTACAAAACATCAAACAGATAACAATGGTGGTGATGATTGATTTTTTAAAAAATAAAATCTACTGGGTGATGTGTATTTTGGGGAGGAACTCATAGTCTATCCAAGACTCCATTGCCACAGTCCATCCCAAATACTTTATTAGGGATAAAATCAGACTATCACAATTGTTCTTGCAAGTATGGCTGCCAAAATTAGATCAGTGTTCATGGGAGAGCTGTAATTTAGTTCATGTCAAAATGACATGCCTTCAGGCACCTTGCTTCTCTGGTTCAGCGAAGTATGTGATTTTCCAGATGGTTATACTGTGATATTTAGTTTTTATAGTGAACATGTGATTGGTTTCTATGTCTGTTTTATGGTTAGCTGTTAAACTGACCTGACCATTGCCAGAAGGTGCTATGTAGCTGCAGTAGTTAAAGCCTCTTTTATTAGCTCTCTTGATACCATGGGCAAACAGATCGAAGCTACCTGCTTGAATACAAACAGCATACCCATCCTTTGGTGATAAATTCATCACAACTTTTCCGTTATTGGCAACTCCTGCTGTTCCATGCTGAAATGACTGCTTTGTATAAACAACCTGTTGCATGATAATGGCAATTATTATTTGAAAAGCAGTCATGAAAAATTGAGTCCCCAAAGCATATCAACAGATCTCGCTAGATTTTTGAATACATCTATCTAGGCTTAGGTCTCCTCCTCCTGCAGGGATGCAGAATTTCCTTTGGATGCATGCAATTTGTGAAGCAGCGTGAAGCTGAAATTGCAGACGTTGTGCAAATCATTATATGAACCCATTTCCTACTACTGAGGAGTGATACATTTTAGGGCAAAGGGTGGAACAATGTTATCTTCTCCCTAGAGTTGAACATGTTTATAATCGAAACAGGACTTTTGTGCTTCCTTCCTGACTGACATATCTTCCTCCACCTTTTGGCCCTAAGACTGAATATTATTATGGTTTCAGATTCTTTGGCAATGACAGTTGACTTGAAATTTACTATAAACCTGTGGCCTCTTCTCCTACTGTACTCTTTTGTGACCTCAGGGCTGGAGTTAAATAGCACTTCACCTTGCCATCTCTCTCCAAGAAAGGTGATAGGGTTAATAGAGCAGAATAAATTCAAATGTGCCCTTGATAGTGTATAAAAAGGCTGGCTGGGATGCTCTGGCTTCTCCTGCCTCTGACAAACAGCCAAACACAACCTTTTCTGGTACCTGCAAGGATTTGTGCATATCCAGTGGGATATTCCTTTGAAAAGCAGGCCATTCCACCCAACCTATATCACAAATTGGTTTTGAAACTCCTTTCAGCTTAAAAAGGTGGCTTTCATGTAACACAGGGAGGAATCTGGCCTTTGCTTCTCTGTCATGAACAATCGGTATAGCTGAAAAATTAGTTTGGATAGGCTCTGTTAATCTGAGGTCCGGGGAAAGCATGTTAGAGAACTGATCTAGTTTACTTCACAATCATCAGTTTCTCGAAAGCTGTCAGCTGAGTAATGTGTAAATGTTTTATGGGGAGATTCTGCCTAAAGCCATGGTGGTGGACTTATTGACATTTGATTCCTCCTCTTTTACAAAGTACTTCTTTGCAGACTGTATAATTAACTTACGGAACTTGTTGCTGCGAAGGGTGGTGGAAGTTACTCAGGTTCGGCACTTTCATAAGACAAGCTGAGACCATTATTTCAGGCAATAGGTGCAAGGAAGCAGTGAAACCTCCCCTGGGTCCCCTCTTACTTGCTTCATCCTTGCTGCTGCTGCTACTGTTACCACTAACCAATCTCTCAACAAAGCTCTCTGCCTCTTCTGCCTCCCTCTGAGGAAGCCTTCTTGTTCTGAATTAGCTGGTCCAGGGGACACGGTGGATGCTTTTCACAACCAGAATGCCTCACTCTGAGGAAGGATGCCTGTGGCTCTTCCTCAGAGCAAGGCAATGAGAAGGGTGGGGGGAGAGAGAGACCATCAGTGTTTGGCTGGCTCCTGTGTGTGATCCAGTAAGGCTGCCCTTTAGGTGGAATTTTAAAATATCTTTAGGAGTAAGTGATCCAGTACACACAATCGTATCACAGCTTCTTGGAGCCATTGTGGCCCTTATAGCTTTTATGCACAGTGCTTAATTCCTATGGTCCTACACCAACTTGCACGTTGGGGCTTTTAAAGCAGTAAGAACAGTGATATATTACATGGTCATAAGAACAAACCATGATTTCAGGTCAACTGTGCTCTACAGCCATTCTTCTGCAGTAGCAATGTATATTGTCTTTATTTTTAGAAAACAAAACAAAACAAAACACAAAACTCATGTCAGTGGGAATGGGATAAACATCCTTAGCAGTTATTAATTTGCTTTCTGGTGTGAAAACCATAAATACAATCTTAAATTAATGAATAACCCTTTCTCCATTACCACAGAAGAGTAACTAAAGAGTTCATTTTCTTATGGAGCTGCTTTAAAACAACAACAACAACAACAACAACAACAACAACACAACACAACATAATATTTAGATCCATATGGGAGGTTTGTTTCTACATGGTAGCTTTGCAGGCAGGCATTGGCGATAGAAATTTTAGCCAATGCTGCAGTGTCAGGTTTGGACAACTAAGTATATGTATGTGGCTCTGGGTGGAAATGTACATTGTTATTCACATCAAAAGTCACATTCAGCTGTTTCAGTAGGGCCAACGTGAACCTCGTTGTGTGGATGAGGAGATGCATTCAGATCTGAATCTGCATAATCTAGACATTTTGGGGCTGCTTCCATTTGGCCCCCTCTCTTTCCTGTTTGCTGCACGGCTCTGACTTCTTTTTATTCTGGCAGCCATTTGGTATGGCCTGCCAGGTTGAAGATTCTTTTGTGGCATCCCTCTGGTTTTTTAGATTGGTTTTATCAGCTGCACCTGCCTCTGTTTTCACTTGCTGTTTATTTTGCTGCTGTTGTTTTATGTTGGATTTTATTGGATTTTTAAACTATTGTAAGCCACCCGTAGGATCGCAAATGCAGTGTAAGGGCAGGATATATATCTCTTGCCAATCTTTTTGTCCTATGGTGGTTTTATTGTTGCTGCTGCTATTGGTATTATTTTAATTTTATTGCAGGCCCCTTTTGAGCCATCAAACGTAAAAGCAGCAGGATATAAATTGAAATACGAAATAAATTAATTTGTCTATTCTTCTTTTTAGCCTGTGCAGTTTATGCATGATTTCCACATGTTTGGATGCTGTTGTGGTAAGCCAAGAATTAATAAACAGAATAGAGCAAATTTTCTGGAGAGGGGTCTCCATTAAAGGTGGCTATTATTATAGCATTTTGAAGATTGGAGAACCACTGAGAATTGCCGTATTCCAATTGAGCAAATTATTCTGCACATTCACAGCTCAGTGACTGAGAAAATAGCAACAGTGCTTTAATGGCAGTATCTGTGCTCTGATAGGATTACTCGCGGCCAGCTAACATGTAAGAATTGACATTTTAATAGTAAGATTATTGTCTGGGCAATTGTACATGGATTAGCCTCGTCAAACACCCACTGACAATAATAAAGAAATTATATAATTGTGTAGTAGGGCATTGGCATGTGCTATTTTGCATTGCAACCAGCATTCAGTTTTAGAATAATTGTTCATAATGTAGCCAGATAAAATGTTGCTGTAGCTGCTGAAAAAGATACATCCAGTTGCTTTTACTGATTATCAGTCTAATCGCTGGCGTCTACGATTTGCATCACGTAATAACTAGCATTAACAAACTTTTTATCAGGGAGTCTTTTTGTCCATCTCCTAATCTCACATTCATGCTTTAGAAAAAATGGATTGTGAATTAATCTCTGAAACCATGAAGACAAATGAAGCATTATGCATGGGGATCAGATTATTAGGGCTGACACTGGCTTCTGGAGACACCCATCCAATAATTAGCGTGTCTACCATGAAAAATGTAAAGAGAACTGGTATAATCAAATTACTTCTACACACAATTGCCACAGGAAATAACTTCCGACTCCTCAAGTTGCATATCATGTTTCTTGTAAAATGTTTTTCTGGTCCATCTCTGTCCCAATGCATGCATTGCTGAGTCAGCATGGGAGCAACTGAAAAGTACCCTCCTATAGCTGGCTCCACTTGTCTTGGCAACACATGGAAGCTCTGATCCAATCAGACACCCCTCTGCTCCTCTTCCTTTCCATGTGAGCACCATTCCCAGATCTAGTTGTTGTTGCTGGCATGGGGCGAAATACAATATCAAGATGTCCCATGTGACTTCAGCCTCTGCACACTATAGAGAATATGTGGAGAACCACAGTTGTTTTCCCTATAGCTACTGCACACGTCTGTTGATAATGTATGAATTTTGCGAGTTGTTTGATGGTTTGGTTTAAAAGAATAAAAGGAGAATTTCCTGAACGCCTAGATTCAGATTTGGGGCAAATACTCTCTTGGTGAGAGAACCCAAGCAGAGATTTAAAATAACAAAACATGCAGCAAAGTAAAGCATGGAAATATAGGCTTTTAGACCTTTAAAATATCCCATTTTAATTTGCTTCCCAAGCTTCCTCTGACTTCCCTTTTAGCATAGAAAAGACTACACAGTTTGCTAAGTTAAAAATTGTTTACTTACAAACTCTTCAAAGGTCATATTTATAAGCAGTCAAAAAACGCAAGCAGCCAAATTACCAATTATTGCAAAAAATGGTAAAAATGTTTCTAAATTGTTGGTCTAGAAACACAAAAATGGCTTGTAAGCCATGCACGCAGTCTGAGCCTGGAGCAACCAGGTTCTAACCTCCATTACACGTGAAGTTCACATGGTAGATGAAGTGTTTCTAAATTACTTGTACAGAAACACAAAGATGGCGGGCTTAAGCCATGCAGCCATCTTGGCTTGGAGCAATCAGTCCAGATGTCCTTCCTGGTTCATTAAATGTTCCTGGTTCATTAAATCATTAAATTTTGGAAAAGAGAGAGAGAAGAAACAAAGTGACGACTTCCAAGATGAGGGGGCATGCTGCGTGACCTAGCTAAGTCTAGGAAAACAGCTTACTCTATGGTCTTAACTCCTTCCTGAATTAACTAGAGCTAAGCATGCTGGTTATATGCTGATTTATCCCACAAATTATGCCTCTACATTGGTAAAATGTGTAAAGAAGAAGATTAGGGGAGGTCAGATCTTCCTGTGAACTAGGTCTTGTAGTCCACATAAGTCGTGAGCCTTTACTGTTCTTCTACTACAATTTTATATTTACAAAGCTTGTATTAATGTTTAGGGCATTCACCTCATTATTCATTTTGGCATAAGCTTCTTTGGGGCCAAGAGAGAGAAGCATTATGCTATTCCATGGAGCAGCTACTTTAGTCAGAAGTGGTTTTATAATTTTGTTCTAGTGTCACTTGTGGATGTTCTTGGACTGAGGCCAGGCCCTTTTATAAGACCCTAAGACTCCAGGGCTGAAAGTTCATTTGAGAACTTCCTTTCTTCTCAATGCACCCTGTGCCAATGTCATTTTGTCTGGGGGGGGGGGATTCCAAGATTTGACAACAGCATTTAATACAGCAGCATACTAATATCATCAGCTGACAAACAAGGTCGCCATGACAACCAAGAATTTAATTGGTGAACAACCAGAAAAAGCCAAGTATCTTGCCCTTTTTCTTCATATTTTGACTGGCAGCATCAGCATCATATGTATTAATTTAAATTCTTTGAGTGCCTTTCTTTGTCACCCAGCCACACACAAGAGGAAGAGACTTGTGTGAAACCAAAGCTTTATGGATAAGTTTTTTAAAAAGCGTCTCAGTCCCCAGTTCCCCCCCAAATGCCCAGTTAATACTGAGCATGCCTAGTGGAAGCAGAATGTTGGGTGACTGTTGAGGTGAAAATAGAATCCCCAAGAGAGGGAAGAATAGAGTGCAATATCCCGGAATGGGGCATTTTGTTGCAGGTCACAATTGTTTTCCCTGTTGGAACTAAAGTTCACTGCAAGAACAGACCATTGTCTTTTACTTTCTTTTTGTCTCTCGATAGCAATAGTATTTTTCGTGACAGAGGAATATGAGAAATACGGAAATAATTCTTTAGTATACTTGAAAACCCATGTACCTTTTGGAATATTAAATTTTACCACAACGTTCTTCTGGAGGAGTATGTGGACTTGATAACAGAAATTATTTTTAAAGGCAATAGCCTTTTATATGGCTGGTTAGCAGAGCGCACATAAGGCTGTTTTATTGTAATAAACTATACTATAATGGCAAATAAATTATACTATAGTCACTGTGCTTTGTTTTGACATTTAGCAGATGTCGTCCTTCTAGAAAGAATAATGGATGGAACAAATTTCCACTTAAATTGATGCAAAATTGATATAATCTAACTATTAACAATTTGTCATAAAACCAAAACTATGAATTGCATTTTAAAGCTTGTCATAATATTTCTGTAACTAGGTTGATTACAGGGTAGGCATTGGGGACTTGAGGCACAAGTCAAATTTCATATAAATGATGTTTTATAAAATGTTTCTGCTCCTTTTAATGCAGTTGGGAATCATTAAGAATATATTTGTTCTTATTAAAAACTGCTTTCTGATGGTAATTCCAGTTCATTCCAAAAGCATAACTTACAGCTCTGAATATACTAAATTCACTACTTTTTGTTCGTAATAGAAAATTTACTTAGTGTTTTCATAGTGTTTCCTTCTACCGCCAGTGAAGATGAGCCAACACTACCTATTCCTTCCTTCTTTCTTTTCCTTCCTTCCTTCCTTCCTTCCTTCCTTCCTTCCTTCCTTCCTTCCTTCCTTCCTATATGCTCTTCAAAAACTAAAAACTCCTGTCCCACAGCAAGTATAAACATTTGTGAAATGTTTAATTGTTCTTTTAATTGCTTTTTCCTGACCAAACTTTCATCATATTCACGTCATTAGATGTGGCTCCATAGCATAATGATCACTGTAGTCCATGCATTGGGAACCTCATGGCTGGGTTACTGCAATGTGTTCTAAGTGGGGCTGCCCTTGGACCTGGTCTAGAAACTCTAGCCTGGTGCTGAATGTGGCAGCCAGACTGCTAGTGGGGGCACATGACTGACAGCATATGAGACTGTTGTTAAAACAAATGCACCGGCTGCCCATTTAGCACTGAGCCAAGTTCAAGGTCCTTGTGCTAATTGACAAAGCCCTGAACAACTTTAACAATTTTAAATCTTAGGTCCAGGGTACGTTAGGGACCACCTAAACCCTTATATCCTAGTTTGACCACTGAGATCCTATGTAAGAGCATCCCAGTCACCCCCCCCAAAGTTAATGAGGCTCATTTGACATTGACATGAACCTGAGCCTAGTCCTGTGGAATGTTCTTGTCAATAGAGATTCAGCTGGCATCCTCAATTTTAACCTTTAAACATTTGCTGAAAATGTTTCTGTGGCACCTGACTTATGCAGACAATTAAGGAAACATTTTCTGCTGATGATCCGTAATTTTAAATCCTCATGCGGTTTTAATTATGTATATATATATAATTGTTGTACGCTGGTTAAAATTGTGGCATACACATATTTTTATAAATAAATAAGATAATTAAAATGTCACTCTGTTCATTGTGTCATCCCTGACAGGACATGCTTGTGTGTGTGACTGATCTAGAAACAGAAAAGAAGCAGCTAACGGAGAGAAGACAGCACTAAGGAAGGCAGGGGAGCAATGGGGCCAGTGAGAGAAGAGAGAGAAAATAGGGTGCATTTTTGCACAGTCGTTTTTTGAGGGGGTGGGGGGTGGATTTTACAACAGAACATTTGCTATTTCCTAAATCAAAACTGGAGAGAATTCAGTGCAGCTCCCCCTGCCACAAGCACAAGGAAATGTTGGTAGGGAAGGTGGAATCTCTTGCACTCAGCTGCTGCTCCACTGAGTAAGTGGAGCAAGTAGATTTCCAAAAGGTAAAGCAAAGGGAGTGCCAGACCCCCAAAGGTTTCTATGACGAGCTTTTACAAGCAACAGCCTTAACTTCTATTACTAGGGTTGCGTGCTTGTTTAACGAATAGGTGAATCCACTGAACGTGAGTAGACTGAATAAAGCACTGGCTGATCTGTCGGTACCAGTTCTAATCAGAAAGGCTGAGAGTGAAGAATAAATTTATTGTTTGAGGCTATCTAAGTCCTGGTGGTTTACCGTAGAAGACAAGGAAAAAGAATAACTGAAAGATGTCATTTCTTTCTACCATTAAAGTGATACTTTTGATTCTTTACGTTATAAATTCCCAAATTTAATCTTGGATTTAAGCAATTTAACTGTCAGAGCAATCGTGACACCCTGATCAGAACTACTGGAGGGGATTTGGGTTAGATGGAGGTCTCCCTCCGCTGAGAAATGAAAGCGGGGAGAGGGACTCCACCACCACAGAGGGCTCCTTTGCATTTACTAAAAGCACAGGCAGTCGAGAAACTCCTACCTGGGGTATCAGGAGCTGGAGTCAGTAGTAGGTCAGCAATAAAAACCACTAGTGTTAGTGAAGTTAACTCTTTAGTCAAAGAAACCAAAACAGCACAGGCCTAGTGATCACAGCAACTGTTCCCAGTAAGGCTTGCCCCAGTGAGGCAGTTGTGAGGACTGAAGGTCCCCACCTTCCCACCATGCTCTAAGGCTCCTACCCTAGTTCCTTGCATGCCAAGGCCCTGTGACCCGCAGTTCCCTAGTGGATAATCAACACACGGACACGAGTATTAGGTTGTGTGTGTGTGTGTGTGTGTGTGTGTGTGTCTGTGTGTGTAGATAGATAGATAGATAGATAGATAGATAGATAGATAGATAGATAGATGATAGATAGATAGATAGATAGATATAGTACAAATTAGAAAACATACATATTCACAACAAAAGAAAATACAAAAGAAAAAGAAAATACATCTAACCAAGGGGGGAAAATTAGAGAATATTTTGTCTCTTTTCATATTTACAATTATTTATACCTCTATAAAATGCTATTCACAATAAAGCAGTGAAATGAAAGATAAGATATCAGAAAAAAGAAAAAAAGAATAAAGAAGTAAAAGAAAAAGATCATAGGTGAAAATTTTTAAAAGTAGATAAGTACTCACAATACATGGCCGTTTCCCATCTGTATTTATATTCAATTGTATAATTTCATCTTGTCCTTATCTACCTTAAATAGTTGTATTTTTAAAAAAAAGACTTCCACCGTTTACCTCACGCGTTTTTAATAATCCGTTCGTCAGAACCTCTGTTCTTCATATTTTCCCTTTGGATTTTCTTAATGTCTCACTTTGTATTTTTTATATTACGCAGAAGATTATTCTAAACACAACCAGATTTTTGTAGTCAAGCCCTGGTTTTGTAAATAATCATTTAAGAACTCCCATTGCTTCATAACCATTGTTGAGTATTAGGTTTATGGGTTCAAATAGGCCATAACTTTATTGGTTACTGATGTGAGCGGTTTGGCTTAGGCATTGGGTGAAGCCAGGCTATATCTCCACTCCCGCTATCTGCTGGGAGCCCGTCTAAGGGTAAACCACCATTAGGGGGAGCCCTATGACTTACATCAAATAGGGGCACACCGATGGGTCACTGTTGTGGTCATGGCATGGCCCTAGCCCATGCTCAGGCATCAGACAGAATCCATACCCCTGGATCCCTTTAACAGGATTCCCTTAATGAGGAGGGACAGGCAGAAGCTACAACCTCCCCTCCATCCAAGCAAAGGCTTATCCAATGTCTAACCTCACAAAGTTGTAACGATTGCTACAAGAAAACCAAATGACTGGTGCCAATTTGCCTAGTGGAAAAATTACTACCTGGCCCCAACAATATGGTGGCCAACCTTTGTCCATAGCAAGGTCATATCATTACAAAGCATAAAAAAGAGGGTGGGCGGGTTGGGAGATCTGGTGAAGGGCGAGAGAGGATGGTTGTGCCATGGTTTAAATTCCCCACGGTCACACCCCCTACTGGCACTGATTGGTCAGTGGGGCCAACCCTGGGTGAGGCTCTGCTCAATGCTGGTGACACAGCCAGGAAGGTACAAGGGGGCATCAATCTCTACCCTCCGCCGGATCACTGCTGCAACGCCACCCACCTGCAAAGGTGAGCCGATTTCCCCAGCAGCCTAAGGCTTTGTCACCTTGCCTCTTGTTGTCCAGCCCTCTTTATTTATCTGAATGTTCTGGGAGATGAGGGGGGAGGTGAGCTGGTTGCACATACACTTACTACAGGAATGGTGGTCTTGCAACCCTTCCTGACCACTAGGCATGCTAGGCTAACGGGCTGGGAGCACAAATATGGAGGGCATACCCTGTAACATTTCTCTGATGAAAATAGGGACGTCCCATTGCATAATAATAATTTTACTATTTATACACCATACAAATCTTATTGAGTTGCCCCAGCACTCTTGGCAGCTTCCAGCATATATTAAAAACGTAATGAAATGTTAGACATTTAAAAAAGCTTCCCTGTACAGGGTTGCCTTCAGGTGGCTCAGGGGTTGGATAACTCCATATCCTCCATTGTTTCTCCAATGAAAATAGGGACATCCTAAGGGAAAGTGGGACATTCCGGGATCAAATCAGAAACTGGTATGGCTTCTTTAAATCAGGGACACCCCTGGAAAATAGGGACACTTGGAGGGTCTGGACTCCCTAGATTCTTCAGCAGTCTGACAGATCTCTGCCTCTTGACCCCACCCCCCTGCTTCAGCTTCTGATTCTGGACTGCTGTCTGCCACAACCTCTTCCTGCTCACTAAACCCTGTTACCTCTCCAGCTTCCAACACCTCCTCTTCCCAGTCTGCTCCCTCTTCTCCGTCTGACTACCACCAACCCCCAGGCTCTAAGCCTTCTTCCCCTGGGGGTTCCCTTCAGGGTTCTGCATTCTTCTGCATCTAGCCGGTCCATGACATGCAAAAATAGTTTTACGTTATTTCATATTTTCTTACAAAGGAATGTAGATTATGGGCCTCTGATAACAAGGAGGCGACTGTGGACAGATACTTAAATCTACAGGATGGATTGTGTTTTGGCTCCACTGAATTGAAGTTTCAGCCTTCACGACATATGAAAACGGCCAAGTAAACAGTTATTTTCATGGAGGAGGGTCAAGATATTAACTGATTTGCCTGAAATTTCAGATATAGCTATATAATCCCTAGTGTAGTAAGATAAGACCTTTGGAGCAGGCATTTTTTAAAAAAAGTTTTTTATGAACTGCCATAGTAGGGCAGTAATTGTTTCTTTTTGACACCCCCCTCCATGATGGAACCCAGGGCGGTCTGCCCCACCCCCTTCCTACGCCCTGATGGTGGTTCTGGGGCTCTGGTTTGTGCCCTGCTGCATTCCTTATGCCAATTTAGGATTGCTCTGCTCATGCAGGATTGTGGCCTTGCTCTTTCTGTTCATACATTTCTGAAGGATGGGCTGTAGCTACAATTAATTAAAAGAGCCTATCAATTTCAGTTTGCAGCGTTCACCATGCTAGAATGCATAATTCTGCCTTGCAGATTAGGTTATGATGTACTGAATGCTAATAGGTAACCCTTAAAACAATAACATTTCCATCAGTTTGCTTTCATCTTCAATATGTGTTGCTACATACCCATAGAATTAGGTCTCCACCCTCTTAATTTTCTTTCATATTTTATCATCATTCAATGTATTATTATTCTATTGCATTGATTATATTATCTCAGTAAAAGGATTTTAAAAGCCTGTAATTATAGTGCTACGTAGCCATAATACATTGATACTATTATTTTCAGAACATCCTTTTGTCGTTATATTTAATGCTCAAAATAATGCCAAATGATGAAATTCCAAAGCAATACTGAAAATGACAAAATCGGGTCATTTTAATTATCCATTGCTCTCATATGATAGTGGGACTAGAATAACATTTCCCCCCTCAACAGGTGCATCTATTCTTTTAACTAAAATGGGTGCACAATTTTTTTGTGTGGTTCTATGTTGTATCAGAATAAAGATGAATCCACCAGGCTAATCTGCAAAGATTATTCAAGTGTTAAAAGAATATAATTTCAACAAGATTGGATATTTAGTGAAAAAGCACCATGCAACACGCAACTACTAACTGATAGCATTTCCAGACCATTTATCATAAAATGCATTACTGGTTTTGTCATTAAGACAAGATTTATATCCTCCAGTTAATTGCTTTCACTTATTATTTTAAAGGCCATATAGTATATAAATCATATTGTTTTAACTTTAAAAGTATACAGAGCCTCTTCATGTGCAGTAGAACTGATGAAGGACAAAATGTATTTTGTTTCATATTAGACTTAAGAATTCCACCAAAGGGTTCAAATAAGACTATGACCAGTGTGCCGTTAATATATATTTTTTAATCCACACCGCTGAAATCAATTTGCACCTTGAAGAGGAAGTATGGGATTAAATAACCATGAAGGTTGAATTACTTTGAAATACAATTTGGCTTAGAGTGAATGGCAAAGTACTGCAGATATCCTCTTATTGTAGCTGTCAGCACTATTTCAGGATTGCTCAACTTAGTCCGTACATCTTTGTGCTTGGCTCTGATGATGACTGCCGAAGCCCTATGCCAGACTCTGGTTCAGAGTGTTGTACTCCTTATACCTCCAAGGAGCTTCCTGGTGGCCTTTCTAGCATCTCAGGTAGGGATTCCAGGGTGAAGGATGGGTTATGGACAGTCAGTTTGATTCATAGGGGGTTCTAGCCACTCCTCCAAGAATTCATTGGCTTTGGGTACCAAACTGATGTCTAGAAACCTATTTCTGGTCCATGTCACTTTTGCATGTGTTTACCATGAGTCCTCCTGTTCTGTTTCTAAATTAATATGTGAAAAATATGCACACATGAAAATCTGCATATAAATATATATCAAAATGCACATTTCTAGACATACAATGTATCAATATGCACAATTAAAGCACACTTCGAAATGCCCTTTGAGCTGAGGATGGTGCTGGAATATTTGGGAAATACAAATTCCAGTCGATAACTAAGTTCCCATCTCGATGCTAGTTTGTGAAATTCAATATTGGACTTCAGAAAGTTTGAATTCACGAAAGATTTCTAGTTTCTTCTTTTTTTAAAAAGTATTTTTCAAACAATGTTCTTATATATTTAAATCGTTTTCATTTTTTGCCCATCTGAGATTACTTGACTCCCCGGACTTTCCCCCCCGCCCACCCCTGGTTTCCAATATTTATCTACTCTTTCTATTGCATCTACTTTTTTCAAATTCATTTTATATCCTTTTTTAACTTTAGTATTATTACATTATAAGTGTTATAACAATCCTGCTAAGGTTTTTAAATATCTACAGTGGTCTTTAAGGTACTCTATAAATTTTTCCCACTCTTTGCTAAATTTCTTTTCATCTTGGTGTCTGATGAAAGATTTCTAGTTTCAAGGTACATCAAAGACTCCTCATCATAGAAGTTTGTGCACTCTTTGCCCATGGACTTGGCTTTCGCCAACGTTTAAAGCATTTGGGATTTCTGGTGCCTCCACTGCATAGCTCTCAAAAGTTGTTGTTTGTGGCCAGAGTCAAACAGTAGAACAGGCGCAAATTGGATACAGACGTACAAGTCTGTTCAAATATATGCTTGAGTCCTCCCTAGAAGCCACTGACACTGACTGCTTCCTGCAACTTTCATGGGAACTCCTTAGGCCACACTGTGTCACCACTGCCATCTTTCTACATAGCTGTCACATAAAAAGTCCAATACTCATATGTGCAATGTTTCAAAGGCCAGCAAAGAAAAGATGACTGTAATAGAATATGATGGTGATGCAAGACCTATGCCAGGGGGCAAGATGATACAAGGAGGTAATATAAAATGATCTGGAGTTTGAATTAGGCCTGGGATGGGACAGATAGTGGCAACCAGGAGACAATTTGTAGCTGCTAGTGATTTACCATCCTTGCCCCGTGATTTACCATCCTTGATACTGAAGCCCCAAGGTCAGTGTGCAAATGTTCCTAAAATTCTCATTTGGTTCATCTTTTAATTTTTTCCCTCTGCATTAGGTTGCAGGATCTTTGTATTTATTTGCTATCTTTTGTTTGAGTTATTGGGAAATTGCCTGTTTTCTGATGCTGGTGTTTTGGACCTTTTGGATAATGGAAGCTACTTTTTTAGAGTTTCCCCCTCTTCCTTTCCTAGCGGGGGATTTCAGCAGAGAGGGAGTGCTGTGGTGCCTTTCCTCCGCTGGGAATTTTCTGCAGCTAATTTCCCAAAGTTGGCCTCCTGTTGGTCTGTTAATCTTAGCATGTGGTGGCCGTCTACCTTTAAGGAGTTTGTGTTCACCTGAGGACTCCTGCTATCCTGACACCTCACTTCCCACTCTATGGCACTCCCAATTACATTTCTGAACATGTATTTGGAACCAAGATTTGGGTGGGGGATTCCAAGTGGAGAAGTGACAGGTATGCAAAGGGTTAAAGACCCTTCACTCACTGATTCTCCAATCCAAATTGTGTCCTCAAAAGCAGCTGCCCTCATCCCCTCCAAAGGTATCAGGGCAGGTGCGCAAAACATTTCCTTAGGCCCTCAGACTCATGTCTCTGAATGATGTCAAAACACCAGATTACTGTCCTTGAAACATGACATTTAAGATGTCAGCAGAGGAACATATTGCCTTTAGAAGCCAAGACAATTTAGATGCTTCATGGATATTGCTGCCCACTTCCTCCGCCACCACTGCTAGAAATGCTGGTTGGTTTATCTTGCCTTCAACTTCTATTTGCATCCTCTTGCTTCGCTAGCGTTTCTCTGTATTTCTTAATGTGATTATTTATATGCTAGGAGCGCTGTCTACCCTGTTATCAGTGGTATAGTTTCTGGCCATGTATTTGTTCCCTGGAATTAGTTTTTCTTTTCTTTTCTCCCTGTAGTTTACTGCTAAACTTTGTTTTCGGGTATTTTAAAACTATTTTATTTATCCCTAGCATTACATTTCTTTAATAAGTTTTTGCTATCGCACTGCAACATTTTCAAGAAAGATAACTGGAGGTAGGGATTTGGATGTTGGGTCACCAAGGATGTTCACTAGACAACAGAATTATGATAATCAGAAAGACGATTACTTCATTTTCTTTTTAACACATGATACTTTGCATATATGAATGACATTTTCTTCAATATTTCATCTTCTATGGTGTGGGGGTTATATAAATCTTCACATTATGCCACTCTCTTTCCTTTTTCATACTTCCAGCTATCTCAGGTCTGCTAAATGTCTCCCTCTAGCCAGTCTTGACAACTCGGCCAAATGCTCCATGTTCATTCCTCATTTTTCTTGGTACATTCGGGGAGACAGGACCCACAGCTGTGGGAATCATCACTTGCTTTTTGTCTGACCTCTTGCTTAAGTTATGCAGGACTAGGAGAACAGGATACCAGGTATTCCATATTACTGTTCAGGAAATGATGGGATCTTCAATATGAATGTTGAAGTATTCACCACCACTGGCACATTCCATAGGAGAGGAAGTGTGAGAGGGGCCCCATTTTCATTAAGTGAGAGAAAATGAGCTGAGAGGGGAAGTGATTCCCCCCCCCCCCCCCCAGGATTTAGCAGGCATTCCATGGTTCAGGTGGAATGCCATAAGGGTAAGCAGAGAACAAACTGGCAATCTTGGCCATTTAGAACCAAATTACATTTTTTGTTAATTGTGCATAAGTAATTAATTATGTGTGACTTTAAATGATTTAAGTTGCTGTTCTTGGAGGAAGGAGCAGGACTTTGGTACTCCTTCTGACTAGGTACCAGGCAGGAAGGAAGAAGAGCAAAGATACAGTATTCAGTGCTTTTGAAACAGAGTATGAGTCTTGCCAAATAAAATAGAAGCATGTCAAAGATATATTCTCAGATTTTAAAAGGTGGACCAGTGGACTTGCATGCAACAGAAAAGCAGGAGTTTGGGGTTTTTTATTTAAATTTTTAAAAATGGATTCTAAATGTTTTATCTGAGGAAAATGCAATACTAAATCCAACTTAATATCCATTAGCAATATAAAGAAAAAGATCAGAGCTTTCCACAGTTATCTGTGTGGATTTTCCTTTGAACATGCCCTTCACTCCCCAGTGAAATTTCCAGAGAGAAATGGGAAGTTGAGAAATGGGAAGTTGACCAGTAAGTAAAATGAAGCATTGAATGATAAGGATGACTGGAAGATATCACACTAAATGAAGAAGAGGAATCCTGAACTCATTCTGTTTTGGGGTAAATTCAGCAAAATACAAGCCGAGGGCTGCAAGTATGCATTTAGCTTTGTATGGAAAATATTATGTACTTTGAGTAAATGAGGCTTGGCTGAAGAAAGCAAAGAAAGTGGTGTGATATTCAAAGACGAGTGTGGTGTTTACAGAAGATGAAGAAAATAGCGTGGCACAGTACTGACAGTGGAAGGCTGCTCATGTGCCAATATTTATATTTCTGTTGTTTTCATGATATAACTTTAATTATGTATGGGTGCAAATGCTAAACTCCTAAGTATAGCCTCCCAGAAGTCTGATAATTGATCAGTAGTGCCTGCATGGTGTCTACCTCACATCACATGAAATCAAAGTGCTTGTGTTGTTTGACTCCTGCCACCAAGGTTTGAGCTAGAGGTTAGCTAGAGGTATCCCTGAGGTGACAGGGTGGTGCTCTGTTCCCAGGGCAGTTCTGCCAAAGAAACTGAGAGTTTCGCGCAGTAGTAGTCTGAAATCTTTTTGTTCTTCAATGTGTGTGCATGCTGTTTTGTGTTGGCCTTTGATGTCATTTTCTTCTTTAAGTGAAAACTTAGAAGTAATCATTCCTGCCTCCTTGAGGCAACTTCCTCTGGAATCATTCAGACACATACACAGGCTGTTCTATTTTTCCATACAGCATTCTCTCCCTCCCCCACCTCCTCTTTCTCTTCCAGCAGACAAGTACTACCCGATAAAAGCATTTTTTTCTTTCTGAGTTTTCCTTCAGTTCCAAAACACAGCATCCTTACAGATGAAATATGAATTGCACATGCTGGAGAATGGAGTAGTATCTACATTGTATTGGGAAGCAGTTAATTTGGGGCTGATGTTCATTTCCCTTTTTTGTAGTCAGCTCTTCATAATGATGTACAAAATACACAGGTGTCCTGTCAAGTGTGAATATTGTAGAATTAGGCATCTGCCACTTTAAAAGCTGAAACAGGCAGTTAGGCAAGGTTATTGGAGTCATTGTCCCTGAGCTTTTAAAAGACGTATATATATATATATATACAAGACATACTAACTCAAGAGTTCCTTGAAATCAAAGATTTTCTCTGAAATCCCATAGGGCATGGAGTGGTCAACCTATGGCTCACAAGATGGTTGGACAGCTATCAGCCCCAGTGAAGATAACCAATAGTTAGGGATTATGAGAGTTGTAGTTCAACGACATTTGGAAGGCCACAGGGTAGCCACCCCTGCTATAAGTAAAGAGGCAGTGGTACACAGTGTTCGATGGTCACTTTGCTTGATCTGTTGCTTGCTGCTTGCAGTCCCGATGTCAGGAGCTATGGAGATTAGGTTCTGCCCATGTAGGTTGCAGAGCCTGAAATGCTTCTAGCTTCCTGTTCAGATTACCTCTCCCCAGTCCTGCCATGCTACCTCTGTCCTAATTCTGTGCATGACAACTGCTCCGTTGCAGGATGATGCATTTACACTTGGGAGGGCGGGGGGAGAAGAAATGACAAATCAACCAATTAATATGTGTACAAATCAGCAAAAAAGAAAAAGAAAAAGTGGTAAAACAAGTGCCATACTTGGATTGATGAGATCTGGGTTCAAATCCCCACTCAAGCATGGTGCTTACCTTGGGAAAGTCACCCTCTCTTCCCCCTAACTTACCACATAGGGTAATTGTGCTTGTGAGAATATAGGAGGATAGAACCAGGGTATGTAGTCCTGAGTTCACTGACGTGTGATAAATAAATGCAAAAATTCACAGGCGTATGACTACACCCACCACTTCCTAAATCTTAATAGCAAAAACCAGAAGAATATTAAAGGGATCTCAAATTGGCATTGGTGCCCATTCAGGTTTCCAGATTTCATATCTTCATTCAGAACTGATATCTAGGGAAATGTTAGAAAGCAAGCTGCTGTAATGCCGAGGATGTTCCATTTCTAGATAGCTGCTGGATTTTGCACCACATAATCTGTAGTGTTCCAGAAATTAAATCTCATACATTGCAGTGGTAGTCCACTTAATTCTTGATGTGTTTGTTGTTTGATGGTGTTAACATCAGGCACATAAAATTGTGTAAACCAAAATCGGTATTAATTATCCTGTGTCAGACAGTTCTAATACTTCTATTATTACTGTAATATGACTATATGTTTTGATTTTATTGCCAATCTATCTTTGACCTGTCCTTTTAATGACTGCAGTCTAATTTACAGTGTGCTTGCAATGCTATTGGATTTCCAAATGAAATGACATAAAGTAAACAGTTCTTACGTTAAATTATTTAAGCTGCGGGTGAAATGAGGATTGCAGAAATACAAGTGCTTTGTCTAAAGTACAAACAGTGAAGTGATTTAACCTTTAAGCCAACCTTTATGTTCTTAAGAAAATAAGTGAAAACTCCTTGTGAAGAAAAGCCAAACTAGCCATTTTCCACAGATGCACATAACCATATCCCAACTGCCCTTTTTAAATAGGAAAGGCTGCTTTCAGGTAGGATAAATGATGGAGAGGGAGGCGTGCTTAACGCTTTTCCCTGTCAATTGTTTTCGTGCTCCAAATCCCTCCCCAGCAGCTTTCTCCCAAGTCAGAGTCCATAAAGGGACCAACATGTGTTTTGGAACTCCAGTAGAGGAGGGCTGTTTGAAGGTGATAAATGGCAAGCAGAGAAATGATATAGTTGCATGTGTCTCTCTGTAAAGTTTAGTTCGGCCCTTTAAGGACACCCAATGTCCTTTTCCCTTTCAAGATGTTTTTCTAAGGCCTCATTCACCTACACATCACAGGTGTGTACTGAGGTTAATGCTAGGTTCTTAGATGATTATGAGGCTGCTTTGCTCTGTATCTTTAATGAGTTCTCCAAGGAAAGTTATATGGCTCTCACATTGCACACACTTGCGAAAAGGAAAGCAGCTTCGCACAGCTTTCCAGCTGCATAATTACTGTCTAAACAGGACAAGCTTACTGCCATGATATGTGCAATGAGAGCAGCAGAGAATACCTCAAGTAAATGAGTTATGAGTCAGGGTCCTGGGGGGAAAAGTTGTTCTAAGATGTTATGGGTTTTATCCTGCCAAACTTGGCCTACCACAAGGTCTTGTGTCAGTGAGCAACACTAATAACCTAACAATCCGACATCAAACGTTGGAATAGCCACAGCAGAACACACTAATTGCCCATTGCTGAGTAAGGACTTTGGATCACTATGTGGAAAGGAGATCCCAGCAGGAAAGTGAACCAGTCTGCTTCTGCTTCATCCTATTTCTACATTAAACTGTAGTTGTTGTTTTTTTAAAAAAAATGAATGAAGTACATATTTAAACAAATGCTTGCTAACATTTATTTCAGAATATTTTTCTGAATGTAGCTTCTCTCAAAATACACATTTGTAAATGTCTTTAGAGGTGAGATCTTAATTGGAACATTCACAAAGGGGGAATCTGGAGGATGACATGTGAATATGGGAGATCGGATTAGTTCATATCAGAATGTGCAAAGATTCATCTCCTCAAGCATTTTAATTTTATGCTCAGTAGGAATGTATAAACTGCCATAGGTTTGGAGAAACTCTTGAAAGAGGCTTAGAGTATGGAAGAAGATCAGGATGAGGTGCTAGACAGAAGACAGTGACTGCAGTCATTTCCAGACTTCCCTGGATTTCTTGGGAATGGGGTACAAACAGAGCTACAAAGGATGGGAATCTACCTATGTACTCCAGCTATGTACTTGAATTGCATCCCATAGTATAGCCACCTTCTAAGGCAGGAATGGGGAAACAGATATTGATGGACTCTAACTTCCACCAGTGACAGCCAGCATGGCCAAAGAACAGGCACGATGGGACTTATAGTCCAACAACACCTGGAGGGTCAGAGGTTCCCCATCCATGCTTGAAGGTTAGGGTGACACTTTGAATGAGAGAGTACACTGAGTGTGTGTAGATTGGTGCCGGAATGAAATCTTCTCACTCGCCTAGAAGATGAACTGGAGTTTATGGTGCTCCTGCTCATAAACTATTTGACTAGCTGAAAACCCTGCAATTCCCTTTCCATGAATAATCCATTAAGTTCCTGGATGTTCCTAAAACAAATATGCAGAGGCTAAAACAATCCGTATTTTCAGAATATCTCTTCCTTAAACAAGAACATAATCACATGCTTTAATGCCCTATACTGAGAAATTCTCCTAAACGGAATCTTTACTAGCAAGCTCTGTACTTTAATTAACATTGTCTGCATTAACTAACTTCCTTGTTCCTGGTCTTGAGAAAAGAAAAGCTAGCTAAGCACCGACCATTGATTTGTTTCCTTTTTTCTCATTGCAGGATTAGCTGAACATTGGCAAGTAGAGGGAGTGCAGGAGAAATTCTATTCAGTTCGCATTTAAAGGTAAACCTAGTTAATGTTCACTGTCTGAAAAATATGCAAACTGAAAAACAGCTGTCTTTTGAAATTTGCACTTTTCCAAATTTTGAAATGCAAACTGTGCATATAAATGTGTGTGTTAGGGACAATAATATACAAAATGCATTCTATGAGGGGAAATTGCTCCCCCAAAATGTGTACAGTGGTACGTCGGGTTAAGTACTTAATTCGTTCTGGAGGTCCATTCTTAAGCTGAAACTGTTCTTAACCTGAAGCACCACTTTAGCTAATGGGGCCTCCTGCTGCTGCCGTGCCGCCGGAGCCCGATTTCTGTTCTCATCCTGAAGCAAAGTTCTTAACCCGAGGTACTATTTCTGGGTTAGCTGAGTCTATAACCTGAAGCGTATGTAACCTGAAGCGTATGTAACCCGAGAGTGGCCAAGGGATGGAAAGATCACGAGGCTGCAAAAATAACAGATTGGCAAATCAAATTACAGGAATTGGTGGAGACGGCTCAACTGACTAGTAAACTCAGAGGAAACTCAAAGCAAAAATTTGTGGAAAAATGGGATGGTTATAGAAGATATGTTCAAAAATACAATAATAGTTTTGACTCCGTGCTAGCATTCGAGTAATAAAGGAACTAAAAGGAGGTGGACAACAATTAAGGATTTATTATGTTTTCAGAATGTATTAGAAAAATTATATAGAAAGGTTTATTGTTTTGTGTACATTCAAATGTAAGATAAAATATATGCAAAGGGACTTGACAGGAAGTCAAAGTTGAAGAAAAGATTTTGGAAGATAAAAGGGGGGGAAATTTACTTTCATTATTATCATTTTGTGTGCGGGTGTAGGTGTGTGGTTGTTTGCACATATGCGTGTTGTTGTATGCACTGTTTGGTAGGAAATAAGACAGTAAATAACAAATAACAAACTAAATATTGATGTATGTAATTTTTATTTCTTAATTATATTTAGTGGTAGTATGGCTGTATTGTTTTTTGTAACATAAAATCATTCAATAAAAATTATTTTAAAAATAATAATAACCCAAGGTACCACTGTATGGTAGACAGTCCAAATTGCACACCAAAATGTGTATATTAGTACCGGAGCCTAGTGTAAATTAGAGGTTATAGGCAGTGCTTTATATATATATAGTAAAAAAGGTGCCAGCACTCACCATGAAGAAAAAAAGCACTGGTTATAGTGATGATGAAACTAAAGTATTGTCATTCTGTAGATGAAGCTTTCTCAGCATAACTCGCCTTTGAGCTTATTGACTTGGGGATGTTTCCCAAGGAAAACTGTCCTTTTTATAATGTGATCCCTTATGGCATCCCAGGAAAAACAGATAATTGGAATTTTGCTCATAAATGAATTTACAAACAAGCTGTAATATCAAAATTATATCACAAGGCTAGCCATAAAGTATATGCAAAGAACTATTTGGTTCAGCACCTGGCTTCCCAAAGTGGCCAAGCAGAGGGTATAGTAATCCCAAAAGAAGGACCAGCACAGAATCCACTCCCCACTGTTCTTCCCAACCAAGTGCTGTTCAGAGGCATACTGGAGGTAGTAGCATACAGCAGTTAAGATTATTAGCCATTACTAATGGCAAATTAGTGCGCCTTGAATTGGTTTGCTCACCATTTAAAGGCATCCAGTTCTATTTGGTCTGATCCAACAGGCTTCCTCTTTTAGTCTTAAAAGGCCGACTTAGACATATTTGACCAATGGGAAGTTACTGAAGCTAAACTTCAAGGGCAAGGCCAAATGCTAATCCAATATGGCCAGCTGCTACATTGAAACCTCCCTCTAGAAGAGTCTGTCTTGCCAGTTTAGAACTTTCCATCTTGGGGTTGGTGGTGTCTGCTGCACCCCCTCAGTACACCTTTAAGATCATTGTGCTCAGAGGAGCAATACACGGGACTTATTCAAGACTGTCACAGGGCACCCTGAGAGGTCAGTTGGATATGTGTTCTCCTTTGATTTCAGTTCAGAGCATCAACTGTTCTCCATCACTAGAATGGATGAGGTACTGGGCTGAAAGCTCTTTCTGTAATGAAAATGCAAGTCTTTTTTGGCTCCCACAGATTTCCACAGCAGTTACCAAATGTCAGGGCCTGACCCAGAGTGTTCAGAATTGATGGTCCTGAAACTTCTCTCTATTGTTGTTCATAAAGAAAAAGGAAAGCTTAAGGGAAAAAATCATATTTATTTTTTTTAAATAGCACAAATCCTATGCATGCTTCCTAGTTCAGCTTTTGCTAATCATTCATACAGCACAACTTTTCTCATTAAAATGAGTATCCCAGAGAGGCATTTGATAAAAAAAATACCAGAAGTATATTTGGAAACACATCAAAATGTCACAGTAATATCAGAATCTCTGTACGCTGAGTGTTGATTTATAAGTTCAGAAGAATCTTGTGCTATGACTCTCCTGGGTATATACTGCTTGAGAATGTGGGCAATAGATTGCATAATTGAATGCTCCTCCAGATCAAGAATTCCACATACCTTAGAGAGATAGAGAAAGAGAGAGAGAGAGAGAGAATGCTAGTAGCAAGAATTCTCACCTGCTCTTCTACCGAAAATGCACAAGAAGGTTTTGATGTAGTTGCTCCTGATGTTGTTGTTGATGATGTTGTTCCCTTCTGCAGTATGTGGATTGGGTTGTTTGCATGAGTAATTTACAGTTATCTCTATAAGCTTGTGGAATATTTTAGCCTGGACAGTGTTATCAACGCTACTAACATGAGTTTGACCAAACTGCGGGAGGCAGTGGAAGACAGGAGTGCCTGGCGCGCTCTGGTCCATGGGGTCACAAAGAGCTGGACACGACTAAACAACAACAACAACAAATAATTCACAAATGGAAGAAACACAAAAGAACTGTCAACCTTCCTTGGTCTGGGGCTCCATGCAAGATCTCATCTCGTGGAGTTGCAATGATCAGGAGAACGGTGATGAAGCAGCCCAGAACTACACGGGGGGGGGGGGGGGGACTTGTCAATGATCTCAGGGCACCATGAAAACAGTTAGTAACACACTACGCCATGAAGGACTGAGATCTTGCAGAGCTCGCAAGGTCCCCTTGCTCAAGACAGCACATGTACAGGCCCATCTGCAGTTTGCCAATACACATCTGAATGACCCAGAGGAGAAGTGGTGAAAGTGTTGTGGTCAGATGAGACCAAAATCGAGCTCTTTGGCATCAATTCAACTTGCCATGTTTAGAGGAGGAGGAATGCTGCCTACGACCCCAAGAACACCATCCCTACTGTCAAACATGGAGGGGTACGCTTTGGGGGTGTTTTTCTGCTAAAGGGACAGGACACCTTCACCGCATCGAAGGAACGATGGACGGGCCCATGTATCGTCAAATCTTGGGTGAGCACCTCCTTCCCTCGGCCAGGGCATTGAAAAAGGGTCGAGGATGGGTATTCCAGCATGATAATGACCCAAAATACACGGCCAGGGAGTGGCTCAAGAAGAAGCACATTAAGGTCCTGGAGTGGCCTAGCCAGTCTCCAGACCTTAATCCCATCGAAAAATCTGTTGAGGGAGCTGAAGGTTCGAGTAGCTACACATCAGCCTCAAAATCTTACTGACTTGGAGAGGATCTGCAAAGAGGAGTGGGACAAAATACCTCCTGAGATGTGTGTAAACCTGGTGGCCACCTACAAGAAACGTCTGACCTCTGTAATTGCTAACAAGGGTTTTGCCACCAAGTACTAAGTAATCTTTTGCAAAGGGATCGAATACTTATTTCACTCATTATAATGCACATCAATCTCGTGACTTTTGTCTTCTGGGTTTCTGGGGGGTTTCCCTGTTGTTATTCTGTCTCTCACAGCTACAATAAACCTACCGTTAAAATTATGGACTGGTCATTTCTTTGTCAGAGGGCAAAAGAGCAAATTTAGCAGGGGATCAAATACTTTCCCCCCTCACTGTAGCAGGTAAGTCACTGCTGTTTACTGAGAGGGTGGGGGGCAAGAGGGTGGTGAGGTCAGTGCAACTGTCCCAGTGGAGCCAGTCCAGTGCTCCTGCTAGTGTGTTCTCACCCCATTGCCCTCTCCACCACCTTATCCCTTCTGGGAGGTCAGGTAAGTGCCTCTTCCCCAACCCACCAGCTGCTCCCAGTGTTATCATTAGCACTCTTACTTTGAAGCTTGATGTGTGTTGGAAGCTGTAGATGCATTGATTGGCAGCAAAGCTCTTCCCATCGGATAGTAAAGATTTTCACTTTCACAACTTCTGGGCTTCTGAGTACAGATGGCACTTAGCTTCTCAAAGACAATTGGCTTTATCTTGGCTATAAATTGAGGAATTTCTTATGAGTGTGCTTTGATTTAGTCACATTGATTGCAGAAGCAATCTCTGTAGTCTCTTAAAAGTTTAGAAAGGACCTCAGAAGCTATCCTCATTGGCTGCCATGAAATATGCACTTTAAGCTCTGCAATTGTCATTGTCCAGAAGCTCCTTTCTTGTATTAATGTCCTGAAGATGTAATCCCTCCTTCTCCCCACTTTGTCTACCTGGAAAGTTTTGAAGTTACCATTTCATTCTTAGCATTGCTTTCTTTCTTTCTTTTTTTGTATCCAGCACTGCAGTTGCAGACTGAACATTTCATACATTTCATAATAGCTCTAGTAGGTACTTTCAGCTTGCCTAGATTTATCTAATAATTGAGAAGCAGGTTTCGGCTATGGGATGTGTATTATAATTGGAGTAATTATGCATATGTTTGTCCACAGTTATGGCTTATACTACGTTCACATTACTGACATTGTCAGTGACTAAAGCAAATGATTTTCCAATATCAGGCTCCCCAGACACATCATAATTTCACTCCCATTGTATTTTGTGATGCGTTGTGGCACTTTTCTCTTATTTTGGTATACTCTGAGGGTGGGGTGTTAGATTTATCACCAAATATTGGATTGCCTCCACCTGCATTTGTACTAAAAAATTACAGAGCCTTGTTGGTGGTAACAAACTGAAGATGTTTGCTATTACACACAAACCTACTTGGCTGCATCTGCTACTAACTGAATGGGGAGATTCCTGGGGCCTCAGCCTCATGCTGTTATTTATTTAGTTAGTAGATTTCTACCCTGCTTTTCAACTAGAGTCCATAAAGTGTCTAACAACTAGGACTGGGCAGATTTGTCAATTTTGGTTTCTCATTTTTCTACTCTTAAGTTCAGTTCTCCTCATTTCCACATAAGTATTTTGGGAGGAAGTCCTCATGAAAATTCATCAGCATTTTAATGTGGGTGTTGTTGTTTATTAAATTTGTATACCGCCCTTTGTGCATAGATCTCAGGGTGGTTCGCAACATCAAATTAAAATATAAAAAACACAATGTTTCTTACTAGACTCGTTTTTACGGAAGTTTGCCTACTATACTTTTTGCAAAGCAATTTTCCCTCCTGCAATGCATTCTATATATTATTTCCCCCAACATATGCATTTTTATGATCACTTTCCCTCAGTATCTGCATATTTCTACATCTTACTTGGCTGGAGAGCTACACTGCAACATTTGGAGAAGCAGGAATTCCAAATGATGGCTGTGTATCTGTTCTTCTATTGTTTTAGAAAGTGTGTGTTAGCTAGG
The DNA here is from genome assembly GCF_964188315.1 of Podarcis muralis. Classification (NCBI taxonomy): domain Eukaryota; kingdom Metazoa; phylum Chordata; class Lepidosauria; order Squamata; family Lacertidae; genus Podarcis; species Podarcis muralis. The sequence goes on along the minus strand of NC_135660.1, from coordinate 72,357,546 downwards.
TTCACATTTAAAACCACATACTCACAAAACAACCAGCCCCACTAAGCAGGAGACAGCCTCAGGTGTTCTTTCCCACAGGGCAGAAGTGATGTTGACCCAGAGGGTGGCAGTGGCAACAGTCTGACTGAAGCAGGCCCTGATGTCACCTGTGTCCTTGCTTAACTTGGCAAAACTTACCATGTGTTGACTTGTACTGTCAAAATATAAATGCAACATCTAAGAGCAGACAGTTTCATTTTGCAAATCAAACCACTCTTGTGGATATGATTATTCATCAGTGAAGGTAACTGTGCAATCCTGCCCAGAATAGCTAGCAATTTATGATGGCTGTGCAAATGAAATCTAACTTTGAGGTAGGAAAAGTTTGTGTGTGTGTTGTCACAGAAGTCAGTAAGGGAACCTGGTAGAAATGGGTTTAGATGAAAATGTAAATGAGGGCAATTCATAAAAAGCAGAGGTGCATGAAGTATTGGCTCTATGTCTGTTTCATGGCCAAACCATGAAATAGGTTTGACCATCAGGGCAGCGCCTCAGATTTTTGTGCCCCCCTCCTTCTCCTTTCCCCCCCACATACCAATTCTCTTCCTCTTCTCACAGGTTATGATAAATATAGCTTGCCATAATGTCTGAACTAGACCAAAAATCTGTATCCTGAAACACCGGGGTAGCTTCGAATAACAGCATTTTTAAAAGAAAAAAACAGAAAGCAAAACAGAAATAAAGCAAATAACAGTGCGAGGTCACATAGAGAGTCTCTGGTTCCTACTGCAAGAAGATGGAACTATGGGTGGTCTTAATAACTCACCTTTGCCACTGAAGGTTGCTTGTGGCCCTGTTCCTGTTAGATGTCTGAAGTTACCACAGGTGGTGAACAACAGGAAAACCTGTGATGTGCTGCAGGTTTCCTCCCCGACTGCTCTAGGGTTAGGAGGCAAGTGATATTTCAGTTCTTGCTAACAAATAACACCATAATGATTTTTAAAAACAGCTTTCAAACCACAGTAACATTTTTGACTTTGTGGAATATTTGACAGCATTTGACCAGGGTAAATAAGAGGCAGTCAAGTGGCCACGTTTAATTGACTCTTGTGCCAACCCTATACCCAGTTCCTACGTAAATCCTTTATTACCCTTGTCTAATAATCCTAGCATAACCACTGTCTATCCTACTGGGCTAGGAGAATGCACACAAATGGCCTGTGACAGGGAGAAGGTTAAGATCAAAGTCGAACACTGCAATCTAAGCAACATCTTGATAAAACCACAGAGGAAGAAGTACTATGGTCTGTGTGCCTTGCTCTGTTAAGTCTGGAGGTCGGCCAAGATTCCTATCTATCTGCTATTAAGACATGATAAAAGCTTTTTTTAAAAAAAAATGTGCCTGGCATGGAGAAAGTGGATAGAGAAAAGTTTTCCTCCCTCTCTCATAAGACTTGAACTTGTGGACATCCAATGAAGAGGAATGCTGGAAGATCCAGGACAGATAAAAGAAAGTACTTCTTCATATAGAGCATAGTTATACTGCGGAACTCGCTCCCCCAGGGGGCAGTGATGGCCACCAACTTGGATGGCTTCAAAAGAGGGCAAATTCATAGAGGCTAAAGCTATCAATGGCTTCTGGCCATGATAGCTGTGCTCTGCCTCCATGGTCAGAGGCAGTAATGCTTCTGAGTGACAGTTGCTGGAAACAGCAGGAGGGGGAAGTGATCTTGTGCTTGGGTCTTGCTTGTGGGTTTCCCCCAGGCATCTGGCTGGTCACTGCAAGAACAGGATGCTGGACTAGATTGTCCTTTGGCTGATCCAGCAGGCTCTTCTTATGTACTTAGGTTCCTGTACCTGCCACCATTATCTCTTCTTTATTTGATGCTGAACCGCCCTATGTTATTTACTGTAAGTAGAAGCTCTGTAGTAAATGGGGTGCCTGCCTGGTCTCTCCTGCCTTCACTCGGCTGCCTGTTTCAGTGAGAGAGATACTGAAAGCCACTGTGTTTGGGGTCCCCTGTTGCCAGTCACCTCTGTGACCTAATGCTGATACTGCCTTAAGTATCAGCAGAAGACAACCTGGCCATTGTGACTTCATGATGATGGTGATGGTGATGATGCCTGATTCTTGTACCCACATCTTGCTCATCACTTTCATGAAAAAGGTGTTGTTTTGCATCTCAGAACAGATGAAGTCTTTCTTACTCTCCCATTCTTTGGCCTTTTCTCAGGGAGGCTTCATGGCATCCACCACTGGTTTTTTGGACCTCTGGCAGCTGCCCTGTAATTTATGTTAGCTGCCACTATCTGTTACCTGCCATTCATTTCTCTAATGCAGGGCCAAAAGGCCACATTTCCTTTTGCACAAGCCAATGTGTGGAGAGGCAAGAAGAACAAAGAGGGTGCAGCAATGGATGTGATCCTTAACTTTGTTTCATGCCGGGGGGGGGGGGAATTAGGAGGTATTGACTGCTTCATGGCTCAAAGAGAGGTGCCAGTCACCATAGTTAGTTGAAGGAATCTTGAGACTCCCTGCTAGTCAACCACCAATACTGTTTATTTTATTTTAATTTTATTTTTTGCTAAGTGTAATACTTTTAAATTGACCGCATCTCTGAAATGAATAGTATATTCATTCTCTTTATCCAGAAGGACAAGCTTGAGTAGAGACTCTTGCTATTGCTTTTACGAAGTACATAAATGTATATTTTTATATGCCCAGTGACTGTGACCAGTATGGGCCATGCAACCAGCAAGGAGCATGAAGCTGCCTATACATTACATTTTGAGCATGTTCCTGTGAAAGTAAGCACCATTGATTTCAATGGAATGGGGTTAGAGGGCAATCATTGGAATGCAAGGGCCGTCTTCTACTCCCCATAGAAATGCACACCACCTACCGTGGAAATATAGAAGATATACATTTTAAGAAGTTTTGTAAAAGTTCTCTGTGGCTGGAGTTTCAAGTCATTTCATACAGAGTCTGAGCAGAATCTAAGTCAGTGGATGATGCGCAGGTAATAATTCATTTTTCTGCAGAGAAAATCAAATTTCATGTCCTTGCAAAATCTAGGCTTCTTTGAAATGTGACATCCACTTTTCATTTAGCAGATGATACAGATGCAACAGAACTGATGTGGCTGGAAGGATATTTTTGATGGTTGTGGTGTGTGTGGGGGGGGGGGGTGTGCTTCCTGTGACACACCCAGTTGGCTACAAGAATTGGCAGAATTTGCCTGGGATGCTCAGTCTTGTTTAGCATGCTGGACAAGATAGAGTGACATGTTGTGTCAGGGAACTGACATCAGAGCGAGAGGCGAAGGGGAGGCTCCCAGGTGATACTGGCGAAGGACCCAGCACCAGGGGGAGAAGCAGCTCAGTAGAGGGGGAAGGAAATCAGCGCAACACCAGGGATAAAGGGGGGCAGATGGGGGAAGTGGAGAGAGGGCTCCAGGACTCTTCACTGGACATCAGTGAGGAGAGCACAGGTCCTCTGCTACCCACGCCCTCCCTGCGCAGAAGACTCCCGCGCAGTGAGAGGAGGAGGAGACTGGGAGTCAAACAGCTTTTATGCTGGAAGAGGTTTAAGAAACGCCCACTGACGGATTCTGCTAGCGACTGAGGCAGCCACGCTGAGATGGGCTGTGCAGTCAGAACGGTTTAACAAGGCAATTTAGCCTAGAGAGGCGGCAGTTTACGCACAAGTAACTCATACCGATTACATGTTGTTTGCAGGATTATGATGTCCTCTAAACAGAAGGAAGATGGGAATTCTTTATTGACAATGCACACACTTAACGGTAGCTCCAAAGGTGCACAGAATACACACACACATGCTTCTGGCGTATAAGTAGTTGGCATCCTATCCCCCAGGCTTGTGCTCTGAGCTGGATTGTCAGAGCAACAGTTTGACACCCCCCCCCCCAAATCTACATCTTATAGCATGCACACAAGCAACCTGAGACGTTAACTACACAGAAGTTGCCGCCGTGCCTATCTCTTCAAGCCCCTCCTGGTCCTGGAGGACAGTGGAGAAGGGGACAAAGGGGATTCTACTGCCCCCCTTACAGGCACCATCTCTTCCTCTGCTTCTAGTCACTCTCTTCCCTTCCATCCAGCACTGGCGTCTACCCCACCAGAGGCAAAATACCCCATAAATCGCATTCCCCTGGATGGGTCAGCCTCTGGCCCCATGGCCTCCATCACCCACTCCTTAGTGCCCTGCCAGTCCTTGACAAATAACATTCCCCTTTCGTCCATTTGTCCTTTGTTTTTATTTTGTTTTTTAAAAATGTTTCCCTTGCTGAGCAGCAAAGTGCAATGACAAGAGACTGTGAATTAGTTACCTGGAAGGACCAAGGGCTTAGGACACACACCATCCTGGCCAGTGTAGAATGAAAGAGGTAGAAGAGTATTTTTGTAAAATGGATGGGGTGGATTGGTTAACGTCTGAAATACCTAAAGAAATTAAGACCATTTTGCTTGGCCAAAGTCATGGATTTCCCCAGTACGTTGACCCAACATATTGATTCCTTCTTGGAGTCCAGATACATTGCTGTGTATCATATATGCATGCATACTTAATTCAGTTGCAATCAATCAAGTGTCATGTTGTCTGTAGTTAATGGATATTTAGCTTCATTTTATGAAAAACAAAATAAACATATTTACTATGGAGAAAAACCTGTTGTTGGGAACCACAGGAAAGGAGAGTGCTCTTTTGTTCTGGTCCTTTCGATGGGTTTCCCAGAGGCATCTGATTGATCACTGTGAGAACAGGATGATGGACTAGATGGGCCAATGGCCTGACCCTGAAGACTCTTTCTATGCATTTAAACATGAATAGGATTGTGCTGTAAATATGTTTATTGGTCCTTCTGTGTCCTTAATTCAAATAATAATTGAATCACTGAAGTGTGACTGTGCTTTTGTAGGTTTTGTTGCCAGCCTATTGGCCAAGACAACATTGGCTCTTTCTAAGGAACCTGCCAGTTGTCAGATTCAGACTGAGTTGGGAACAACTGGATTCTCATATATATATGGAAAACCCATTAAACCAAAGTCACTCTGATGGCAGTCATTTTCTGTTTAACATTGTGTATGTGTTTTTAATATTTCAAAGCAGTAACATTTGACATTATTGCTTAGTTTTACATTTGCTGGGAATATCTAGGAAAATAGTTTGTATGAAAACAGAGTTGGAATTAACAAATGAATTGCCATAAAAGACATTTCCTGAGAGAGATTAATGCACGCATCAAGAGTCTAAACTTCCTTCATAGCCGAGCACTGCAATATATTTGTTAGTCATTTTTCATTGGTTCCATTCGACACTGTTAATGATTTCATTTCCTCTGGGAGGAGTTCTAGTTCCCAGTTGTTACATCTCATATTTATTGGGCTCTCAGTGAGGATTGTATTACCTTCAAACAATGCAAATAACTCATAATTCAGATTAGTCACTTTAAAAGAAAATGGAGAAGTGCAACATTAAAAGTTTGGTAATGGGCCCATTCCTGAGTTCGAAAAAGGACTCCTGACTCTTGGGACTATGGCACTAATGGGAACTGACTGGCAAATTAAATAATTTGTCAGGGTCTACTGTTACATGGAGAAATGCTCTTCTTTTAGTAACTCAACGCTTTAAAGCAAAATAATGGTAATGTGTCATTGGGTGGTGGAGAAGGAAACATTTTTGAAAAGCTAATAACTTAGAGTGTTCCTGAAGCAAAAGAAAGCATTGTTTCAGTACCCAGACTGTGAATCAAAAAACATAATTGCTGAGTGGTAGAAACATCTGACCACATCTGATGTATTACTTTAAAGCCACCGCAAGGGAAAGGAGAGAGAAAGTCTGAGTGCCTCACACTTCCTCCACCCCCACGTCTGGGTCTAGTTCAGATATGCTTGTTTCTTCCACCTATGGGGATATTTAACTTAGACCTGTAAGTGTGACTGATGGGGGAGGAAATAGAACTCCAGGTTCTTCTCTTGATGCTTATGCAATAAGTGAAGTTACAGGGAACCAGCAGAGGGCCTTCTCAGCAGTGGGATCCTTCCTGTGGAACGCCCTCCCATCAAATACCAGGGAGATAAAAAAAACTGTGCACCTTTTAGAAGATATCTGATATAGCGAAGTTTTCAATGTTTGATTTTTCTATGGTTTTATATGTGCTGGAAGCCACCCAGAGTGGCTGGGAGGGGAATAATAATAATAATAATAATAATAATAATAATAATAATAATAATAGATTGGAACATGTTACCAGAAATAATAATTTAGCATGTGTGTCTCTATATGTGTGTGAGTGAGAGGGGGGTGCACAATGTACACCAAAACCCACACACGGCAATGTGATGGGTCAGGGGAATATGTGGCCCTCCCAGACCCTCCAAGTGTCTCTACATTCCAGGGACATCCCTGATTTAGAGAAGCCGTCCTGGTTTCTGATTTGATCCCAAAATGTCCCACTTTCCCTTAGGATGTCCCTATTTTCATTGGAGAAATGTTGGAGGGTGTGGAGTTATCCAACCCCTGAGCCACCTGAAGGCAACCCTGTACAGGGAAGCTTTTTTAAATGTCTAATGTTTCATTACGTTTTTAATATATGTTGGAAGCTGCCCACAGTGCTGGGGCAACACAGTAAGTTGTGTGGTGTATAAATAGTAAAGTTATCATTATGGAATGGGATGTCCCTATTTTTATTGGAGAAATGTTGAAGGGTATGCCCTCCATATTTGTGCTCCCAGCCCCTAGCCAACATGCCCAGTGGTCAGGAAGGGTTGCAAGACCACAATTCCCGTAGTAAGTGTATGTGTGAAGCAACCTTTAGTCTTCATGCATGGATCAGGAGCACTGCCCAAGTTTGATGTCTCTCGTTCACAAGGAAAGATTGAGGTCAAAGTATTAGAAGTATGGTAGCTTTCTAAGTAATTGCACACTGCTGGACATATTAGATCATGCTGTGCCAAGAATACAGTCTCATGTGATACCGAATAAGGAAAGCCATGCTGCAGAGTAACTATAAGCCACATCCTGGTAAGTGGACATATTTAAATGCCTATTAGAGAGGATACTAAATAAATATCTTGCATAGGAAACATACCAGCCTCATTTCTTTTCCAATGCATGACAGGGATACAATAGAAAATTTGTTTACTGTAGCAATTTGTTAATCAATGTATTCATAAGACCATTAACTAACTAACTAACTATATCTATCTAAAAATACAAATTCTACTTCATATGATGGTTGTGTTTATTGAATTTCTGTATCAGGCACCCTCAGAAGAGAGTCAAGTGTGAAATTATTCTGCTGAATTTTGCCAATGGGTGGGTAATGATGACTAATGGAAGATGTAAAGCGAAGCATGATTTATTCATGCACTGGGTCTCAAAACTGAATTATCTTTCCTCCAGTTGTTTCCTCAGAAAATGCTAAGAATAAGGTAACTTTCACAACATCACACATTTAGCTAATTTCAATATGTGGGAGGGATTCGTGCCTCCTATGTGACCCTCTCCTGACAGAGGTTGTCCATCAGGGCCACCAAGACAGATTTAATCCTGCACATGCTGAACCCACCCAGTCACACACACACACACAGAGAGAGAGAGAGTGCTTGCACCTGCTTCTGTATTAGTGATCTAGTAGACTCCATTCACTTTTGGAGTGAAATAAAGCAGCTGTATTTGAGGAACTTCTCAAGGAGGAAACAAGGTAAGGCATGAAGACTGCATACCACCACCCCCAAGATGCAGAGAGGGGGGCAATAAGCTAATGTTCACCAAGGGCAGCAATACAACTTAACATGGCTCCAATTGGACAAACCGGAAGCTGCCCATCCAGTGGTAACTAGTGACCTGAGCCATAGTTTGTTCCTAATATATAACTAGTAGATCTTCTATCATTAGTACCATCAGTTAAACTAAAGCTATTTAGTTTAACTGATGGTACTAAAGATAGAAGACCACTTCGACTGGTTACTTTCCTCAGTTTTCCCACAGTTATTTCAGGTAGCAGCTGTCTGCAATCAAAGCATTTGGCTAATGTTCTTATTTTTGAAATATTGCCGGATAGCTTAAAGACATCTATTTGTCAATATTAACAGGATGAAAGAAATGCAAACTGCCCCTATTATGCATAATATATGCAGACAGAATGCTAATAAATCCTGCAAATTGCAGGGGATATTGGGTATGATCCAGCCACAGCAAAGCCCATTTATTTCAGCAGTACAAAGTTGCAAATACATGCTTAAGGAAGGCTGCATTTCTGTCCATATTTGGGATCTCAGTGGGGTTCCTGAATAAACATACATAGGACTGGGCTAAATGTCTCTCCCACTAGAATGGTGACTTTTAAAATGTTTACCATTTGGAAGGATCATTCCCATTCTCTTTGGCTTTTTCCATTCTACATCCCAAGCTGCTCTAAAGTTTTATTTTTGGAATGGTTTTTAAGCAACATTTTCTTTTAAAGGTCTGTGAAAAAACATGGTGTGCTTTTTAGCAAATCAAAGCAGGCTAATGTGCCTGTAAAATACTAATGGCCTCCTAAAAACAACAGCAGCATACAGCTCTTTGGGATATGTCTGTCCAACCATACAAGTTTTCTATTGTTTTTGGTAGCAGTAAAGGTCATATTCTAAGAGAGCTGCTCTCCCCACTGCTTGAACCTGGCAACTTATGATTTCAGCTAAAATAAAAGATGAAGCAGGGAAAGGAGGACAGCACCAAAACAGAAGAGAAGCAAAAGAAGAGGTGGGGCCTCAAAGCTTTGCTAAGATATCAGGGTCCTATCCAATGCTACTGTTCCACTAGCACACAGTAAAGCTAGCGCCAAATGTATTGCTCTTTTTTTCCTTTGGACCACATCAGTGAGGCCTAGAGGGGGTCTTGTTGCCTGGGAAGCCCAGGACCTCCATACACACTGCCTAGACTTGAGCCCTGGGGAGGTCACTTTGGTGCTGCTAATGCAGCAGTTTTAATTTATTCCCGGAGGCACACTCCATTGTCTCTCGAGACACATGAATGCCAACAACAGCAACAACAAATCTTATGAAGACTGACAGTTGCATCCAATGCCACACACACCAAGTTCCACTTGTGCAACAGAACTTCCCCTTCCTCTCCTCTCTTCTCCTCTCCACATGCCTGCAATATCTGGAGGCTCGTCCAACATTCTGGAGCAGATTTTGAGGGCGTGAGAGGGGCTGCAGGGGAGAAGAGGAGGGGATACTTTCAGTCTGCAAGTGGATGTCTGCTGTGTGCTAGAAGGAACATGACGTGTGTCATTGCCCCCCTCCCCCGGGTACTACCACTCCCCTAATACCCAAAATACAGTTCTGGTAAAATACTAAAAAATGTAAAGTGTTTTTCACTAATGTCAAAACTTTATTGCCTATTTTTGACAAGTGCTCCTGAAGAAGCTTGTTTTGAACCATAGCACCCTTGGCTTTTACAATAACTTTTAAAACCAAAACTAAGGGCCATTTCACACATTTTGCATGGCAGGGCTAGTCTGATACCTTGGTGCCTCTACCTGTATGGTGGACTTGTTTGTCAGTAGCAGGCAGTGGGGTGGGGTAGCAGTGCAACCTCTGATTGACTACATTGCTGCTGTATACTAGGATGGATAAAGGGAAGGGCGAGGTGGCAGCAAGCTCAGCACAGTGAGAATGTTCTGGCGACGCCAAGCCATCATTCCCACAAGTCTGTTTTCTCCATGCTGGCCTTACCCTTCCTTCCAAGTGTTTAGGAGCAACATGGGTGACTGGAGGTCAGGTGAGCATCACTGCTGTGCTCCACTGTTGCTTGTTTCCTTCATGTTTTGCATATTGATGAGCAAATTTAAATGTAGGTTCTAATCAAATACATGGAGCAGTTTGGCTGGTACACATGTAGCCAGCATCTTTAGAATGCTAAAATCCTGTTGATTGTGGTGTGGAAGGAGACATTTGTATGCATGGATTGAACCTGGCTCTACTCCTGCAGAGCCAATCAATAGAGTTTTAGATTTTTAAGAAGGGGCTGCTGAATTAGGGAGAGAAAGCTGCTCGTGCAACACCCAGTTGTATATCCCTCATTCAGCAAAGGCAGGGATGGGGATCCTATAGACCCTCTCGAGGTTTGTTGGGTTCCAGTTCCCACCAGCCTCAGCTAGCATAGCCAGTGATCAGCAATGGCGGGAGTTGAAGTCCCATGACATCTGCAGGGCCACAAGTCCCCTATCCCTGACCTAGAGACATATATGCAAAAGTCTGCTTTCTCACACAGTTACCTGGGTGGAAATGTGCCAATAAGCTGAAACAAACTCAGGGCTACTTGTCCAACTCCACTTTTCACCTGCCAGTGTTTCATTCTCCTATCCCTTCGGAGTAGTTGCAGTTCAGTGATTCTGTGGTTTTCTTCTTTCATTTTCATTTTCTTTTGCGCAGGAAAGTCAGGCACAGCAATTTATTAACAATATGTGATATTGACAAGAAAGCCAAATCATCCTCTAGGTGAGTGCTTGTGATTGATGTGTAACTTTAAAAATTGAATTTGGTATTGCAACTCACCCAGGTCAATTTGTTTAATTGTATTAGAAGATCATAAACCAGACAGACAGCAAACTGTTTTAGCTCTTGCAGTGTGGTGTGTGGCCATAACTTAAAAACGATAAGTGACTTATTGAGGTACATAATTGAATCCTGAGGAATCTCATGCATCATGCCCACTCCACTGCCACACAGTCTTCTAGTGATCTGTAATACCCGTTCTGTTGGATGGAATATGGTTCAGTGAGCTTGAAGATGAAGAAGAAATAAAAATAAAAGGTGCAGATGTAGACGAAAAAGAGAAAATTGGCTTAGATCTGCAGCTAGAGTTTGCACACACACACACACACACACACACACACCTGCTCTTTTTATCCTTTCAGATAAAATAGAATCCAAACAACATTATACGAGAGGAAAAGAAAAAAAGGATAGGCAATCTAAAACTACAAGGTCCAATTCTAAATGTCTACCTCAGCTAAAATCTTAATTGATTTCTGTTGGACCTTTGTCACCCAGAGCCTATTAAGTCAAGAGTACTTGGATTTAGTCTTACTGAGAAATAATCTTTATCCAATGGAATAAGAAAGCACAAGCAAACCTGTTTATTCACTGCTGAATGAGCTACCCTTGTTCTTCTGCCTTCCTCCCCACTGTGGATTTTAATTTTAAGTATGGATTATACCTGCTGCTTGCTTGTACTGGATTCTCTGCTTTCATTTGAACCCTTGAATCTATCCTGTTGTATCATAGCCACACAGAAGTACGGAATTTGCTGGACCTGTGCAAGGGAGAGGGTCCCTCCCTCCTCAACTTGCATGGAAGAGCTTTCCATGCAGAGATCCCTTTCCCACAGCACCCAAATGAGCAGTTCGGTGGGGAAGCAGAGAGCAAGGGGCGGGGATAGCCTGTGTAAATCCTCCACTCCCATATGTTCTTTGTGAACCCCCCTACTGTAACATAGGTAGTCGTCTCCTAGGGTCCAAGGCAGTTTTGGCACCCCAGTTTTTTTTAGGGGTTGGACCCCCCACTATTCAGAGGAAGTCATGCAACAACGTGCTGCTGCTCCCCCCCCCCCAGTCCTCTGGAAAAGCTGGCACCTCTGTACTGTAATATTGTGATATGATCACATTAGCTTTCAGTGTCTCATTGGGTGGAATAGCCCATGTCAGTAATACAGGAATGAGAAATAAGGGCAACAATAGCACTGAACAGGATTTTTTTTTAATGCTAATAGTCTCACAGCTAGAGCATTTGGGGATGGGGACACTGCCTCCCCAGCTATTTCAGCTTACTTCAATATTACTTAGTTTTTCCTTCTCTTGATTCTGATGTGATTCTGTCTCAGGGGAGGGGGGAATCAGTGTTGACCAACTTCTGACCCAACTTCAAAAGGTGCAGACCCTCTGCCCACAAAACCTTCATTAATTCTAGCAACTGGGGGGTGAAATGTTTGTTAAATGGTAGCAAACATTTTATGCAATATAATCAGAAGAGAAATGCTGTATCCATCCCAGAATGTGTTTGTATCGAGGATGTATGATTTGCACTGGTGTCTGGGTTCTTTTCTTAAGGCTGAACAAATATTCAAGTTCACAGTACATAGCTATAGCTGTCTGAGTTTAGGTGATAAATACATAACATACTCTTGTCACACTGTATAGATAACATCATTTAACTGAACCCACAGAGCTTTATCTGCAGGTAATTGAAGTTATAATTACAATGGTGTAGTACTTTTATAGAGTGTAGCTGTCACCTAGGAAACCAGTGGCATACAGAATAAAAACATACCTATAAAATACACAACTGGTAGAAGTGAACATCTAAGTAGCAATTGTCCTCTAAATATAAAAACACCAACTCTTCCGGTGCAAAAGGTTGCTTTCAAAACATTATTTCCAGAGAAAATGTTCCCATTAAATTTCTCTAGTAGCTTTTGAAATTGTTACTGACCACGTTTATCTGTGTCTGGATTTCTACAGGCCTCCCGGCTCTTTCACGCGTTAGCCTTTTTCTTGATTTGTGTGTATTTTCACATATTTCCACGTTTCATGGCCTGACCTTTATAGAGATACTGGCACCTAAACGTGCGCAAAGAACAAGATGGTGAGTGTCAACTGCCCTCTGGCAACAAAATGCTATCCAGCCCTAGCACTGATCAGAGAACTAAGGGTTTCTGGGAGTTTCTTCCAGCTGTAAGATCTCCAAGAAGGCCAGGCTATTGCAGACCCACCTCTTTCCTTCTGTGATGTCGTGCTTGTTTCCTGTGCATCTTCTTTCCTTGCATCGTCTTCTTCAGAACTGTGGTATGGCCATTCAGAAGGTCCATTCAGTGTCACTGATGCTTCTTGGACCCTCCTGCTGTACTATAGAAATGCTGGACAAGTCACCTGCACAGCACTGGCAGGGATGGAATGGCAAGAGTCACAGATTTTGTGTGTGTGTGTGTGTGTGACTTTCTTTGGGCTTATTGGTAGCTTTCTCAGGACTATGTAATAAAACATTTAGTCTTCTCCCCATTTCTGTGTTCATTGTGTTCCAAATCTAAAGAGAACCTCTGCCCTTGGTAGAACACAGGGGTGGGGTAGCTTTTTATGTCTGAGGCTACATTGCCTTCAGGGTCCTGATGAACTCTCTGGAAGATGCATCCCGAAGGTAGGTGTAGCCAAAGCAAAAAGTTGGTGTGGCCAAAGCAAGAAAGTGCTTGGAAATGAATTTGTAATGAATGACAGGCTTTCCCCCTCTTGCAGTTTAGAAGGCAATCTAAATTAACTTGGAAGACCCTCCTCGTTAACTTGCAACCCCCTGCCTCCATTTAAATGACCCTGAGAGGCACTTTTATGTATATTTTTATGTAATATCTACATTTATGTTCTCAGATACCTCTTTACATAATTTGCTCTTTATATTGATAATGCGCATCTAGTGTTCTGGAGAGGGTTACAGAGAATGTAGGGAAAGTAGCGTAGAGGAAGAAAAGAGAAGCACTGGTTGCTTACACAACCATTTGTTAAAAACTATATAAATAAATGGCAACAATTTAATTCTATTTGACACTGAATTTGAGTTTCAGATAATGAAATTGCATTAAAATTTGAATGCCAACGTTTTGAAATTTTGCCTAACCTTGTTCAAACTCTAATTACTAGTAAGGCTACATTTGTAATGCAATTATGTTGTGAATTGTTAATGTAGCCTGAGAACTATATCTTGCTTCTCTTCCTTGGTGGGAGGGTGGACCTTTAAACATTCTAGCCCTGTGAAGATTGTTTTTAGAGTTTTGACCTTGGCTAAATGCAATGCATGATTTTTGTCATTCAACATTAGCAGATAAGCTTTCAAGTAGAACTCAGATACAAAGGCTAATATATTTTTAAATATACTTGGTTTGCTCAGTAATAGAAATGATTAATAATGTAATATTAGGAGAGCTAGATTCATCAATCATAATGAACACAGAATTTGGCAGTAGATATAAAATGTTTTACAAGTGCTTAGAATGGATAGACTTGCAATGGCGTGATAATAAAATGGTATGATAAGAATGTGAATCATTAACACTTCTAGTGGTATAGTTCCCCATATGTAGAAGTAAAAAAAAAAAAAGTTTGCTGGAAATGAGATGAAAAAATGATTAAAATGAAAAATGTAACTGCATTTATCTTCTGCAACATTGGATTTGCTGTGTGGGAACATATGTAAACTCCTGTGAGATGGAACGAGAGCAAGATTAACCAGAGCCAAAAAACAGCTGGCAGATGAAAAAGCTAAAAAGGAAATGAGAATATGTTGTCAAGATGAAGAGGCAAAGAGCAATGGAGAAGATGGTGAGTGATTCTTGATTAAAAGGCAGATGGATTCTGAAATAAGCAGTACCAAAAGAGCCAAAAAAGACTAGATGGCTGGATGCCATACATGGACGTTTTATGGAGAATTTGGGGGCAGGGGTGTCCCATGTTATGCTGGGATCAAGAAATTGTGGTGACCAGAGAAGAGAATCAAGGTCACATTTCTGCAATCCTGATTATGCTGTATAAATATATTCCTGTTTTAAAGTTGTTTTGTTTGATATTGCTGCCAAGAAAACATTGAATATCTCTTAGATAAATTGTGCAGATATAAATAACATGGAACATTGTGGAGGTACGAAAAGCTTGGAACCTTTTGAGTTGTTTGCTGCTGAGTGTAGGATCAGAAAAAAACCTGTCATATTAATATATATATATATATATATGCTTTCGTAGATTTTCACGGGTACAGGAATGCAGGTTTTGGTGTCCTCGGGTATCTTCCCGTGTAAAAGTTGGGGTGTCTAGGCGACGTTTCGACGAGGTCTCACTCGTCATCTTCAGGCTGGTGCTTTCGGCTTCTTGTTACTGGAACAGAGCAGGATCTCAGTGTTTGAGTTCCTATAAATACTGTTGAGGAGGTTCTGGGCAGAGAGGAAGTTCCCAGGCTAGTGTGCCTTTTCTTCTTTTGTTCCTTAATTGCTTGAGGGATATCTTGAGTGATTTCTTGAGTGATATCCTGAGTACCACTTAGGTGGGTCATTAGGTGTGGATTAGTTGCTAAAGCCTTTGTGTCTTGACCTCTTGAACTTTGTGAAGAGTTTTTCTGAGAAGATGGGTGTACTACATTTAGTTGTGCTCTGGCTTGGCTTCGTGTATAGGGGCGAGCTGTGGTTTTGTGGCCTGTGCCAGCCAGATCTGTGTAGGGATTGCAGGGGGGTGCAGCATCCGGAGGTGCCACCATGGTTTGGCTACTGGATGGTGTCTGTAATTTATCTGTGGAGAGGGTCTGGGTTTGGGTCTGGTGTGGTTGATTGGTGATGGCGTTCTGTGTGCCTCTGGATCTGGTGTCAGTTTTTGTGGGGAGGGCTAATTTCCAGATGTCTGGCAAGCGGGATGTGTCGTCACGCTTGTTCATGTTGTGAGGGTGTTTCTCTATCTCGATGGCTTCCATGATTATTCTCTTGTGGTGATGTTCCATGTTAGAGAGCAATTTGGAATCTGCAAAATTAATTTCGTGTCCTGTTTCTTTCATGTGTTGGAAGAGAGAGGAAGTTTTTTCTTCTTTTTTGACGGCATTCTTGTGTTCTGCGATACGTGCATTTATTCGTCTGTTTGTTTGTCCAATGTACGTGGCTGGGCAGACTTTGCAGGGTATTTCATAGACCCCTTGGTTTTCCAACTGGATTTTATCCTTGGGGTTTCTGAGGATATTGGCTATTTTTTGGTTGGCGCAAAAGGCTGTTTTGATATTGTGTTTATGGAGGATTTTGCTAATTTTATCTGTAGTGCCCTTGATATAAGGAAGGAGGGCCATGCCATTGTTTTCTTCTGTGTCTTGGTTTTTGGGGGGTGTTTCTAATCCAAAGTGAAACAAGGTGAAGCTAATCCAAAAAGAAACACCCCCCAAAAACCAAGACACAGAAGAAAACAATGGCATGGCCCTCCTTCCTTATATCAAGGGCACTACAGATAAAATTAGCAAAATCCTCCATAAACACAATATCAAAACAGCCTTTTGCGCCAACCAAAAAAATAGCCAATATCCTCAGAAACCCCAAGGATAAAATCCAGTTGGAAAACCAAGGGGTCTATGAAATACCCTGCAAAGTCTGCCCAGCCACGTACATTGGACAAACAAACAGACGAATAAATGCACGTATCGCAGAACACAAGAATGCCGTCAAAAAAGAAGAAAAAACTTCCTCTCTCTTCCAACACATGAAAGAAACAGGACACGAAATTAATTTTGCAGATTCCAAATTGCTCTCTAACATGGAACATCACCACAAGAGAATAATCATGGAAGCCATCGAGATAGAGAAACACCCTCACAACATGAACAAGCGTGACGACACATCCCGCTTGCCAGACATCTGGAAATTAGCCCTCCCCACAAAAACTGACACCAGATCCAGAGGCACACAGAACGCCATCACCAATCAACCACACCAGACCCAAACCCAGACCCTCTCCACAGATAAATTACAGACACCATCCAGTAGCCAAACCATGGTGGCACCTCAGGATGCTGCACCCCCCTGCAATCCCTACACAGATCTGGCTGGCACAGGCCACAAAACCACAGCTCGCCCCTATACACGAAGCCAAGCCAGAGCACAACTAAATGTAGTACACCCATCTTCTCAGAAAAACTCTTCACAAAGTTCAAGAGGTCAAGACACAAAGGCTTTAGCAACTAATCCACACCTAATGACCCACCTAAGTGGTACTCAGGATATCACTCAAGAAATCACTCAAGATATCCCTCAAGCAATTAAGGAACAAAAGAAGAAAAGGCACACTAGCCTGGGAACTTCCTCTCTGCCCAGAACCTCCTCAACAGTATTTATAGGAACTCAAACACTGAGATCCTGCTCTGTTCCAGTAACAAGAAGCCGAAAGCACCAGCCTGAAGATGACGAGTGAGACCTCGTCGAAACGTCGCCTAGACACCCCAACTTTTACACGGGAAGATACCCGAGGACACCAAAACCTGCATATATATATATATATATATATATATATATATATATATATATAGAGTGTGTGTTTATAACTTGTAAATAACAATGCTTTGCATTTATATAACTGCATTAGGGCTGGCTCCGTTTTCATTTTTGACTAAACCATGGTTAAATATGAACCCTGAAAACTGTGGTTTAGTTTTTAAAAATGGCAATGGAAGCTTTCACTACCCCCACCCAATGGAAAGTAGAAGGGGAGCACATGAGGCTTCCCACAGCTCTGTGGCCCTCCAGATACTCTCGAACTCTAACTTTGATTAGCTCCAGCCGGCATGCCCAGTGATCAGGGATGATGGGATCTGTAGTCCAACAACATTTCTGGAGGGCACCAGGTTGGGAAGGCTAAACTAACCCTTGGTCTAAACTAACCCTTAGAATGTGGCAGCTGCACTCTATAAAAGCACTACACCATTGTTGCAATTTTGCCAAAGGAGGTCAAGATAATAACTTGTTAATAACAGAGGTAAGATTTGAACTGTGGACTTCACAATCTGCAGCTCAGTCTCTTAGACACTATTTTGTATGAGCTATCAGGAAATAGGAATGGCTGAACCTGGACTAAAAGGACTGTTTACTTAGCAAAGCAAAAATGAATGCTATCTTTGAGAATATTAATGCATCTGGGTAGATGAAGATGCCCTGCTGTTGAAGGATGGTATAAAAATAGACTCTGTGTTAGCTTTTGCTGTGGAGTGGGTATCCAAATATTCTAAGTGCAATTTCTAAGTGTCAGCCTACAAATGAACAAATGTTAGAAATGTTTTTGTACCTCATAGTGTATCCACAGGAATAAACATATTTGGAATCACGCAGAGTTACAGCTGCTGCTATATTCAGTCACTAGTCAAAGCAAAGACTAAGTGAACTAATACTGACACAGAGGGATAAATGCCATGGTAAGATACAAACAGTGGAAATTCCATTGAAGGTTTGCCTCACTGAAAAGAAAGTCAGCAAATTGACTACATCAACCTGACACACATCAACCTGACACATATCAAAAGGATACTTGCCCCAAAGTGACACTCCTTGATTTCCTACATCACAAAGGGTTGTCAACAAGAGATACTATATTTCAAAGAAGCAACTGATTCATCACACACTGTCAATACAGTTTCTACAGAAAAAAACACACCTTTATTTGTCTGTTTTTCAAACTTTTCGCTATGGGTAATTTTGACATCATGGTTACTTATTTGACTCTTCTGTCAAAATCAGAGGTAGACATTTCAAAATGCTGATTTGTTAATAGTAGAATTGTACACAACAGTGTTTTACTCAGTGTTTTGTTCTTTTAAAGTTATTCTCAGACATGGTGTGTCCTGGCTCGTTGAATGATATGCCATCTGGATGATCATTGCTAATCTGCCTGATATCTTGGCTATAGAAGACTCTAACTCAGTTCAGTAGGTTGGAATACACTATGTCTTGGAATACAGTATGTGGTGACTGTGATGGGGAAAACGCAGAACAAATTTGGGGCATGTCTGAATGCACTGGCATATTACATATGCACATTGTGACATGTATCTCACCACATACTGTTTCTAACCACTATGTCTTCCTTTTCTAGGATATGGTGATATCACTGTGCATATGTAATGTGCATTCACAATCATGGTTATGGTATGGAAAAATTAATGGTATTATGATGGCCTCACATCACTTCAGTATTTTGCCACTGTCCATGCTTTATCCTGATTCATAAATTACTGGAATATCATGGGAGTCCATACATCTGCTTGCCAGTTTAGGGGATTTTTGCATCTGGAATCTGTGCCCCCCTCCATTAATGACACAGGGTCAAATCTATGCAGTAGCTGGACAGAAGATTATCTTACATATATTGTGGTGATGTAAGTACAGTACAACAAGTAGCAGTAACGTGTGCCAAGTACTGTTCTCAAACTTTATGGGACTCTTCCTCATTTCAAGGCATTCCTTTAAGACCATTCTGTCCTCTGATCTCATCAGTAAGTATTTTTAAGGCATGGAAACCAGAAAGAGTCAGTAGCCAAGATACACTGTATGTGCATTTATCTTTTGGAGTTATTCCAGACTTGAGGGTATCATTTCCTGTGTTTTTTCAGTATACCGGAAATGGCATCACTGTGAGATATTGTCCTGTCATCTCAGGACTTTGCCTTCAGTACTGTCTGCACACCAGGGAAATACTCTGTTTTGGTTGCAGCTGGATGTTCCTGGTGTGTGAGCGAAGTTAACCAGTCCTGATATAAACAGAATCAATTCGGGGGAAATATTGATCTAGCCTTTTTGTCCTCTTTCTCTTCCTGAGAGACTGTTAAGATACCAGCCATCCTAATACAACATTTTTGGCAAGTGTGCTCCAAATCAAGCCTACGGTGTGAGTAGGGGTGTATTCTGGTTCCTCGTATCAGTTTAGGTGACAATTTGCCAGACTGTTATACCACTTAGAGAACTCTCAACTTTCAGCATCCCTTAAGTTCCCAAGCTTCTTTGGGAGAAGCCATGTCACTTCAAAGTGGTATGATACTGCTTTAAATGCATAGTGCAGATGGAGCCTTAGTGTGCAGTGTGGTACATTTGCATCCTCTCTCCCCTGGCCATTTATCTCTGGTCTGTGGAGTAAGCACAAGGCAAGAAGATCACACAAGAATACAAGCATAATTCATGGAGCATAAAACAATACAGGCCAATATCCTGCTCCTGCCCCGATGTGTTGCAGTGCACACAACTTGTGCCGTGAACTGTCCATCTGGGCCCCCTCAATTGCCTTGGTTTTATTTGCTTCCCAGAAACATCAAAAGCAATTGTCCACCCTCTGTTTCCCAGCTCTCCCTATTACAGTTAACCTCAGACAAGTGTCAATGTATTAACACATGGCACACACATCACAGTTGTGTGGAATCAATACAAATAAAAATGCTACTTCAGATAAAAATAACTTTCCAGACAGCCCAATGGACCATCCTTATTGTACTGCTAGAACAAGGATAAAACACTAAATTATATGTTTGTATAGACTGTTGACATCTGAAATTGATTACCACCTGACATTTTAAACCTAATTCTGTTATTTTTATAAAAGCCTTTTTGTCCAAGTAAGTTGTGTACAAATTGTTCTCCTAACTAGATGGGACATCTTCAGCATCACAAATCTATCCCTCTGCTTTAACAAGACACAATATAGATCACACGTCTGGGGTACTAAATATAAGTGGGGAATGAATGAAGTACATTCAAGTGATTTGGACTTTGTTGCATTTTTTAAGCAGTAAAACGTCTTTAATGTGAGTCAATCAATATTTGTCTGGTGAAATCAGAAAAGAATTCACTTGAGCCACATGTTCTCATTAAATAGAATGGCAATGTTCAGTTAGGGGGGAAATGTTGCACATTAATAGATCACTTTAGAAAAAGTGTATGTAAGAGAATGTGGTGAAGTGGCAGATGCAGATGCAATAGGGGCTCATGTACCTAGGAGGAACTACTATATTCCTGCTTTCTGCTACTTCCGCATGACAAAAGAAGAACTCTGCTAGATCAGACAAAGATGCTTCTCGGCCAGCTTCTTGTTCTCACAGTGGCCAACCAGCTGCCTGTGGGAATCCTGCAAGCAGGACACGAGTGCAATTGCACTCTCCCCACTTGTGCTCCCTAGCAACTGGTACTTAGAGGCACACTGCCTCGGATATTGGAGTACGCAGTACACAGCCATCATGACTAGTGTAGTTGCTAGCCTTGGTCTCCATGCATTTGTTAAAACCAAGAACCTTCCGTCGAAAGGCCTTCAATCTCCTCGAAGTTGCTGAGGCTTTTGGGGGGGGCGGGGTTGGCATATTACTGCTTGGTGGGTGTGGTTTGGGAGACTTCTGTCGCCTGCCATTTCTCTCTGACTGCTGCAAGCTGTCACTCTGCAAGCTCAGAAAAGAGCTATGGCAGATAGAGACACTGGCACTGAGTCAACTGACCGCCGTTGACAATTAGCCACAGACAAACTTTCATCACAACAGGCAGGTTCTCCATAGCTCTGGAAGACACGTAGCTCATCTTCTAATCTCCTATATTCCCGCAACATTAGAATTCCACAGTACTCTGCATTCAATGAATAAACAAATAAATAAAACCATGAAAGCGATATCCCTATGTGCTTGCTCATAACCATTCCTCCCGCAGCCTGGGAGAGAGAGAAGTCTCCACTGACTTGCATAGGGGAAGCAGGGGTGGAAAAATAGGATAAATCCACAGGAAAGACAGGGGCGGTGGAAATGCCACTCCCAGTAACAACCTTTTACCCCAAAGGTCACTGATGGGGATGTGAGCTTCAGCTTCTCCCCACATGTATGTATGAGAATGCAGTGGAGATTTCTCTGTTGACTTGCATCAAGAGGAAAGCTCAGATCCACACAAAAAGCAGCATAGTTCTCAATCCCTTCCCCAAATACTGAGATCGGAGAAATAATTTACTGTGATTAAAAGGCAGAGCTGCCCATCAAAACAGAAATCCCCCCAACTTTTTCACACACAACCCTCTCAAGTTCAGAGAGTTTCCTAGTCAGCCTGGTATCATTTCTCACCATGGTGTTGAGATGGGGCAAGGGAGGTAAGTAATTCATTTTTTTAATCACTGATGTCATAAATCTGCTAAGAAGTTGAAGGGGTCCTGATCCAACCTGAGATGCCTTGCTTATGATACGCTTCAACTTGGAAATGTGAGAACCTTTCCTGAATCACCCTGATTTGCCTCACAATTCAGGGTACACTGGGAACCAATGCACAGCCCTAGCAATGACAAATTGTGAAATTTCCTACTAGCCTCAGGGAGGCAAACTACGTAAAATTTATTATGCAGGTTCACATTAGAACTTCAGCAGGAGTCTGAACCACTATCAGACCAAGTTCACTTACGACTGACTCGCTGTCTCTAACAGGGCTCTAACTTAGATATTTTAAGCTCTTGCCACATCTCAGTTAATAAGTAGAGGCTGACTTCTAAGTTTTATTACTAACTTTTGTTGTTGTCGAATGGGATGGGGGGGGGGAGAAGGATAAGGGATTTTTGTGACCTTAGTTCTCTACCTGAAATAAATAAACCTCATCATATCTTGCTTAATGTTTCTTATGAAGAAAAACAGGTCGTAAATAGCATTGGCAATGTAAATGCATTGACTTTTTTAAAGAGATGAGTTTGACATTAACATGAGGCAATCAAAAGATGAAGCATATGGGAATACTCATAATGGCTTATGAATAAGGAAAGGTGTGTGCGTGTGTATGTGCTCCCCAGACCATTTGGAAATATCTAAAACAGATATTTTTACATCTGCAATAGGCAGATATAAATTATCTCAGTGATGCTTAAAAAACAACAACTTGCCTTTATCCAGTCAGCTTTCATGGTGTGCCCATTGAGGCTATTTTTAGAGATACCTTCAGCACCACCAATGGGAATAGTTGTGATACACATCAAGAATCTCTTCTCTTGTCTCAGGGCCAAACTAGATATTCCATTGATTGAATGAATACAGTTAATGTGCATAAAAACACAAGGAGAACCTGCTGGATTGGGTCAATGGCCCATCTAGTCCGGCATCCTGTTCTCACAGTGCCCATCCAAATGCCTATGGAAAACCCACAAGCAGGACTTGAGTACAAGAACACTCTTCCCTCCTGTGGTTTCTAGCAATTGGTATTCAGAAACATTACTGTCTCTGACTGTGGGGGCAAAATATATCCGTTATAACTAGTAGCCATTGATAGTATTATCCTCCACGAATCTATCCAGTCCTCTTTTAAAGTTGCCCAAGTTGGTGGCCATCACTGCCTCCCCTGGGAGAGAGTTCCATAGTTTAACTATTTGCTGCAAGTTTTTGCTTTGTGAATTGCAGCAGTGGGGAAGCTTGAGCAGCCTTGGAACGCTCAGCCGGCAGGAAAGGGAAGTTTAACTTTTTCACTCCCTTTTACTTTCTTAACAAACAAACAAAAGTGCTGCTGCTATTTGCATTTTGAAAGAAAGGTTGCAAGGGTCCCCCTCGGCTGCTATTTTGTTAATAAAAAAGTTTGAACCTTAGGCATAGCATGGGGCACTTGCAGGAATTGCGACATTAATCAGAAAGGTTAATGCGGTTGTTACTGTATTTCATTGCCATACATCACCACCTTGAGCTCTTTTAACAAACAGTGCTAAAACACAGTGGATTGCGTCCAATGCTGCACAAATGGAGTTCCCCTTTCTTCTTCCTCTTCTCTCCCATTGCCCCTGCCCCAGATCTGCTCTTGAGGGTCCCCCCAACCCTTTGGAGCAGATTTTGAGGAAGGCAGGGGGATTGCAGGAGAGAGAGGATGAGGAATAGCCAGGCTAGCCTCCTGATGAGTGAGAACCTGAGTGATGAGCCATTTAGGGGGGTTAGGAAGGTTAGTGCAAGATGGCAAATGGGTGGAGCCCCCTCCCTCAACAGATCAAGCTAAAGTAGAGAGTTGGAAGTATGTTTAGCATGTAGTTACAGGTTGGGTTTTTTATTACATGTGAGACAATTCCAGAAAATCAGATACAACGGTGATGTTCATCATTCCCATCTCTACACCTTTAACTCTTTAATATATATTTTTTGGTCTCTAAAACTGGGAAGTCCAGGAGTCTGTCTTCTGGTACATCTTTTAAGCAAGCTGCTCAAAATCATCATTGGACTTCCTTCTGCTGAGCTTGTCATAATTCCTAAAGCAGCTGATGAGATGAATGGAAAATAGTTTAATAAGGTAAAAGGTAAAGGACTCCTGGACGCTTAAGTCCAGCCAAAGGCGACTATGGGGTTGCAGCACTCATCTCGCTTTCAGGCCAAGGGAACCAACATTTGTCCACAGACAGCTTTCCGGGTCCAGCATGACTAAACCATTCTGGCACAATGGATTATTAGTCCCCAAGCTGGGATTTCAAGCAGGTCCCTGTGGGGCTTTCCGGCTGCTCCCTGTCAAAAAAACTCAACAACTACTTGGGGTGGGTGCTCAGCAAGTTCTACCACCTTTTTTTCTAGGAGGGGAAAAGCCCTGGATCCCTGCACTAATTTCTCAGTTGTGACATGCTGTGCAAAACAGATTTGCTATCAAACAATTCCTTAACATTCTATTTCCTTGGGGAGGAAAGTGTGTTTTCTACAGAATATGTAGGATTTTTTGACGAGGCCATATAAAGTGCTGTTTGGGGCCTGAAGGAATCTAGCACTAGACTCATTCAATAGATGTCTCTGTCATGAAGGAAATATGTACAATTGCCTCCACCCAGCCAACATAATGCAATCTAATTACAGTGGGAGATAATTTGGTGCCATTCTCTACATCATTTGGCAACTAAAGCAGTCCAGAATGTACGTTCAGTAAATTTGAACAGTCAAAATTATTAAGCGACCAGGCGGCTTCCTCTGCTACAATAAGATTGCTATAAAGGAAGCAGAACCTCTGAGGGGGAAATGTCCCTGCTCCACATAGTACTACAGAAAGTTTAGCAAGTCGCGATTTTGAAACTTTCTACCTCCAGGCGATGGCATTTTCTGCACTGATTTGCAAAGGAATTCTTTGAGCATCTGCCACAGAACTCCTTTGTGCTTCAGAAGATTTTGAGTCATTGCCAATCAGTTCACATGAAGCACTAGCCAGGCCTGTGAGGGTCATTGCAGGGTAAGGAGATCAGTAGTACTGGGCAAGCTTATCTTTGGTTTGTTTGCCATTATTGATCTTCTCATTAGGGACCTCCAGCATTCCTTGGAAACATGTTCATTTGATAGGATGAAACAGGGTTGTCTTATGTTGTTCACATGGCTGGAAATTGAGCTGGGATAGCTCAATTGGTAGAGCATGAGACTCTTGATCTCAGGGTTGTGCCCCGCTTTGGGTGAAAGATTCCTGCATTGCAGGGGGTTGGACTAGATGACCCTTGCGGTCCCTTCAACTCTACAATTCTATGGTTCTTTTAAAAACAGTGCTACAGCAATTTGGCTTCAGTGTAGTCCTTCCAGGAAGATTTGTTGAGGGAGGAGATTTTAAAACCTAGATAATAATGTCATGAAAAGAAGTATGTGTTTAATTTTATATTTTCCTCCCTCTCTCTTCTGGAGAAAACTGTCGGTTTGTGTGTGCGTGTGTGTTAGAATTATCCTTGTGTTAAACTCCAGATAGAACCCTACTGATTGGAATCAGTTAACAGAGGCATTGGCTTGCGCCTTTTTGAAGCTGATTGAATTCTCATTAGAACCTCCCTGGGCCAAAGAGAGAGAGAGAGAAAAAAGTTACGTTTCATGTGTTAGGGAGGTTTTTAATGGAGGTAAATGAAAGTCACCCATTTTGTATCGCAGCTGCTAGAAGCACGTCTCTAATTAGGGAGGCTGCTTCTGAGTGCTCTGTTTTAGAAGAAAGAATCACTTGATCTATCATAGTATTTTTCCATTTGCACAATCTCTTCAGTGCTGCCAATTTGCAAATGTACACACACATCAGAATACAAGAGGAGCCCTGCTGGATCAGTGCAGTGGCTCGTCTAATCCAGCATCCTGTTCTCACAGCAGCCAACCAGATACCTGTGGGAAGCCCAAAAGCAAGACCTGAGCACAGCCACACTCTCCCAGCTTGTGGTTTCAGAAGCACTTAGTTCTTCCTACAGTAAGAATTACCTTCATGTGACTTTACTGTGGCATAATAGCTTTTCCATATGGGTGGAGCTTTTAGGGACAGCAGAAACTTGAAATTTTCAAATGTTTAATAATAATACAACATTACAATAATGTAGCAGTTTAGAGTAATCCTTACAATCGATCTCTTCAAGGGTCCTTGCAACTGCTTCCTGCCCCCTGCTTCCTTCCTGCTCTCCTGTTGGTTAGGTGATAATTCCATTGCAGAAAACAAATCAAGGAATTATAAAATCTGGTTCGGAGGCTAAAATATTTTCCTTCAGTGAGCCCTTGGTTTCTAATATTCAGAAGATACAAGGGTGTAAATTTGGCTCATTTTGTACCTTCTGCCTTTTAGCACATTAACCTTGCAATCCTATGCACACTTACCCGGAAGAGTAAGCCCCATTAGACATAGTACTTACTTCTCTGAGTATATGCACAGCAGCCTATAAATCAGGGGTGAGCAGTTATTCATTCCCCAGGTTATCACTGCTCCTGCTACTATCATCTTATCATAATGAATGACTTTCAGGAATGTTTGTGCATTTTAAATGGATTTAATTCTGTATTATAACTTTTTTTGTTGAAACAAAAAGCCTGTGTAGTCACCACGACTCCTTTTATAGACAGCAATTCAATATTTGTGTGGTAAAATCGTGGCAATATTTTTGTATTCATTAGTTAAATGCAGGTTGTACAATAAAGGAAACTGGCGCAATCATCAGTACTATGGCTAAGTAAGAAAATGGCCTCTGTTGCTTCTGAGTTAATCAGAATGAAAACATTATACTACCTAACATTTCATCCCCAGCTGGTTTGTATACATCTAAAATCTTCTATTTGCAGCAAGCCTGTGAACATAGTTGAGTGGTGGAAGATGCGATTGCACTGACAGATGCTGCTTCCCAGTTTTGGTTGGCAAAATCAGAGTGTCTGGAAAAATGGCCTTCCACACTCATGCAAATTGCTGCCAGGAAGCAAGTGTCTGTCAACATGGTCGTTGACAGCTCATACATTGCTACCTCCACATTTTTGAATCCACAGGATTGCACCACATAGAATATTTTAAGATGTATGAACTTTTCCTCCATTAGCGTGTTAGTCAAATGGTCTCATAAGTCTAAGCGATGAAATCATGTTCTCTCTACTAGATAAACTACATTTCAAACTCCTATTGGGAAAACTTTCAAGCTTTTGTTTTGACGGCAGTAGCTTAAGTGCTGGTTTCTACTGCCTTCTTATATAAAAGTCAACCATGAAAACCTGGTAACAGATAGAAGGATCCAATTATATGTGTGACGTGATAACTCAATGTTTGATGTTCACAGAGTTTTTCTAACCCTTTGTCTCCTTGCTGCAACACTGTGGATGTCCACCGGGGAACAAAGGGATAGGGTCTCCCCCCCCAATAATGCCCCCCTCACCACCAGATGAACCATATGTTAGGATATTTCCGTTCCACCTTAAAAAAGGGAGCAGGCTTTGTAAGTCACAGAGTCTGCGCATGTCCTGTTCACAGGATGTTTATGTTTGCTGTTTCCTTTCGATTTCAGTCGGTCGGAGTCACTGACTCAGAACGGTCATGTTTTTCCTTTGTTCTGTTCAACGCTAAATAAAGTCTGTAAATTATGCTCTTCTGCGGTGCAAGCTTTCTGGCTGTGGTTTCTGCTGATAAACAGTGTGCACAAGCCTGGAATGTGGCAATCCGTTTCTGAGGCTTCGTGTCGCTAACTGCTGGATCTGCCTGGCTACGGGAGATCGATGGACGTCCGGCAGCCGGCTTGGGGCCATGATGGACAATATCTCCCTGGCAGTTTCCCAACAACAAGGTTTCGGGCCCAGATTCACAGCACCTACAGGAGAGTAAAGCTGCAACAGACTGCGTTTGAGAGGTACGTGGGAAAAGCGAAAGCAGAGGCTTTTCTGTGGGCCCCGGCAAGAGCTTTTGATGTCCGGCAAGGCTTAATTGGCCTGGGAGCCGAGCCAAAAGGCATCGTGATTAATGAGCTGCCACGATAAGGAGTATTTGAAGGCATAAAGGCTCACGGCTCAAGTAAAAGCTGGAATGGAGTTTTTCCACGCTTTTGAAGCTTCAGAGGCCACTGAGTGCCCAAAGTTAAATCGGCACAATTATCAGACCTGGGCAAAATGGTGTGAGAGTTTGCTGCATCAGTATGGAGTCTGGCATACTGTGTCTCAAGCCCCCCCAGATCCTCTGACAGAGAAATGGGAGGCCCAGAATTCGAGGGCCATTGACATAATAGTCTTATCCGTCTCTCTGGAGGAAATTGCTACGCTTGCTGGCAACGTGACGGCACGTAAGATGTGGAATGCTTTGAAGATAGCCCACATGCCAGTCATCCCAGCTCAGAGTTGTAATGCCCAGAGTTTGACTGCATCGGAGGTCCTGGCTGTTTCCCAGAATGTGAGTGAATGCAGGGATGCTGAGGGCACCGGTTGCAAGCTGCAGGGGGAGCAGACTGTGATGTCATCCCAGGCAGCATTCCAGCCTCCAGGGGGAGCCAAGGAGACGGCAGCTGAGAGCTCTGTTTCTCATGGGAACCAAGGTCATCGTCTTTGCAGAGGCCGGAAGGCCAGAGGTAAACAAGGACAGATGCCTGCAGATGGCCCGAAGCAGAAGGGGGGTGAAGAGCCCACGCCAGTGGAAAACAAGGCTTTGTTAGCTGGCACTGCTTCACCAAAGGCTAAAGGCAAGTCTCATGGCCAGGAGCAGGGGGGCAAGCTGCAAAAGCCCACGCCGGTGGAAAACAAGGTTTTGCTTGCTGCAAAGACTGCTCCAAAGGCTAAAGCCAGGTTTATTGTGGACTCTGGTGCGAGCCGCCATCTTTCAAAGGATAAGCACCTGTTTATCTCCTTCTCGCCTCAAGAAGGAGAGATCCACC
This sequence comes from Podarcis muralis, assembly GCF_964188315.1. Lineage (NCBI taxonomy): Eukaryota > Metazoa > Chordata > Lepidosauria > Squamata > Lacertidae > Podarcis > Podarcis muralis. The sequence continues at coordinate 72,328,939 of NC_135660.1, read as the reverse complement.
TGGCTGATGGAAGGACGTTGCAAATTGCAGGAGAAGGGACTGTGAAACTTGCAAGTTTGCATACAACCATCAGTAATGTACTGTATGTTCCTGGAGCTGCGGACAATTTGCTTAGCATCCCACAGCTGACTGGGCGTGGCTTTGAGATATCCTTCAAGAGGAGCGTCTGTGTCATCAGAAAAGGCAAAGAGGACATTTTGCATGCAAAGTTTATAGATGGTTTATTCTGTATAACTTATGATGACAATGCTGTTGTGTCTAATGCTGATTCTTGTTGTGTTGCACAAACTAACAAGGTTCTTCATGCAGGATGCATTCATGATGCACATCGAAGATTTTGTCACATGTCTTGGCAGGCGCTGGCCAAGATGCCTGGATTGGTTGAAGGTTTGAACATCAAACCTTGTAAGTATCACATGAAATGTGTATCTTGTGCAGAGAACAAGGTGAAGGTTGCTCCAAAAGGCAAAGAGTCTAGCAGGCAGGCTTCCAAACCCTACCAGCTAGTTCACGCAGACCTGGTTGGTCCTCTTGCGCCCTCTTTGGGAGGAGCAAGGTTCTTCATGGTTCTAATTGATTCTTTTTCTAGGTACATTCATGTGTTTATGCTCGAGCAGAAATCACAAGCGTTTCCTAGGTTCAAAGCATTCTGTGCTTGGCTGGAGAATGCTCACGGTAAACGTATCGGCTGTCTGTTTACCGATCGCGGCGGGGAATTCACTTCTCAGCAGTTTGAAGCTTTCCTGACTGAGAAGGGAATCCAGCATGACTTGACAACGCCTAGATCGCCATGGATGAATGGGCTTGCGGAGCGAGCAAATCAAACATTGCTGCAAGGTATGAAAACCTTGTTGCATGATGCCAACCTCCCTGATAAGTTTTGGGGGGAAGCTCTGTCGACGGTAGTTTATACCGTTAATCGCAGACTGTCATCACCCATTGGTTGTACCCCCTATGAGAAGATGTTTGGCAAGAAACCCAACACCAAACACATGAGAATTTTTGGTTCTGACATGTGGGTACGCACCCCACAAACCAACAAGCTTGGGAAGCGTGGGGCACATGGTTTGTTCATGGGGTACGAAAAAGGTGCATACAGGGTATGGATGACTGACTCTAAATCCATAAAGTTCACAAGGAGTGTTGAGTACAATCCTAAGTGGGGGGGAAATGTGGGAATTTTCCAGTTACCCAGAGGAGGATGAAGGTGATGTGAAGAAAGCAGATCATGCTGAGAAAGCTGAGGAAACTGAGGATGAGGATGATGATGATGATGATGATGATGATCAGAGTTCGGATTCCAGTTCAGTGGGCGGCGCTGCTGCTGATGTCAGTGAGAGTGATGACACAGCAGACTACAAGAGTGCAAAGGCCTCAGTCAGACCATCTGATGCGTCTGACAATGAACTGGAAGAACCACTGTTCACCATTGGTCATTTTTCTCCTAAGAAAGAGGAGATGAGTCCAGAAGACTTGCGTCTAGTACGTAGGTCTGAAAGGGCGACCAAAGGCAGACCTCCAAAGAGATTTGCTGATGAGTTTGCTAAGACTGCAACTGCTGTTCTTAGTAGCTCAGAGAAGGTGTGGGAACCTTCAAGCTTCAAAGAGGTTCAGGAGTTAACCTCTAAAGATGCTGAGCCTTGGCTTAATGCCATGAAGGCTGAAGTTGATTCCTTGAACAGGAACCAAACTTGGGAGCTGGTACCGGTAGTCCCAGGTATGAGACTGGTTGGCAGCAAATGGGTCTTCAAGGCCAAGACAGACCACAATGGCAAGGTTGTCAGACACAAAGCCAGATTGGTTGCCAGAGGTTTTTCACAGGTACCAGGACAGGATTACCACGAGACCTACTCACCCACCGTCAAATATGAGAGCATTCGGCTGATGCTCAAGATCGCTGCGGAGGAGAAACTGCATGTTTCCCATCATGACATTAATACAGCTTTTTTGTACGGGATTTTGAACGAGGAGCTGTTTATGCTTCCACCTGACGGGATGCAGATACAGAAGGGAATGGTCTGTAAACTGCGGAAATCCTTATATGGTCTCAAGCAGAGTGCTAGGTGTTGGAACACAAAACTCACTGAAACGTTGTTTTCTCTAGGTTTTCACCAGGGCAAAGCTGATCCATGTGTGTTTGTCAAGGAGGAGGGGCAAAACAAACTGTATTGTTTATGTTTTGTTGATGATCTTCTGATGTTTTGGAAGAATCAGGCTTTCTATCAAAGCACCCTAGCTCAGCTGAAGGAGCACTTTGACATGAAGGATCTTGGTGAGGTATCCAACTATCTTTCTCTGCAGGTGGAGAAGGACCAAGCAGGTAATTTTCTGGTACACCAAACACAGAAAATTGCTGATGTATTAACCAGGTTGAATTTGGTTGATGCAAACCCAGCAGACACACCGATGGTGACAGGTTACCAGGTAGATAGTACTGCTGAAGCGTTTTCTGATACAACGCTGTACAGATGCATTCTAGGCAAGCTGAATTTCATTGCCAGATGTTCAAGACCTGACATAGCTATAAGCTGTAATCTGCTTAGCAGACATGCCAACAATCCTACGGTTCAGGATTGGAAAGCTCTGAAGCGCATAGCCCGCTATTTGAAAGGGACTATGCACTACAGGCTGAGGTTCACCAGTCAGAAGACTGGAGGTCTTGAAATCTTTGCAGATGCAAGTTTTGGAAGTGACACCACAGATGGTACAAGCACTTCTGGAGTATGCTACATGTACAACCACTGCCTGTTTGACTGGTTGTGCAAGAAGCAAACAACAGTGAGCCTAAGTTCCTGTGAAGCAGAACTCAATGCTCTGTCATTTTCACTCATGGATTGTGAATGGTTGATGCAACTGTTTAAGGACATCGGGGTTTCTGTGAAATGTCCTATACAAGTGTATCAAGACAATAGATCGTGTTTGGCTTTGCTGAACTCAGAGAGTTGCAAGGAAAGAACCAAGTACTTGCAGATTAAGCTACATCGTGCAAGAGAGTGTATTCAGAAAGGACTGATTCAGGTGTCCTACATGCCAGGAAATGAAATTCCTGCTGATCTGTTGTCTAAGGTTGTTAACAGAGAACAACATAAGGTTTATGTACAAAGGTTGCAATTGAGTGAACCACAGGTACAACAGGTTACACGAAAAGGGGGAGGATGTTAGGATATTTCCGTTCCACCTTAAAAAAGGGAGCAGGCTTTGTAAGTCACAGAGTCTGCGCATGTCCTGTTCACAGGATGTTTATGTTTGCTGTTTCCTTTCGATTTCAGTCGGTCGGAGTCACTGACTCAGAACGGTCATGTTTTTCCTTTGTTCTGTTCAACGCTAAATAAAGTCTGTAAATTATGCTCTTCTGCGGTGCAAGCTTTCTGGCTGTGGTTTCTGCTGATAAACAGTGTGCACAAGCCTGGAATGTGGCAATCCGTTTCTGAGGCTTCGTGTCGCTAACTGCTGGATCTGCCTGGCTACGGGAGATCGATGGACGTCCGGCAGCCGGCTTGGGGCCATGATGGACAATATCTCCCTGGCAGTTTCCCAACACCATAACCTCTAGATCTCCAACTTTCTTTCTTTTTTTAAAAAAAGGATGTGTTTCTAAAATTTGTAGAAATTGAGATATGAAGTGAAATGTACAGGCAATATTTAAATTTTTTGGGTGGAGACACTTGTCTGCTCCCTCTTTCAGTGTTTTATTTTGCTCCCCGCTCTCAGAAAAAAAAATCCTATGGATACTCACATGCAACACCAATCTGAACCTCTCCTTGTCAAGCTATTGTTAGCCACGGAAGGGGAAATGAGAGTTTAGGAAGCCTAGCCTAAGCATTGAGAAATCAAAGTTTCTTTCTGCTGTTACTCTTAATATGTCACGGGTGCCTTTTGAGCCAGTGTGCTCTTCATTAGGGGATATTATTTCCATTAAAACAATTTTAACATTTGCTTACTGGATGTTTTACAGTCTTTTTATCAACCTTTTCAGTTGAGGTTATCTGATCCTAGTCTTTCTGCAACAATAACAAGCCATGGCATGTATTTAAAAAACAAATTCAAGTAATTTGTCACTGACTCAGTGACCCACTATCCCATGATTGTAGAGGTTAAACTGCCTCATTGCACTCCTTTTGATCTTAGAGTGTATAGTAACTTTTTTTCTTTTCTTTTTTGGAGATCCACAGAGGCAGTGATGATGTATGTTCCAACATCTGATGTTGGATGCTATTTTACTGTTAGCAGTTAGAACAGTGTTCATGATCAAGGTTATATAGCACGTTCAATGATAGCTAAAAAGAAAACAAACAAACAAACAAGTAAATAAAGAAAAACTTCTCAAGGACAACAGTTGTATTTCATCAAGGTTATAAAATGCATAGAAGGACGCAAAACAGGTCTACCATTTTATACATTACCTTTTTTTGTTTTTAAGTTAGAGTTTGCTGTTTTATTGTGAGACACCACAATTGCACAAATAAATTTTTCCAGAGATGCACAGTTCAGTGATGCTAAGATAACCAAAACCTCTTTAATTAGATTATTACTAATAATTATTGTTTTTTAAATTTATATATCCATAGATCTCAGGGCAGTTCATAACATAAAATTACAATATAAAAACCACAAAATATATAATAAAAATGAGAACAAAACAAAACACAAATCCCCCCTCCCACAACACAACAGAATGGCATCAGAAGTCAATCAACCAAAGGTCTGATTGAAGAGGAACCTTTTTGCCTGGTACCTAAAGGTGTATAATGAAGGCGCCATCCAAACTGCCCTGGGAGAGCTTCATTAACTGGCCCTGCAGCCAGATTTGCTTCCCTTTTATGCTTTGCATGTTGATTGCAGCTTCTGGGCTTGATGAGGCATCTCATCTCCTCCCCAAGCTAGGGAGCCCCACCTGGGCTGTGAGTCCTGGCCTCCTTAGCCTCTGTGATATTTGTGACAAATATGTAAACTGAGTGACAAAGCAGGGTGCAGATAAATTGGTCAGGCCTAATTGTTTATGTGTTAGGAAACGTCACAGTGACCTAAAGATCAAATGAGCAATCACGATGCCATTATAGAATGGTATGTGCTCATATTGGGGTCTACTTAACAATAATAATAATAATAATAATAATATCTTTATTGTCATTGCCCCCTCTCGGGGACAACGAAATTACTTGGCTGCTCCATCCACCCAGGTAGGGCACTCCACACAAAATCAAATCAACTATAAAAACACTAATTAAAACAATACAGTATAAAACAGCAAGGAAGATTAGATGACTTTCAAAGTCCAGGCTTCCCATTCAGGGCCGAGATCGCTCTGGAGAAGAAGCTGTTCTTAAGACGGCTTGTTCTTGTCTTCATCGTCCTGTATCTCCGTCCCGACGGCAGGAGCTCGAAGAGACAGTGACCAGGATGCGATGGATCTTTTACTATGTCCAGTGCCTTCCTATGGCACCTTGTGGCATAAATCTGCTCTAAGGTGGAGAGTGGGCAGCCAACAATGCTCTCTGCTGCCTTAACAACTCTGCACAACCCCATCCTGTCCTGGGTAGTACAGCTTCCATACCACACACATAAGCCATAGGTGAGCACGCTCTCAATGGCACAGTGATAGAAGGCAAGCAGCAGTTTCTGCGGAAGATGGTTTTTCCTTAGAATTCTCAAAAAGTACAGTCTCTGCTGCGCCTTCTTCACAAGCCCCCTTGTGTTGACACTCCAGGACAGATCCTCTTGTAATTCAATGCCCAAAAATCTGAACGTTGTTACCCTCTCCACACATACCCCATCAAGCAAAAGTGGCTGGACATTGCTCTTCTGTCTCCTGAAGTCCACCACAAGCTCCTTTGTCTTCCTTGTATTTATGAGCAAGTTGTTAGCTCTGCACCACTCTGTCAGCCGCTCCACCTCATCTCTATAGTCCGTTTCACCCTCCCTTTCAGAGATGAGCCCAATCACGGTTGTGTCATCTGCAAATTTGACAACCCTATTACTAGGGTGAGCAGCGACACAATCGTACGTGTAGAGAATATATAGGAGCGGACTGAGTACGCATCCCTGTGGTGTTCCTGTGTTAGTCCTAAGCATACTAGAGGTATAAGGGCCCAACCGAACCCTCTGGGGGCGGTCTGACAAAAAGTCCAATATCCACCCACAAAGTGATAACGGAAGCCCCAGATCTTCCAGTTTAGACATCAGACGTTGTGGTAGAATGGTATTAAATGCCGAGCTGAAATCTAAAAAAAGCAGTCTGGCATAACCCCCCCGCTGCTCCAAATGTGCAAGAACGGCATGGAGGGCAATCGCCACAGCGTCCTCTGTCGATCTTTTCGTTTTATAAGCAAATTGGAATGTGTCCAGTCCCTCTGGTAGGCAGGCAATGACATAATTTCGTACCAGCTTTTCAAAGCACTTCATGATTATAGGTGTGAGTGCTACTGGACGAAAGTCATTCAGATCTTCCGGGTTAGATTTTTTTGCTATTGGAACGATAGTAGAGGACTTTAGGCAGGATGGAACAATAGCCTGGGCTAGGGATCGATTTAAGATCCCAGTGAAAACTCCTGCTAGTTGATCTGCACAGTCTCTCAATACCCTTCCAGCTACCCCATCTGGCCCTGTGGCCTTCCTTGGGTTGATTCCCTTCAACACCTTCCTCATCTCTTCTTTTTCCACAGAGACTACTACATTCCTTTGTACTGATGATGGTGATGGTGGCAAGGCCTTCACAGGGAGTGGTGGTGGTGGTGGTAAAGCCTCAGCAGGTGTTGCTGCAGATGTTACTTCAAAACGGGCAAAAAAGGCATTCAAATCCTCTGCGAGGGATGCCCCTCCCTCGTCTGCCAGGGAATCCTTGGATTTATACCCTGTTAATTCTTGTACACCTTGCCACACCTGCCTGGTGTTGTTACTTTGTAGATGATTCTCCAGCCGCTGTCTATACGCCTCCTTTGCTACATGGATACCTCTCTTTAAATCCGCTCTAGCTAAGCTGTACAACGACTTATTTCCACTTCTGAAAGCAGTGTTTCTTGCCTTTAGCAACCCCTGGACCTCCCGTGTCATCCAGGGCTTCCTGTTTGGGTAGATCTTTATCCGGCGCCTCCGTGTTACATTTTCAGTGCAGAACCTAATATAGTCCAACACTTGCTCAGTATGAGTCTCTACATCCTGTTGGGCGAATACCTCCCAATCGGTGTCATGAAAACAGTCTTGTAGTTGTTGGGATGCTTCAGCTGGCCATATTGTAATATCCCTCTTTATAGCTGGAGTCCGTTTCCTCAATGGAATATATTCAGGAGTCAGGAGCAGGGACACATGATCAGATTGGCCTAGATGTGCCAGTGGTTCGGCCTTATAGGCCTGTTTGACATTTGTATACAGCCTGTCCAGAGTCCTTTCTCCCCTGGTTGCACACTTTATGTGTTGATAGAATTTAGGTAGGACCACTTTCAAATCTGCCTGGTTGAAATCCCCGCATACAAGAAATGCAGCCTCAGGATACTTGCCTTGTTGTCTGCTGATGGCATCATGCAGAAGACCCATTGCCTCATTGATGTTCGCATCAGGTGCAATGTATACTATAGTTATCAGTACTGCTGTAAATTCTCGGGGGAGATATATAGGTCTGCATTTAAGCGTCATAAATTCCACAGTTGGGGAGCAATGACTGGCTATCACAGCGTGGTTTGTGCACCAGCTGTTATTCACGTATGCACACAAACCTCCCCCCCTACTTTTACCAGAGTCCTCTGTTCTATCATGGCGGAACACTGTATAGCCTGTTAGTTCTATGGCTGAGTCAGGAATAATTGGTGTCAGCCAAGTTTCTGTAAGCAGCAGAAGACAGCATTCACTCACAGTTTTCTCCGTTGCTATCCACAATTTCCACTCCTCCAGCTTATTCACCAAAGATCTCACATTCGCATAGAAAATGCTGGGAAGCGGTAAGTTATAATGTTGTGTCTTCAGCCTTAATTGCCTTAAACGCCTTCCTCCTCTGCAGCCTCTCTTCTGTTTACGGTCTCTCCTGTGTCTCTTTACTCCCCAGTTCTTTGAAGTCAAAAAATCTTCCTTGCAGACGCGGAGACACTCACAATTTGTGCAGCACTCACTCCTTAGCCGAATAGATAACATGTCCTGCCGACTATAAACAAGTCTATTTTGGCAGGACAAAAAAGCCAAATTCTGAGTTGAGGAGCAACCAGCCGCTGCATCTACACGCGCCGCCATCTTATCTCGGCATCCTTAACAAGACATATAGTTGAATATATATGCGAGGGATGAAGAAATTGTTGTCCTCCAATTGTTGTTGGAGTATAACTCCATGCTAGTTGGGGTCCTGTAAATCTGGGGTCGGGGGGCAAAAATTCGTCTTCCCTATAGCTGCATGCAACTGCTCCTAAATCCCAGAACTAGTAATGGAGCACCAGGAAAATTGTAATACATAGAAATATAAAGCCAAGTCTTGTTTCAGTTTCATCTAAGCCTTAGTATACTGTGGGTATTCTTTTTGGACCATGAATCCAAACATCTGCCAACGAATATTGGCATGTTTCAAAACATTGTTAATATAGCAATCCCTAATGTTCAGTTTGTTTGTTTGTGCCACTGAGTTCTTTACAAATGTTTGCAAGTTTGCTACGGGACCAGAAAGATGCTTTCTCAACCCATTGTTTGTTTAGCTAATAAGTACTTGATTTTGTTGGTGTATTTTGACCAAGGGAAGTTTCTAATCTTATTTATTTAAGCTGCAGACCTATACACAATTAATCTGGGAATAAGAACCATTGACCTTGATGTGAGTTACTTCTGAGGAGAAATGTATAGGGGAATTGTTCCAATGGATAAAGAGATTTTGCTATCCTTTAACTTCTAATGTACCGTAAATAAACAGTTAGAAGATTTTGAGAAGGCCTTTAGGAGTTTTGCCTCTGGACAGCTATGTGTGAAAGCTTCTGTTCTTGGTATTGATAGCACCTCGTGTTGTCTTCTTTTTAATGTACATTGAGTTTTGTATAAGGTTTTGAAAATCTATGTTGTTGTGATAATTAAACTTTTAGAAAGCTGAAATCAATGGTGCATGTTATGAGTGCCTAGCCTTGGTTGGATCATTGTTTATTGTTTTTAAGGTCCCTGTGGAACATCTACCAGCTGTTGGATCCACAATTTTATTTTCGGTATCAAGAGCTTGGAATATGTCTTTGATAGCTTTATTTAGGCCTTCACAACAAGGAAGGTGGTGAATTGAAATACTTTTTAAAAAAAAACAGTGCCAAATTTTCATTTTTAAAAGGAGTATATGTGAATTGCAAACTAACAGCAGACTATTCAGAGCATAATTAGTAGCTTACAAAGAAGAGCTTTAGTGTTAAGCCAGCTAAAGCTTTAAGCTTCTGAATATTGTTCTGTGCATGTCATATTTCTGCGCACAACTGGCCAAAAAGAATATAAAGAAAAGGTTTAATGCTTTTCATGGTGGCAGGGTAAATGCCTTTTATTAGGATGATTTCTGACCATTTACTAGGATGGTTTCTGGACATATCAATCATGGAGTGTCATTTAGCTACTATATGGAATCCATTCATTTCTGCAGTTCAGTGAGCAAAGCATTGCTTTTAGTTCAACACAATTGAATAGTCAGATATCAGAATGAAATGCAGTATGTACATGTAGTGAACAATTCTGTATTTAAACCCCAGCTTAGATTCCCTTATCTGATTTCAAATTTGTTTGGGGGCATGGGACTGCAGCATCTCCTATGAAGACTGATTCACAGTAGCAGTTGGTGGGGCAGGGCACTGGCAAGGTCAGTGCAGTACAAACATATGTGGGGGAAGCATGGGGTGTGGGGAGAGAATGCAAATAAATTGAAAACTACTATGAACTGCCAAAGCACAGTGGTCTGTACAAAAAAATCAGAAATAAAAAAAAACAATAATGGAGGCTTCCTATCACATCAGATTCACTTTGGAAAGAAGACGTGGCAATTTGGGACTTTAAAGCTCCTAATAGGCCGGATTCCTGATTGCAAAGAGGCTCATAAGTGCTCAGGCAAATGTTCTTATAAGCCCCTTCAGACATTCCTGCTCAAGCGGGAAACATTGGGTTGGCCTTTTGAATGCATGAATAGGACCTGTGATGTCAAGACAAATGAACCAATGGCAGCCAAGGCACTAGAAGGGAGGTTTGATGACCCTCAAAACTTGTGGCACAAATGGGCTTTTTGCTAACATGAATAGAACAGGAAGAACATTTAAGAAAATGACAAGTAGAGAACAGTTTTTTTAAAAAAAGAAAAAGATGCTGCTTTTGCATTTTTTTTGGGACTCCTGGCAAAGAATGCCATTTCTTATATTCAGGCATTTTTAAAAAAATATATATCTAAGGCTAGCACAATTTTGCTATCATCTATCAAGAACAATGTGAATAAAATGAGAAATATGATGAATGCATTTTTAACACTGTGAAATGAATATGTCAAGGTAGATGGACAACTCCATATTTTTGGTGTGCATGATGAGGTCAAATTGTGAATGATAGTTCATTTTGAGAAAATTGGATCATATTCGTCCCATTGTTGATGCCAGCACAAGGGAAATCTAGATTTTAGCAAGAGTTCTTTTCTGCTTAGCTTGACCTGCAAAATCTCATGAATTAATTTTTGATCTGGTTGTCAGGCGGAAGAAGGGTTTAGTATTTATTGTTTGTATGTGGGTGGGAAACTAAACAGAAGCAGCTGTATGCCATGCATATGACACGTGCTCAATTTTTCTAGATATTGGGCTTGATCTTTCTAATCACCACTTTTTCAATTTCATTTAGCCAATAAAATTTCCTTCCAGAGAAAATAACACCTAGGTCTGAACTTTATTAGTGGAAAGTAAGCCCCATGCAGATCAGATAATGCTAAGGTTTTCAACCAAATTACTATGGTTTAACTGTTGATTTCAAAACACTAGGGATGGGCAAGTTGTCTTTTCCTCCCCTTATTTTTCCAATCTTAAATTAAGTTTTCTGTATTCCAGAATGGGTTTTCAATTTCAGAAAAAAGTCAAGTCCTCATGAAAATTCATCAGCGTTTTGGCACTTTATAGACTACAGGCAACTCCCCCTTTACACACATTCAAGGCACAGGTAACTGCATGAGCGCATTGTCATGAACCGAGAAGTGGCACGAAAAGGGCCCTAAAAGAGCATGAAGGTGGCAAAAATGGCATGAAAGTTGTGTCTAGCAATCTCATGAGCCTTTGCACTGACCTCTGAGACCTATGGAGAATTGGAGCTTTGAGAAGGAGATTTGGAGGAAGCGATTGTGGTGGAGTTTGGTGGATTTGGGGGGGGGGTTAATGGTTTTTCAAGGGTTTGCAGAGGTTTAGAGGGCATCTGCAGGCTTTTTCAATGATTTTCCCAATATACATGAGTTCACCTAAACGTGTGGTGCCTCGGAACATAACTCCTGCACAAATGGGGAGTTGTCTGTACTTTGATAATGCACAAAATACATATTTCAAAGAGTTTCTTGGGGATAATTATGTTTTAATCAAATACTCAGATTTTGATTTCCTAACACAGTACCCTAATATACGAATATAAATGGTTTCTAATAAAAACATACCTGTGCACAATATTAATCCATATAATTTAATACTTAACAGCTGAGTGTTTATATACATATTAGTTTGATTATTTAATCTTTTCTTATAAGAAAATTATAAGAATTAAGACCTTGATATATTTCAGACAGTTTGTTGCGGGTGGGCGGGCTTGTGGTGGGTGTCTTTGAATTTCTGAGTTATTTAGAAAAAGGAAGGGCTAAACTTAGGATGTTTCCAGATTTTTATCAGAATTTCCCCCCTTTTTACTTCAGAGAAAATGCTGTGACTACACAAGTGTTAAGAATACAAATGAGGGTTCGTGTCCGAGCAGCTGTATAACACTCAAGCTTTGGTAGAGAGAAAAATTGAACTTCACCAGATTTTGCTGCCCTTTTGCTCACAAACATTTGTGCCTTTAATGGGGAGGGAAAACAAGTTGAGACCAGGCTCTATTTATCTTGGGGAAACTGCCCCACCTGAGTTTCAAATGTATGATTCCTTAAGGATACTCCAGTGCTGAACTGCAACATCACTCAACGTCAGCCAGCGCTTATCTCTCTTTATTTCATTATTCATCAAATGTGACTGTGATCTGGCAGGCTTTCAGAGTTCAAATGCAGGGTTAAACAGAATGGTAGCGTTAGAGGTAGACAGAAGCAAACATTTCCATCATCTTGGCATGGCTGGGCATGCTGAATGGGAGAGAGGGAGAGTGGTAAAAATAACTTTGCATCTGACAGTCATGTGTGTGTAAAAGACGTCTGTACAATATATCCAGCTATTCTGAATTCCAAGACCTAAGCATTGTTACAGTCATTCTTCAATAACACAGTTCCTGAGTTCAGCAAAGAACATAGAACTACCGGTATATGATACAGCTTGTCATTTACCAAATGTTTACACACGATTTTTTATGCTAGAAGCAGTAGAGCAACATGTTATATGTGGGGTCACCTCTGAAGATAGTTCAGAAACTTTTGCTAGTGCGGAATTAAGCAGCCAGGTTGCTCACCAGGTCAAGACAGTTTGAGCATGTTACACTGATCCTGGTCCAACTGCACTGGATTTCCCACAGGGACCAAGAGAAGGGCCTCCTCCAAAGATCTCAAAAGCTGGACAGGTTTGTATGAGGGAATGCAGTCTTTCAAATAGTTTGGACCTAAGCTGTGTAATAGTTTGGGTGAAGACTCTATCTAGACAAGCCAGTGGTGCTATTGCTGCATGGTTCATCAAGCCATGGGAGATAGTGTTCAGCCTTTCTCCAGTGTGGCCACAATCACTCTGAAGGTTCAGGTTAATAGTTGTGGGTGGTATGGGACTTTGATATGAAACTAGTTACCGGAGACTTAAGTCGCCTTGGTGGAACAAAACATCCTTCTCCACATGAAGCTGGTGTACCAGTAACAGCCCCTCCTGGACAGAGACTGAATAGAAACTATTTACCCTATTTTTGAGGAAAGCATCTATGTGTAAGTACTGTTGCTTTTATCTTGTAGTTTAATCACCACCATGCCATGCTATGGCTAAGTAAGAATTTGAGAGCCTTGTTCAGTCCTTTAGTTTTAAAAAGACTTGCATGCATCAGGCAGTTCAGCAATCAGCGAGGGTGTGTTTAAACTGGTAACCTAAATGCGTTTGAGGTCTCTGAGCTCATTAATGGCATCTTGAGGCCATTTTGCCCTGTGTCCTTCCCACCCCCTTTTTAAATCATGTGTTAATACCATGTCTGAAATTGCTGAGTACTTGGTGCTCTTCCTATATTTCCAGACAATTAATAGCTCTAATTATTAGCCATCAGACGGCAGCTGCAGATGAATATTGTTGACGGGTGACAAGGATATTTGTCTTCTTGTATCAAGCAGGACACATTTTATTACCCAAGTCACACGGCATGCAATCAACTAGGCTTACAGCTCCCCAGATAAAGGGCAGCCTGCCTTTCAGCAGGATTTTCATTAGCATGCCATTCTAAAGGGAAGTTTTAGCTATAAGAAAATTCAATGCATCAGAAATCCATGTGTATATTAAATTACCTGATCCCCACCCAGCAGCTTCTGGTTTCTAATAGCACCGGCGTGTGTGAACCCTTTGGGCTAGGTTTTTTCATTGGTTTTAAGGGGGTGGGTGAAAAATGGCCCCTGAAGATTGGAATGATCTTCAGGGGCTTGCCAGCATTGAAGTGGTGGCAAAGTTTACACACACAGAGAGAGTGAGAGACCAGTATTTTTCAGCTTCACCCATCACTGAAAATTAATCCAAATTTTGGGGGTGCTTTTGGCCTCACCTCCTGAAATTGCTGGAAAAATCTGGGCCAAAGTATTCAGTCCATGGCAATGCAGAGCACTTAGGAGTATGCAGAATTAGGAACCATAACAATAATAGCTAACCAATCAGTGCATGATTTCAAACCCTAATGGGGGGGGGGGGGCTTGGATTGCAAAAGTATCAGGAGAATCCCCAGTGCAAATCTCAGCTTTTCTATCTCAATCTGACACCCAAATCTAATTTGAGGAGATTTTTCTCTTTCTCGATTTAGTAGTATAAGAAATTTAAGTATAAATAAATAACATAAAATGTTGCATTGCTTCTCAAATCAAAGCTTCTATGAGCTTGTAGTTATTGTGGGTGGGATGGGGAACCCAAACACAGCTACTTTGAATGGGAAGTAATATCAAGCCTCTGCTCCATGGTCTTTCTATTGGAACTAAACTAAGTATTTTCCAGATAATCAGAGTCACATAGACAATCCCAGAAGAGCATTTTGTTCTCATTCCATGAGCGTAACTGATACCATCATTCTCAAATGTCAATATAGTATAGCTTGGACCTGCCAAAAGCTGAGATACTCACTCTCTGCCTAGAGGGACTTGGAGGAAAGTTCAGCAAGGAGACTATTGGGAGTCTCTAACAATTTGTTATCAAGAGCATTGAAGGGAAGCTCCAAATGGTCTCTGACTTCCCATGCTGCTTGCTCCAGTGACAAGAGCAACAAAGCGGTCGTTTTCAATTACCATTGGACTTTAAAACATAAACTGTATTACTCCACTGTCAGCTGCTCAGAAACCTGGAAAAGAAAATAGCCTGCATTTTTGTTAAATTGCTTTCTTAAATCAAAGGATGAGCTTTTCCTCCCTTTTTTTGCACTGACAAAATAAGGTCATTTAAATAGTATAGAATGGTGGTGTGTTAGAATAATAATAATAATAATAATAATAATAATAATAATAATAATAATAGTTCCCTATTATGCTAAATGTGAATGTTAATCCCTTCGGCAATATTTTAATAACTTTTAGGGAAATGTCGGATTCCAAATTACTGAACACTTCTCAAGGAGAATCTGTGAGAACTGTGGCCCTAACCCAGAGGCAGATACACACTGAAATCAGTGCACGAAGTTAGTTGCAACTAACTTTATTTCAATGTCTTTCAATAGGACTTGGCATTTGTTGCTAAAGAGAACTGTATTTTTGTGTTTTTATAAACTGCTGTGTGATTCTTGGATGAAGAGCAGTATAGGAATTTAATACATCCATCCATAAATGGAATGGGGGGGGGGGGGCTCAAAGGAAACTTTCTAACACTTTGCTGGGTGACCATAAAGCCTTGTAGAACACATTGTGGTAATATTAACATCTTGGTATCACAATATTTATTGCTCAGACAATTAGCTTGAGTACTATGGTATTGGGACAATGATGTGGCATTCTTCTTGTCCTACAGGGCTGTTTTTCAAATATCATTAAACATGCATAAAACCCACCAATTCACTGCACATTAAACGTATTACAGCCTTTGACAATTCAGAGCTCTTCTCGATCTCATTGGCAACTAAGCTCCTACCTCATGAGCATTGGTATCAGAGGAGCAAATATGGCAGGGGCTGCAAAAACAAACCTAAGTACCAATGATGCTGTGATGTTAGTTTATTTTCTTCTTGATTTAAACCCTAATCTGCTCTTGAGGGTAGATAAACATCAGAGATCTGTGCTTCAGCTCAACATCTTATTAAACAGTCTTGCTGCTTGCAAATATTCACTGCAGGAACCCAAAACCACATTAAAGTTTTTGTTGGTGTGCGAGTGATCTGAGAGATTATTAGGTATTTATGTAATCTTATTTCAGCTGCAGAGTCAAATTATGTATCACTTTGGGGTAGAGCTGGGGTAGAGCAACCTAGGGAGAAGCCCAACATTTTCCAGATCTACACAACTGAGAGTCCTACATCCAAGTCTGATCTTCATCCTGGACCTCTGTTTCCTGGTGCCCTTTCCATGGGATCAGGCTATAAATTATAAAGACAACAGGAGACCCATTGTGTTGGAGTCAAGTGCTAATCATCCCTGACCATTGGCCGTATTGACAGGGGCTTATGGGAGTTGGAGTCCAACAATATCTGGACGGCCACAGGCTCCCCATTCCTGCAGTAGATAATGGGAAACTATGGTTTATTCAACAGGGAAACCTTTCGGTCTTCTCCTCTCATGCATGCAGATGGAGAAGAGGATTGGGGGATGCACTCACCCAAGCTTGTGCAGCTTGTTCCCACCCACCCAAACCATGGGTTAGATCCATGGTCCCTAGCCCTTTGGGGACAAGGGCTGCATTTGGAAGTGGAAGAAACTGTCGTGGGAATCACAAAATAGCAATTTCACACAAGACAAACGGGTGAAGCTCCCCTCCTCCTCCCAAAAAAACAGGAAAAGCACCTACATATGCTACACACACCCCTAAAACAGGCAAAACACCTAGATACATACACACACACACACACCAGTAAAAGACAGACAATAAAGCAGGCAGCACCCCCTCAAAAACTCAAATTGGGAGGGGTAGCAGGCCTTTAGTGTGCCCCAAATGGGGTTGGAAGCTGCTGTGGTGCCCAGGAGTGCCACATTGGGCACCCCAGGGTTAGTTCAGTGATAACTGGAAATAATTTTGTTCTCTTAAATGCTTTAGAAATGTTATTGTAAAATGTTTTAGCATCCTATTGATAAATATAAAGGACTGCTTTGCCAGTGATTTGGGGAGAGTTTAATAAAGAGTTACTGGCATTTGCTCACAAATTCCTAAAGAATTCTTTCCAGAGTCATTTGTGATAAGATTCTGGAGTGAATGAAAAGGTCCGGCTTAGGCATAGACAGTTATTAAGCTGCTTATTATAATCCTCTCTAAATATTTTAAATTATGTATATTTGCATGTGAAAGTTGTTGCGTAATCATTTGAGTACCAAGATGCCAGTCATTGCTGAATTCATCTTAATTTGTTTTTAGCTAGTTAAAATCTTTCTGGAGAAGCACCACCTCTTCTTGAATTGCCTTAGGATTTTACAGATGGAGAGAAACTCCTTAGGTGAATGATGCTTTGTTGGGAACTGATAGGATTTCTAAGTCTCTTGACCCAGTATAAAATTGCTGCCATTGGAGACAAAAGAGAAGCAATTACCTACTTTTACAATTCCAACACGGAGCATTTTTACAAGACATACAGTACTTTACGTGCATACATTTAGCAGGATATGTGGGAAAGCAGAAGGCTTTTTGTCAATGACATTGAAATATTGTTATAAATATTCCCCAGCTTTACAGCTTGTTATACCAATGAATATGTGCTTAAATAGGATTAGGGCTGTCTAATGGCAGGGGCAACCCAGTCAGATGGGTGGAGTGCAAATAATAAAATTGTTGTTGTTGTTGCTGTTGCTGTTAATCCAGACCATGCTATCAGGCTTGTGCTGCAAGTGCATTAGGCTTGCACGTGTATACAGTGGTACCTCGGGTTACATACACTTCAGGTTACAGACTCCGCTAACCCAGAAATAGTGCTTCAGGTTAAGAACTTTGCTTCAGGATGAGAACAGAAATCGTGCTCTGGCGGCGTGGCAGCATCAGGAGGCCCCATTAGCTAAAGTGGTGCTTCAGGTTAAGAACAGTTTCAGGTTAAGTATGGACCTCCGGAACGAATTAAGTACTTAAACTGAGGTACCACTGTATGGCTACTACTACACCTTCTGGGTGTTTGTCTGTACTCCTCTGGTTTTGCCTCAAAGGGCCACAGTTCAGTAGAAGAGCATATAGAGTGGTACCTCGGGTTAAGTACTTAATTCGTTCTGGAGGTCTGTTCTTAACCTGAAACTGTTCTTAACCTGAAGCACCACTTTAGCTAATGGGGCCTCCTGCTGCTGCTGCGCCGGCACTGTGTTCCCTGTGTTCCTAATCTCAGGCAAATAACAAAAGTGAGGAAAGCGGCAGTGGAGAGGGGAAGATTTATCAACCTTGCCCTACCTTACTGATGTACTGTGCTCAGTTTGGGATCTCCCAAACTGTTAGAATCGCCAGCTTTTGAAATATTGGATTTGGGTGGGGTAGCAGAGCCCAGCGAGTGAGTGAGTGTGGACACTAGCTGTTTTTGGAGGGAGAGCTCAGGGGGAAACAATACCTATTTACCCTAAACCAGGGGTCAGCAAACTAAGGCCCGGGGGCTGGATGTGGCCCCCATGATCGTAAAAGCGGACCCTGCCGCCCGCTTGGTCAGTCCCTGCGTGCTGCGGATGCCTCACTGCGTGGGGACTGACTTCTGCGACGCTGGCACAGCTTCTGGGTCGGTGGTGAAGTAGGTGCAGTTTCAGAAGCCTCACTGCCCATGGCTGAGGTAAACCCAGTGTGGCGTTGGACAGAGAGTCTGGGCCGCATGCACCATGGGCATTGTGACGGGCGTATTGCGGGGCTTCAGCCAGAGCTTGGTATGACTGCTGGCCCCGTGCCTGGCACCCAACTCAGTGCTGCTGGTGGTGGCATGCTCAGCGGCCATGCTGGAGCAGCTGGAGGGCAAGCTGCACACTGCTTGCACGGTTCTCCATGTGCACGTTCTGCCCGCTGACCTGGCCTCGGCCGACGGGCCGCAGCACATGGTGCATGCCACCTGGGAGCTCCACAGGGATGGGCCCATGGAGCAGCTGCTGCTTTTCAACAATGCCGGTGAGTGGGTGGCACCGAGACGTGCTCCTGAGCGCGTGCAGAGTGCATTCCTCCTCCAGGTCCGGAGGTAGCTGCAGGACCGGCTTGCAGGGTATTTATATTTTTTCCAAAACGTAGTCCAGCCCCTCACAGGGTCGGAGGGACAGTGGACCAGCCCCCTGATGAAAACGTTTGCTGACGTGACCCCTGCCCTAAACTATATATAACTTTTTAAAATCTGCTTCAGCTCCTTGTTTTTCTGACAACCCTAAACACTCAGCAGACCCATTGAGCTTGTGGGGAAAGATAGCAATTAATAATGATTATGATCAATAGTGACATTTTACACACACACACACAGAGAGAGAGAGAGAGAGAGAGAGAGAGAGAGAGCGTGCATTAATTCTGCTATGGTATTAAGGCTGTGCTGAAAAGTAGTATATACCGTATTTTTCTCTCTATAAGACGCACCAGACCATAAGATGCACCTAGTTTTTGGAGGAGGAAAACAAGAAAAAAAAATATTCTGAATCTCAGAAGCCAGAACAACAAGAGGGATCGCTGCACAGCGAAAGCAGCGGTCCCTCTTGCTGTTCTGGCTTCTGGGATAGCTGCGCAGCCTGCATTCGCTCCATAAGACGCACACACATTTCCCCTTACTTTTTAGGAGGGAAAAAGTGAGTCTTATAGAGCAAAAAATACAGTACATATTTTAAGTAAAAATTAAATATTTATCATATTATTTATTAACAATATTTATACACTGCTCAGGAGATGCATAATAACAGTACAGGTTCAGGGCTGTCATACACTGTCAACAACAACAGCATTAACAATAATCTCAAACCTTATGGTGGGAGACTCTAACAAACCTGTATTCAGCAAGAAAGTAGAACCTTTGTAGAGCTGCTTTCTCTTAATGATAAAGGTAGGTCCACAAACCAGTTGAAATAACAGGCATAAAGCTGGAATAATTTGAAAGTTCTTTCATATATCATATCCAGCTGTTTTATCTTAGTTTGTTAACTGACTTTAAACCAGAGTTTCTGGTTTAGGCATAATGGGCAGTTCTGGTTCAATGCAAGTAAGCATCTCTGGGTGAAGGCAGAGCACGCAGTCAGAATGTTTGTCCCTGACTTTTATGAAGCTGGGGATAAACATCTAAATGACTGCCTCTGGCTAGAGGACAACCTTACAAAAAAACAGGGCCTGCTCTCTATATTTTTTTTAACAATGGGTATCAAAGAGATTACCGAAACCAGTGCTGCCTGTCAAGCAAGCCACTTAATAACTATTCTCTCCAGATGACCAAGCAACTGTGATCCAAGTCTCTTTGAATTTCTTTTATTGATGTCCCTCTCTAGTGAAAACATAAAAAATGAGCCCCTACTAATTGCGTATGAAATTATTCATCTGTTTTGCTTTAATGCTATTCCAGTCCTACAGTATTAATTCCCTTTTAGTTGGTGGTTTGTGTTGGGCATGCAACCCAAACTTAACAGGATTCTTATATTGGAGAGAAGATAAGAATATATTGTTTATTGAATACAGTGGTGCCCCGCAAGACGAATGCCTCGCAAGACGAAAAACTCGCTAGACGAAAGAGTTTTCCGTTTTTTGAGTCGTTCCGCAAGACAAATTTCCCTATGGGCTTGCTTCGCAAGACGAAACGTCTTGCGAGTTCTTGCGAGTTTGTTTCCTTTTTCTTAAAGCCGCTAAGCCGCTAATAGCCGCTAAGCCACTAATAGCCGTGCTTCGCAAGACGAAAAAACCGCAAGACGAAGAGACTCGCGGACGGATTAATTTCGTCTTGCGAGGCACCACTGTACAGTTCTTAAACTCAAGGAATGCGCTCTCTCTCTCTCTCTCTCTCTCTCTCTCTCTTTCTCTCTCTCTCTCTCTCACACACACACAACCTTAGCACACAAGCATACACATTAAATGTGGGATTGTTTAGTCGTGTCCGACTCTCCGTGACCCCATGGACCAGAGCACGCCAGGCGCTCCTATCTTCCACTGCCTCCTGCAGTTTGGTCAGACTCATGTTTGTAGCTTCGAGAACGCTGTCTAACCATCTTGTCCTCTGTCGTCCCCTTCTTCTTGTGCCCTCAATCTTTCCCAACATCAGGGTCTTTTCCAGGGAGGTGGCCAAAGTATTGGAGCTTCAGCTTCACGATCTGTCCTTCCAGTGAGCACTCAAGGCTGATTTCCTTAAGAATGGATACGTTTGATCTTCTTGCAGTCCATGGGACTCTCAAGAGTCTCCTCCAGCACCACAGTTCAAAAGCATCAATTCTTCGGCGATCAGCCTTCTTTATGGTCCAACTCTCACTTCCATACATCACTACAGTACTGGGAAAACCATGGCTTTTACTATATGGACCTTTGTTGGCAAGGTGATGTCTCTGCTTTTTAAGATGTTGTCTAGGTTTGCCATCGCCTTTCTCCCAAGGAGCAGGCGTCTTTTAATTTCGTGACTGCTGTCACCATCTGCAGTGATCATGGAGCCCAAGAAAATAAAATCTCTCACTGCCTCCATTTCTTCCCCTTCTATTTGCCAGGAGGTGATGGGCCCAGTGGCCATGATCTTCGTTTTTTTGATGTTGAGCTTCAGACCATATTTTGCACTCTCCTCTTTCACCCTCATTAAAAGGTTCTTTAATTCCTCCTCACTTTCTGCCCTCAAGGTTGTGTCATCTGCATATCTGAGGTTGTTGAGATTTCTTCCGGCGATCTTAATTCCGGTTTGGGATTTATCCAGCCCAGCCTCTCGCATGATGAATTCTGCATATAAGTTAAATAAGCAGGGAGACAATATACAGCCTTGCCGTACTCCTTTCCCAATTTTGAACCAATCAGTTGTTCCATATCCAGTTCTAACTGTAGCTTCTTGTCCCACATAGAGATTTCTCAGGAGACAGATGAGGTGATCAGGCACTCCCGTTTCTTTAAGAACTTGCCATAGTTTGCTGTGGTTGACACAGTCAAAGGCTTTTGCATAGTCAATGAAGCAGAAGTAGATGTCTTTCTGGAACTCTCTAGCTTTCTCCATAATCCAGCACATGTTTGCAATTTGGTCTCTGGTTCCTCTGCCCCTTCGAAATCCAGCTTGCACTTCTGGGAGTTCTCGGTTCACATACTGCTTAAGCCTTCCTTGTAAAATTTTAAGCATAACCTTGCTAGCGTATGAAATGAGTGCAATTGTGCGGTAGTTGGAGCATTCTTTGGCACTTCCCTTCTTTGGGATTGGGATGTAGACTGATCTTCTCCAATCCTCTGGCCACTGCTGAGTTTTCCAAATTTGCTGGCATATTGAGTGTAGCACTTTAACAGCATCATCTTTTAAAATTTTAAATAGTTCAGCTGGAATACCATCACTTCCACTGGCCTTGTTATTAGCAGTGCTTTCTAAGGCCCATTTGACTTCACTCTCCAGGATGTCTGGCTCAAGGTCAGCAACCACACTACCTGGGGTATACGAGACATCCATTTCTTTCTGGTATAGTTCTTCTGTGTATTCTTGCCACCTCTTCTTGATGTCTTCTGCTTCTGTTAGGTCCTTTCCACTTTTGTCTTTTATTATGGAAATCTTTGTACGAAATGTTCCTTTCATATCTCCAATTTTCTTGAACAGATCTCTGGTTTTTCCCATTCTATTGTTTTCCTCTATTTCTTTGCATTGCTCATTTAAGAAGGCCTTCTTGTCTCTCCTTGCTATTTTTTGGAAATCTGCATTCAATTTCCTGTATCTTTCACTATCTCCCTCGCATTTTGCTTTTCTTCTCTCCCCCACTATTTGTAAGGCCTCGTTGGACGGCCACTTTGCTTTCTTGCATTTCCTTTTCATTGGGGTGGTTTTAGTTGCTGCCTCCTGTATATTGTTACGAGCCTCCATCCATAGTTCTTCAGGCACTCTGTCCACCAAATCTAAATCCTTAAACCTGTTCCTCACTTCCACTGTGTATTCTTAAGGGATTTGACTTAGATTGTATCTTACCGGCCCAGTGGTTTTTCCTACTTTCTTCAGTTTAAGCTTGGATTTTGCTATAAGAAGCTGATGATCTGAGCCACAGTCAGCTCCAGGTCTTGTTTTTGCTGACTGTATAGAGCTTCTCCATCTTTGGCTGCAGAGAATATAATCAATCTGATTTCGATGCTGCCCATCTGGTGATGTCCATGTGTAGAGTCGTCTCTTGTGTTGTTGAAAAAGAGTGTTTGTGATGACCAGCTTGTTCTCTTGACAGAACTCTATTAGCCTTTGCCCTGCTTCGTTTTGAACTCCAAGGCCAAACTTGCCAGTTGTTCCTTTTATCTCTTGATTCCCTACTTTAGCATTCCAATCCCCTATAATGAGAAGAACATCCTTCTTTGGTGTCATTTCTATAAGGTGTTGTAAGTCTTCATAGAATTGGTCAATTTCAGTTTCTTCAGCACCAGTAGTTGGTGCATAAACTTGGATTACTGTGATGTTAAAAGGTCTGCCTTGGATTCGTATCAATATCATTCTATCATTTTTGAGATTGCATCCCAGTACAGCTTTTGACACTCTTTTGTTGACTATGAGGGCCACTCCATTTCTTTTACGGGATTCTTGCCCACAGTAGTAGATGTGATGGTCATCCGAACTGAATTCGCCCATTCCCGTCCATTTTAGTTCACTGATGCCCAGGATGTCAATATTTATTCTTACCATCTCACTTTTGACCACATCCAACTTACCCAGGTTCCTATGCAATATTTTTCTTTACAGCATTGGGCTTTCCTTTCGCTTCCAGGCATATCCGCAACTGAGCGTTCTTTCGGCTTTGGCCCAGCCGCTTCATCAGCTCTGAATCTACTTGTACTTGTCTTCCTCAGTAGCATGTTGGACGCCTTCCGACCTGAGGGGCTCATCTTCCAGCGTCATAACTTTTATATGCCTGTTGTCTTTGTCCACGGAGTTTTCTTGGCAGGGATACTGGAGTGACTTGCCGGTTCCTGCTCCAGGTGGATCACGTTTGGTCAAAACTCTCCACTATGACCTGTCCATCTTGGGTGGCCCTGCACGGCATAGCTCATAGCTTCTCTGAGTTATTCAAGCCCCTTCGCCATGGCAAGGCAGTGATCCATGAATGTGGGATAACTAACTTCATATAACCAACATGCTTAAGTCTAATTGATGCATGAATTGATGCATGAAGGGGTTAATACCATAGAATAAGCAGTCCTGCCAGGCTTAGTGAGGTCACTTCCCCTTAGCATGGGAGGAAATGGGTAATCAAGCCTATTGTTCAACCCCCAGTCTACCAGAGAAGCTCAGCATTTGAGGAGCTCTGAGCTGATTGCTGCAGTTCAGAATACATGGCTCTTACAAGCCACTCTTGATTTCCTACACCAGTAATTTAGGAACTTGCAGCACTTTGGAACTAAACTTAGTTTACTGCCTGTGCAACTTTTTCTGAATGCTGTATGGAAAATCACCTGAATTCAACCTTTGGATAGCTTGTAAGTAAACCTTTTTTTGCGTGCCAAACTCTGTGTTTCTTTCTATGCTGAGGGAAGAGGGGAACTTTGGAAGAAACTAACAAGGGCATATTTTAAAGGTCTAACAGCCTATATTTTAATGCTTTACTTGCTGCATATTTGGTTATTTTAAATCTCTGCTGGGGTTTCACTCACCAAAGAGTACTTGCCCCAAACTTGGATCTTCGCATCTAGGAATTCTCCCTTTATATCTATATTTTTCCTTGAACCAACATAAACAAACTCATACATGAACAGCATTGGCTACAGTGGTATTGTTGCAAGGGACAGGTGCTCTGACTAGGAGATGGCTAGGAGCTTAGAGTGACAAAGAGAAGGCAAAAAGTAGGAGTGTGGCTGTGGCATCAGGTGTGTTCAGCTGCTTCAGGTGGATGCTTGATTATAAGAGGCTTGTCATGTTTTCAGAGGAAGAACATACATGAGCACTTGAAATAAAAAGAACATACCTGAGTACATACCTCATAAAACATCTGTTTTGCAACTTGGATTGTTTTTTTTTATTGTACTTATGGTTTTACATTAATTGCAATTAAGGTTTTTTTAAAAAAAATGAAACACATCTAACATTAAAATATGTAACATTTGCCAACTGTGTATCATATTAGTTGTTCATAAGTAGTTCAGCTTTACGTCAGAGAAAGAACATTCAGCTTAGTGCTGTTCTGAAAATTTCTGCATTTTTTTACCATTCTCCAGTGAAAATTATTAAAGACAAGAGAGAAATTCATTGAGAATTTCATGGTTGGGGTACAGTGGTATCTCGGGTTACAGACACTTCAGGTTACAGACTCCGCTAACCCAGAAACAGTACCTTGGGTTAAGAACTTTGCTTCAGGATGAGAACAGAAATCGTGCAGCAGCGGTGCAGTGGGAGGCCACATTAGCTAAAGTGGTACCTCGGGTTAAGAACAGTTTCAGGTTAAGAACAGACCTCCAGAATGAATTAAC
Organism: Podarcis muralis; assembly: GCF_964188315.1. Lineage (NCBI taxonomy): Eukaryota > Metazoa > Chordata > Lepidosauria > Squamata > Lacertidae > Podarcis > Podarcis muralis. The sequence goes on along the minus strand of NC_135660.1, from coordinate 72,303,929 downwards.
TTCTTAACCCGAGGTACCACTGTACATTGTTTTTGGTGCACTTTTACTTGACTTTTGAGGTGGCCAGCAAGTGTTTGCGGATGTTCTTTCATTTATTCTACAAATCATCACTCTTGTAGCCCTCCCAGTTGCTCATGCAATCAAAGCCCAGGGGAGGACATCCCATGAGTTAATTCCTCCCATAGAGCTTTTTCAGATCAGGAGCATGAGCAGCTGGGAAGGCTGCAGAATGCTAGAGAAAAGTTTACCAGATGAAAAAACGCATACACCACCCTTGGTCACCTCACAATAATAAGTTATGCTCAAAACCTCAAACTGACTGAAATTCTAAAGAAATTCTCAAGTGCTGTGAGAATGAGACAAAAAAGGGGGAAGGCGTTTTACAGAGGAAGAAAACTTTCAAGAAACTGGAGGATAGGCACAGCACTAATTCACACTATATGGCACCTAACTGTGGATTTCGTAGAACAAATCCTGTCATTCACAGTAGTTGAATATCTGACTCACTTCAGAAGGGTGAGCTAAAGTTACAACTGTCCAACCTACTGATCAAAATTAACATAGATACTATGGATTTTTACCCTTCTTTTCCAAGTATCTCTCACAGGGCAAAGGTCAGTGGCAATGAACAATAGGGAAAAGGTCTGCAGAAAACCTGGTACTCCCAACTGGTTCAAATCTCTCAGAAATTCTGTAGACTATTGGCACCACCAAGTCTCCCAAGTAACCCAAACAATTAAGATATCAATAGACTATAGTTTTTCAAGAAGTCAAAAATGGACTTCCCCTTTTTTTTGAGAATGAACATCTGTACCTCCACAAAACCTCACAGCAAGCAGGTCATCAGCAAAGAGGAAAATCTCTTCAGCTGAAGACTTTACTAATGGCCCAATCTCTGAAGCAAGGGACACGGAGGGTAAAGGTCTTGGAAACTTAGACACTGGAGCAACTCTGCAATAGCACATTAGAAGGATCTGACAAAGGCTCTGTTCTTGGCTTCATAAAGGTTCCTTGGGCCACACAGTGACCTTCATTTCCCATTCATAACAGGCATGGAGAAAGTGCTTGTCCATAATTCTTACTTCAAGGACATTCACTGAATAAGGTAGTGGTTTTCAAACAGTGTACCGTGACACCCTGGGGTGCTTTGAATGATGGTCAGGGTTACTGCAGACAACACTGGCCTCTGTCCCACTTTCCTTTCCTTCCTCCTCTGATGCCATCTTGCCCCTCTGCTTCCTAAAAGCTTGCATGGCTGTTTGTTGCAGCAATCCTGGTTACAAGCTTCCCGGGTGAATGGTGCCTCTGGGGCTGGCCAGGGGTTGCTGTTTGCCAGGAGCTGAGGCGACCGTGGAAAGAGGAGAGGAGGCTGAGTGAACACTCCACAAGGGAGGATGTTTGAAAAGGGGTGAGGGGCTGCCGGCTCTGCAGGCAAGGGGTGACATAACTGGGCTTCTGAGCCCCACAGGGGTGCCGCAGAAAGAAAGTAGCTGGTCAAAGGAGCTGTGGACTCAAAAAGGTTGGAAACGTCTGGAATAATGTATTCTTAAGTTGGTATGACAAAAATTATTGTGTCATGCTTTACACATTTCAGTTTGTTTTGAAAATCATTCTGAATATGTGACTGGGACTTCATTTTCACATTATTTTGGACCACACTGTTAGAACTGTAGTTATCAGATTACAAGCTTTTATTTCCTAGAGCCCCATCAGGGTGAAGGGGTTGGTAGCAACAACATCATAGCAATGCAAAAATGTGGCCTTGCAGCCTAATTCACTGGGTGATTTATTTATTTTTAATTTGGAAGAGACTACCACTGGGTTCAATTGGGCTTGCTTGAGAGTAAGGCAGCAATCCTATACACACTTTCCTGGGAGTAAATCCCATTGTACTTGATGGAATTTCCTTCTGGGAAGACTTGGGTGATGCATGTCTGTTACATTTCAAACAGCTGGTTTGCTTTCAGGCGCTAGTCACTACTTAACCATGACTCTGAAATCTCTTGACAGAATATCATGGGCTGTTTCTTACACTGACACTTTTACACTAAAGTTTATTTTCTCAGCCTTATGCACATTTCACCTACTGTTTATTACAGTGTTTTCTCTATCAGTGCAAAGTAAAAACAAACAAAGAACCTAAAACCAATAACTATCAAGGCACAATTTTAAAGATACATGCTGATATACAGGAAAAAAGGAGGAAGGAAAAGAAATTATAATCTAGTTGTGTATTGATTCTGTAAACATTTGCAATGAATGCCAAAATGCATGGATGTTTCAGCAGTGCAATTTGGGATGAAAAACTGGATCTGTCGGGATCCAAGTTTTGCACAATATGTTATTGGGAAAGTGCACCCAGGGCATCCATTTTCTATACAAATAGTTATTTTTAATACTCTATTTCCTTGAATTATAGTGGACTTTACTTTTCCCACAGAGAGCACTAAGCTAGCATAACAATGAAAGTCATTGTGGTTTATTTACTGGCTGGTACTAGGCGCTCTGCTTCCTCAGAGGGAATTTGCATTTCAATGTTTTTTGTTGCAATTGTTTTAATAACTGGCAATACTTATCCCACAGCAATTTCACTGGTGTGTAGAAAAGATTGGGAGATGGGTTCCTCCATACAGACAGCACATGGACATGTCAGAATCATGTTGCTGTTCTGATGCATTTGTTTGGGGCAAGTCACATAAGCACTGAGGCACAGAAATTTCTGGCATGAACATTGTGGAATAGGTCACACACTGGTGTCAGCTCTTAAGGCAGGGGGAAAGTGACAGTGTTCATCTAATGGTGTTTAACAGAAAGCAAACTCTGCCTGTACATCTTTAGGAGCAGACCAGTTGCCCTAGCATAACCTATCCACTGTCATATGGCTACATGAAAGGATAGGAGAAGAAACAGATGTCAAAAGACAATTTTATTATGAGCAATATGAACAGCTGTACAAAATACAGTTGTGTAGCCTAATAAATGTTGGCTTATTTTTCCAGTATTTTCAGTCTAGTGCCAGATAAATACACAGAACAGAGCTTTGCTGTTACCTGTATTTTGTATTACATTACATCAGGGAATTAAATTAAATCAGGGAAGAGCATGGAGTTATCTCTGTATGTGGACAGCTAGTTTTGATTGTCTGTTGTGCCTTGAGTCAAGAACAGTGCAAGAGCTAAAAGGAATTTGGGGGCAAAAAATTCTCAATCAAATTCTCCTAGCCTGAGTTTTCTTGCTGAAATTTAGTTCTGTTATGCTCCCCACAACACATTCTCAGTGATGTATTGCTGATATAATTAAAAGGTATTTTATTAGAAATGAATGTTTTAAAGGAGAGTTGGTAGATCCATCACACCACTACAGTTCAATTTTAAAAATATATAACTCTTGAGGTTGAGTTTCAAAAAGGAATTGTGAAAATGTGAAAAAGTTTGCAATTCTATGTGTCAGATTATTTCTGAAACTTTGCTGAATTTTGAATACATTTGAAATTTCATTAGGGCTCTAAGGATCAGTAAATAACTTTGCAGTCAGTTCTCTTGTAACACTTTCTTCTCATGGTGTATTTGACTTACTGGTAACACAGAGAGAGGTATGCTACAACCCAATAGTTTCACCATATCACATTTTTTAGTACAGCAGGATAACATGAATTAGGACTTAAGGTACTGTCTCTGTAGTTCTATTGCTTGGGTTTCCCCTATCTCCTCAAAAGTTTATCTAAATGGGACGGGGCAGGAATCCATTATAAATGGATTTCTACATGGAGTATGGCATTTCCAACTTGTTCAAGCTTTGTCTCCTCTTGTATTCAACACCCCTTATGTCCAAGTCACTTATGTGTTATTGCTGTTTTGATTTTAAAGCCTGACTATATGCCAACCCCCCCCCCCCATATATGTATAATATGTATAAAACAGTCAAGCTCCATGCAGTATTATATTCCTGCATCAAAATATTAAGGAGATGTCTGCTGTTGTGGTTTCCAGAGGATTAAGTGGTTTATCGGTTTCTGTGATCATCCCACCTCTGATACACAGGCTTTTTTCTTTCTTTCTTCTTCTTACATGGTTCACAAACCTAGATATCCCTTTCCACCACTCCAGAGGGCCTTCTGGCAGTTCCCTCACTGCAAGAAGTGAGGTTACAGGGAACCAGGCAGAGGGCTTTCTCGGTAGGGGCGCCCACCCTGTGGAACGCCTTCCCATCAGATGTCAAGCCAATAAGCAACTATCTTATTTTAAAAGACATCTGAAGGCAGTTTTTCATGTTTAATGCTGTATTGTGTTTTTAATATTCAGTTGGGAGCAGCCCAGAGTGGTTGGGGAATAATAAATAATTTATTATTATTATTATTATTATTATTATTGCTTCAATTCAATACAAGAAGGCCTTGTAATGGGGCATATCTGGAAGACCACTACCACTGTATTTTGAGGAGGAAAGATGTGCCACAATCTCCCAGTTAATGCCCCAAAGGTACCTAAAAGCACAGACCCGGACTTGGCACTTGCTCATAATTATAATATTACAATTTATAGACTAGAGTTCTGAAAGAGTTGGTCATATTTTGCTAGAATCAGCAATTATTATAGAAAGGTCTCCCTACGGGAGATGTGGGGCCACATGCTGTTTAAAGGTAGGGCCACCTGGTTCTTAACGTGCTCTGTAGACTAGCATGGGAATGTTCCAACTGTCTCATCATTCTCTCTCTTTGTAATCAGCATTTTGTTTTGACTGTTCCTCAGACCTTGCCGGACATCAGCATTGACAGGGTCGTAGGAATGTGACTCAAACTCAGATGATCAAGGGTCACCAGCACTACCAGATAGTATAAAAGGCTCATGTCCACTTAGGTCCAGTGAGAATTTCAGTGCAGACCTCACTGGTGATACCGGGTGCTGCACACATTACCTGTGAGGAGTTCGAACCTGTGGTCTGCCTTGGAAGAGAGGGGATTCTCCAGCAGCAGAAAGGGTCATAAGATGATATGAGCTTCTTGCTTTGTTCTTTATTTTCCTAATCTTTTAAATAAACCTGTTAAAGAGCAACTCTGGTGGTAGAATCATAGAACTGCAGAGTTGGAAGGGACCCCGGTGGCAATCTAGTCCAACCCATGCCTTGCAGGAATATGCAGCTGTCCCATAAGGGGATCGAACAATCAACCTTAGCATTATCAGCACCATGCTCTAACCGACTGAGCTATCCCAATGGCTGTCTGAATCCAAAAGAACTACAGTGGTACCTCGGGTTACATACACTTCAGGTTACACACTCCGCTAACCTAGAAATAGTGCTTCAGGTTAAGAACTTTGCTTCAGGATAAGAACAGAAATCGTGCTCCGGCGGCGCGGCGGCAGCAGGAGGCCCCATTAGCTAAAGTGGTGCTTCAGGTTAAGAACAGTTTCAGGTTAAGAACGGACCTCCGGAACGAATTATGTACTTAACCTGAGGTACCACTGTACTACCTTTGGAAGCCAAAACCTTTGGCAGAACAGGTCCCAAGGACAGCCCCTTATAAGAACTGTGCTATGAGGGGGAGATGCTCTCTTTGCTGTTTGTGTTATTTTTGCTGCCTTGATCCCTTTCATACACAGATGGATGAATCGATATTGGAAAATTGGGAAAGTTGTTATTTATGATGACCGGCAATAATGCACTGGCATGGAAGTGAGCGTTCCCACTGTTGCCGGAACATTCAAAATGCTAGTTCAGTCTTCAGATGTAATGAGGCATACAGTAATGGGACCACTGAAGTAAATAATGTGCTTCATAGCCCACTCCTGTTGTACTATTAAGAAGAGAAGGATTCATCTCTTTTGCACTCCATGCTCCACCGAGTAAGTAGCTCATGTTCTCTCTAGAACTCCCCGGCCAAACTCCCCCAAGCAGAGATGACATAAAGATTTAAAAAACACCTTCTGAATACATGTAATTTAAAGTAATAATTTTTGTATCTCGTGGAGTTGTTGTAGTGCTATGCAGAGTAGAACAAGTTTAAATTGAAAACAAAGAGGTGCAGTAGCTCTTCCTATGAATGGAATAGCTCCTTGGAAATGTTCTGAAAGGGAAAAGAGGTGTAGGTCAGTAGAAGAACACAGGCTTTGTATAAAACAAGGCTAAGTCCCTGGCATCACCAGGCAAAGCTAAAAAAGACCCTTGTCTAAAACCCTGGAGAGTTTCTGCCAGTCAGTACAGGTAACAACTGACTGAGGCACATCTGAGTGACACGCAATTACCATGCATGCGCAGCACCAAGCCTGGAAGTAGCCCAAAATGTTGTAAAGATGTGATGAAAAGGTTCGGAAAAGGGCATTAAGGGTCAGCAAGGGGAGGGTTTTTTAAAAAATTATTTAATCATTTTTTCGATACAAACAACAACCGCAAAAGACATATACAGGTTAAGTACTTAATTCGTTCCGGAGGTCCGTACTGAACCTGAAACTGTTCTTGACCTGAAGCACCACTTTAGCTAATGGGGACTCCTGCTGCAGCCGCATCGCCGGCACACGATTTCTGTTCTCATCCTGAAGCAAAGTTCTTAACCCGAGGTACTATTTCTGGGTTAGCGGAGTCTGTAACCTGAAGTGTATGTAACCTGAAGCATATGTAACCTGAGGTACCACTGTACAACAAAAACAATAATAACAATAGTAACACAATTTGACAATTCAGATTTGAATTCACTGCTATACCTATGACTACACCTTTTTAGCAGTATTTTCCTACCTCTCTCTCCTCCCCCTACTTCCCACCACTATCCGCCTTATCGCTTAAATATTTGTTCCAGATTTCTTCATATTTATCCATTCTTATTTTGCGTCGAGATGCAATTCATTCGTATGTAGCTAATTTGTCCATATTATCAATCCATGTGCTCAATGGAATCTTTTTTGGTCAGCAAGGGGAGGTGTGGCAGAGCGGGCTTACGTGCATTCTGCCGATGCACATTGGGGTCCAGAACATAACTGTCAGGTGCTGGTGTGGTTGCTCGAGAGTAAACAGGCAAGACTCCGACCTGTCTTTTCCAGGCTTTATTCTTGGTGCAAACTATTTACAGTGAAGAGCGTTGTAAGTTCATGTCTGGCTCAATCGCTAGCAGAACCTGGGAGTGGTCAGTCTTTGTACCTCCCCCAGCATAAAAGTCACGTCACCCCCAACCTTTTCCACCCCTCCCTGCGCTGAAGCCTACTGCACAGAATGGGCGCTGGCAGGGGCGTACTTCCCGCCTCTCCGGTTTGCTCAGGCTCGGTGTTGAGGCTCTCCCTAGCATTCCCTGTGCCTCTTCTCCACTTCGCAGGATTTTCGGAGGCTTCCTATAACACAACTGCCCTTCCATCTCTTGCCTCTGAGTTGATGGCAGTTCCCTGACAATAACCCCCGCGCAAAACGGGGATTGCCTGTATAGACAATACAAATATGGAAGGATCCCTGATCGGATTCAGCAGGAGGGTATGTTCCCAAAGACAGGAATCCAGCAATCTCTGGAATGTTTGTACCCACTGGTACATAAATACCATTCTAATGTTATCCCAATCTGTTTCCACCCCTTAAGAATGCTTCATGTTGGTGGTTTAGAAGGAACATAAGAAAACAGGAAGCTGCTTTATCCTGAGTAAGACCATTGATCTATTTACCTCAGCCTTGTCTACATTGATTGGCAGCAGCTCTCCAGGATTTTACACAGGGCTCTACAGGTGACAAGGGCACATGAAGTTAATGTCTCCCTTCCTTCCTTCCTTTCGTTTCGTTTTTTTCAACTGGAATTTCTGTCCTTTCAATCTGTGGTAGAAGAGATGTGTGAACAATAATAGTTCTGTGACTTCAAGAAACTTCCTCAGTCAATCCCTATAACTAGGGATGTGTGAAAGCTTCCGGATAAATTTTTGCCCTGTTTTGCCCATATTGAAAGCCCTGTTGTCTTTTACCTACTCTGTGGTTTTACATGCAGAAGAGTCTAAACTTGCTATGAATTTTCCTCTGGTGCCAAGAAGGGATGCATGAAACCCCATTGAGAGTTCTAATTGAAAATTTGGCTTTCATCAAAAATTCTTCAGAGGTTTCACCTAAAGATGAGCTGCCAAATTCTCTTCAAATATCACTGCATGCTAGTTATGGCTAGGAAAGGATGGATCAGTCTGTTTTCAGACCATGTCAATTTCAGATGTAGTTGTTCATCAGGTTGCTTCATTCCATTTGTGCATTAATGTGTGAACTTTTTAAAAAAAAATTAAAATACAAAAACTCGTATTTAAATATGTTTTTGACACATTTAAATACGCATTTTATCTCAGTGTTAGCATTTCTAGATGGACTATATTCTAAAGCATGCATGCTTAATTAAATTTGGTACATTGTACCAAATTTCATTTCACCAGTACTAAATCTTTCCCCCCCCTTTAGCTTAAAATTATGCGGCAAAATTCAGAAAAGTGAGATAGTACCAATTCATGGATTAGTCCAGGAGCTGCAAATTAGGTCAGTTTACTTAAAAATGCAGACCAAATGAGATTCTCCTGTGCATGAAACCAAAGATAAAATATAATTTAAGCTGAATAACTTTCCTTAGTTGATCTGTCAGGAAAATATTCTGCACACCATCCATCAAGCAATCTGTGTGCTCGGCACTGCAAATCACCCTCCTGCTCTCTCTTAACTTTCATATTTAAACAAAACTCCTGCAATGCAAACAGCCAGCCGTACCAGATGCTTCGGCACAGATGTTCTGTCCAAGCATATTGCCTTGGTGTTCCAAAGGCATTATCTTGAGTCCTCCCTCAACGTGACAGTTGTTTCATTTCACCTGTTGGAAGCCATCTTCTTTCACAGATGGTTATATTCAGTTCACTGACAAAATATGCAAATGGCGATGGGTTATATCTACCTAGTCTGCGCTATTATCACCCAGCGCTGCTGCAGCTTCCTTCCAGCTCATCCAGTTCTGCAAATCCTTGCCCTTTGTGGAAGGGACGAGTTTGCCAAGTGCCCAAGGGGGTCTATTTAGACCTGAATGTCTACTGACATGGAGAGATGACATATTGCTGCTATAATTCTGAGGTGTGAACCCACCAGGCTGGAAAGGATTAGCAGAGAATCCTCTCAGCTCCAGGCCCAACAACTGAACTACTCTCTTTGCTCAAGCTGCTGGCAAGGAAACAGAACAGACCAAAGCAGGTCAGCAGCCCAGGGATTGGCTCTAAGCTGTTATTAACTGTCAGCCTGCTCAAAGGCTCCTGATTTAGAAACTAACATAGGAGGTAGAGGAAAGTCAGCATTATATCTATATTGTATTGTGCTCGTTGTGGTGAAATCTCTAACACCGATTTGACTCATCTGGTGTGAGTGTTTCAGCTAATTCCAAATATGCATATTTATTTCCTACACTGATATGCCACCACTCTGCCAAGCACTCAAGGTGTTTTATGTTTTATAATAATGGCCTGCAATCTCAGAAGACGGGATACAAATGGGAATTTGATGAGAGGAAGAAGGAAACTAAGCTTATGCAGGTGTCAGTGCTTTCATGGGATTACACATCATGAAGTCCCATAACGGCCAAATGGAATGGTTGTTGTGGGAGAGAGTTCTGGGAGGGGGAGGAGCCAAATGGCAGTTGCTCTGAGGGCTTCTGGCTGTGTCATTTCTCCATCTGCCTCATCCAGGTATGATGGCAGCTGATGAAGGTGGTTTTGGGAGAGGAGGAGCAAAATAGCAGTTGGCCTTACCTGAGCTAGTGGAGGATGCCTCACTTCACTCTCTTGGAAGAAGCTAGGTAGAATAACTAGCTGATGGACACAAGGATGCATAGAAATGCTTAGTCAAACTCAAGGCTGGGGAACTTGCGACATTCCAGATGTTGTTGAGCTACAGTACCCATCATCCTGTCATGTTAGCTGGAGCTTATGTGAACTGGAGAGGCTAAAAACTTCCAGAGAGTCTCAGGTTTTCTACTCCCTGGTCTAGACTTTGACAGGGTTGCTGTTCATTTAAGACAGAAAATTTTGCTGATTTTGGCTTGTGTCACTGAAGCATTGTGACATGATAACCACTAGGGGCCAAAAGCTGCAACAAGCAGGGAGATGAATTTTACAAATTGACTTGAAGTAACCAGGAAATTTCTTGGCTTCCAACTTCTCAGAGGGATGATGGGAGGTGTCCAGCAATATTTGGAAAGCCTCAAGTTCTCTATCTCTGCCGTAAGATGTAGGATTATCATACACCAGGGGTTGGCAACCTAAAGCCTATGGGCCACAAGTGGCCCATGGGGGTCATTTAAGCAGCCCATGGACCCCCGCTGCCCACTCGGTCGGCTCCCGTGTGCCGCTCTAAACCGGCGCGGAGTAGAGCAGGGACAACCTTCCGCAATGCTGGCCGGCTTCCCATTGGCTGCAGGAAGGTCCTGCAGCCAATGGGAAGCTGCACACATGTCCTCCGTGCTGGAAGGAGTGCCAGAAATAGTGTTTGCACATGTGTGCGTGCGTGCGCACTCCGGCCCACTGCAGGATTGTGAACTGGCCCAAGCCACAAAAATTTTGCCAACCCCTGTCATACACTATACCAAAAAATGCTTAGTTTTAATCAGTGCTATTTTTCTAGAAAAAGAGGTGACAGAACTTGCCATGAACACCTCCCATGTTCACTTATAATATGGCAATGGCACCCGCCTGAGAGCTGCAAGAACTGAGTTCCAGTGAGTTCCTGCTCAAAAAAGTCCTTATTTTAATTACCCTGTGTTGTCACATAAACCTTAGGAAAGTGGCATGCTGTATAAGCTTAACCTTACAATGATGCCAACAAATAGTTTTAAACATCATATTATGGCTTGAAACCAGAGACTGCTGGATCAGGAAAAGGGCAGAGTTTTGTAAGATTAAAAGTGACAATGTATTTTATAGATAAGACATTTTTTTAAAAAATCTCAAATTACCTTTCTATAATCTCTGTAACCTTTACCCTCCATGACTCTTATTTCCATCCTTTACCTTTTTAATATCTTGACCTACTGAGAGAAAAGTTCAAATTTTCTGCTGGTTTTTTAAAGAAGAAAAATTCTTTTAAATGCTGGTGGGAAAAGATTGCTGCAGAGTCATCATTCCCTCTGATTACAAGTCAATTTAGCTTGGGTCAAAAATGGGTTTGATTTCCAAGACTGTGTCCCCATGTATTATGATGGTTCAGAGCCGACATTGCTCAGCATTGCACCTCCAAACTACCCTTGTGATCATCTGAGAGAATGAAAATGTAAAAAGAAGGTACAGGTGAGGCTTCAGCAAGTGGCACAGTCAGGATTGAAAAGGTTCAAAGGAACATGGTCTTTGGTAACATTTTCCTCCCTAGAATGTCAGTGGACTAATGACTTAATACCTGATTTGAGAAGCTGGTTCAGAGACTTGATGTCTCATGATCTGATCACCCTGCACTCAATAAGGTGTCCATGAATGCTATGGCTATCTGCTCCAAGTTTGGTCTGAAGCACATGAAAGGAGAACAGTGGCCTTGAAGTAGCCCATAAAAAGCTAGCACACACGCACACACAAATGCAAATTTTTATTTGTGGAATTTATAATGTCAGTGAAACAGATACAGAGCAGGGATGGACACAGCAGGCTAATTCTGTCCCATTATGGATTTTGCTAGCACATGATTATAGATGTGCCCTGTGGCATGAAATTATGTTCCAAAGGGTGCATTTTGTTCTGATTTGCGCTGCACTTACTACACAGTTTTTACATGTATGTAGTTTTTATGCAGTGCTGCACTGCAAAATCTGGAGTTGCGAGCAATCCAAGTGGGAGTTGTGTTCTGATCTGCAGGGAAGTTTGGAAGTGTTGAATCTTGAAAAGTGTATGATACAAAAAAAAGAGACTAAATCTCTAACACAGAGCTACGAAATGTCAGATTCCCAAGCAAACCCACATTTTAGAAATAAATATTTGCTTTTAGATCTCATACAAAACATGCCCTGTATTTATGCACTATGTCATGGGAAATTTGGGACCCGTTGCCTGTCAAATCCAGCATCCCATTACCTGACACTGATGATAGATATACTTTGCTCCCCATGATTGAACACAATTTCAAGCTTTGGGATTTTCATTAAACTATCTTTGAACAAAAAACATCTCCCTCCCCCTCAAAAAACCTTCCTGTATCAGAGATGAGGATGGTGGCAGAGTGGGTCTACATAATCCAAAGTTGGCAATATCGTCCTACAACAGGTTTGCATATATTCATAAATACGTTGAGGCAGCCTGTTTTTTAAAAAAAATATAACAAGGAATGGTTTTTACTTTTCCAGGAAATAAGCTTTTTAAAGTCTTCAGTTAACCACTGAGTTCTGTTGTGAAGGAGATCAACAACTAAATAGTTGTGAAGGGATCTTCTAACAGCTGCTAACTTTTATATTTTTGTCAGAGCCAGACTTGGGCTGGATCTAGACACTTCAAAAAAATGTTTCAGGAAAACATGTTGTAAACTTCATAATAGGAAATCATGTTGCTGAAAGATGGAACTCCACAGCACCATCTGGTGTCATAGTGTTATAACGCATTTAAAACACCTTTTTTCTTTTCTTTTTACTAATGTAGCTGAGTCCTTGATCACTGAGGCATCACCCAAATCCAGACCTGGGATGAGGAGTTTCCAGCCAAGCTGGCACACCAACTCCATGGGGCTGAGGTGTCTTCGCCCCCCCTCAATATTTGTTGGAAGAGAGCTGAGGAGGCTGAGCGTGGAGCTGAGTTTGACGCAGCTTCAGTGGCTGGCTCCTCCTGAGCACCGGCCATTGAAGCCGCCTCATCCTGGGCTCCACTTTCGGCCTCCTCCCAGTGATGTGACATCAAACGTGTTGCACTTTGCACACACGACGTCACACACATGTGATGCATCCTGGGCCCTCTCAATCTTGGGTGCAAGTTGGCACCTCTGCAGCCAAGAGTCCCTCTTGTCTGCTAGAACCAGAACTGGAGAAGTGCAGTATGCAGAAGTCCACAATGCCTATGTACTGTCTATGTACAGCAGGAGAGGGCTGCTTGTGGGCTTCCCATGGTAGTAGTAGTAGTAGTAGTAGTAGTAGTAGTAATAGTAGTAGTAGCAGTAGCAGTAATAATAATAATAATAATAATAATAATAATAATATTTATTATTTATACCCCACCCATATGGCTGGGTTTCCCCAACCACTCTGGGCGGCTCCCAACAAATAAAAAACAGAATAAAACATCAAACATTAAAAACTTCCCTAAACAGGGCTGCCTTTGGATGTCTTCTAAAAGTCAGATAGTTGTTTATTTCCTTGACATCTGATGGGAGGGTGTTCCACAGGGCGGGCACCACCACAGAGAAGGCCCTCTGTCTGGTTCCTTGTAACCTCACTTCTTGCAGTGAGGAAACCGCCAGAAGGCCCTTGGCGGGACCTCAGTGTCTGGGCTGAATGATGGGGGTGGAGACGCTCCTTCAGGTATACTGGGCTGAGGCCGTTTAGGGCTTTAAAGGTCAGCACCAACACTTTGAATTGTGCATAGGCATCTGGTTGGCCACTGCGAGGCATTAGATGGGTCTGTGGTCTGATCCAATAGGGTCCTTCTTATGTTCTTAAGCTCTGTTGACCATGAAGACCAGAAGGGCAGGGCTTCTAATATTTAGATCAGTATTGGCCAATCCAGAGGCTTTGTTGGAACAGTGAGTTCCTCTCGTAGAGGGGATTGGCTGGGGGGTGTCACAGGGAAAGGTGTAAGGGATAACCTTTTATGTAACTCTCATTGAGTAACAATGAAGAAAGTGAAGGCAACTCAGTTGCCCTGCTTCTTCCCCACCCTTTTTCTTTACAGTTTGTAAAAGGCAATGTTGGGGTTGTTATAAGCAAAGTTTGTCAGTTAATGAAAGAAATCTATGTTAAAGAAGTCAAGCTTCCAAGAATCATCATTCCTGTTAAAAAGACCTTGGCAGTTGCAATAGGCTGTATATGTTTCACATTCCTCTTTCCATCTGTGCACGAATAGAGCTCCTATGCCAAGACAAGGGGAAGCAGCCATAGCTTATTGGCACGGCCGAAACCTTGCAGGCATGGGAGCCTAATTCAATTGCTGGCATCTCCTGCAAAAAATCTCAGGTAGCAGTGTAGGGACTGCACCCTATTCTCAGTTCCCAGGAACTGTTTTGCTAAGGGCCAAATTTGATGTGATAACTCACCTGCAATCAAGTGAATAATAATACTAGCATTATTTATTAATTATTTATTTATTATTCAATTAAAACATTCCATGGGGGCTGCAAGACCATTTTTAGTAAGGATGACAACCACTCTGGACAGCTCCCGATAAAATATTAAAATAACAATAAAACCCTCAAACATTAAAAACTTCCCTGTATAGGCCTTCCTTCAGATGTCTTCTAAAACTCATATAGTTGTTTAACTGTTTGGCATCTGGTGGGAGGGCATTCCACAGGGTGGGCACCACTACCGAGAAAGCCCTCTGCCTGGTTCCCTGTAACTTCACTTCTCACAGTGAGGGAACTGCCAAAAGGCCCTTGGAATTGATCCAGTGGGACAATTTTTGTCCGGATGGCAGCAGAGAGGAAGAGATTAAACCCATTTCCTGCTGCCCCAATGAAAACTGCCCCTCGCATCTGCTATTGCTACTTTAAAATAAAATAAAAAAGATTGCTGATACATTTAGCACCACACCTACTTTGACCCTTAGTCACAGGCTTCCAGCCTCAATGAAAGGTTCGGTCCCAGTTCAAGTTCTAGACTTCCTGACAATTCTCTCCTTTGTGTTATATGTTTAGCCTTTGGTCCAAGCAGTTATCTTTTCTTATATGATACATTCTGCTTCACTGATCATTCATCTTATACGATGATAGAGACCTGGATGGTGTTATTGCTTCAGTTAAACCTTTGACCTGGTTGAGCTTTAAGTGAATCGTGACTCTCCCTTACTTGGTATTTTAACTGTGTCAGTCACATTAACGTAAAACACCCTTTCACTTGTTTGATATAAATATGCATCGTATCCCTGAATAGCCATAAGTACATTGCTCTGATCTGATACACCAGTGGCACTTTATCCCTCTTTTCCTTTTAACCGCTCTTCCCCACTGTAGCTGAAACAGAAGTGTAAAATGCTGAAATACTGCTATCAAGGTCAACAGTACCAGTAAGTATTGTGCACACAGAGAAAATTGGAAGTGTCCCCATTATGTAGGTTCATATGGAGGATATGATAGAATGGTAGCTTTGGCTGAGGATAAAAATCAAGTGAAAATGATACCCCTTGAAGTGTCTAATTGCATCATTTCATTTGTAATCACTGACCTTTCTTCCTTGCACAACGGAGAAGAGATAGGAAGGCAAATTCCTCCTTTCTCCTACCCAGCTTCATTTGATTTGGTGCCAGCAAAGGATTATTCACTCTTGGCCCCATCCTGGGCCCAGTTACAATATTGATGCTCAGTACATTTCACTTGAATGTTTTTGAGCTTCATGGTGTTTGGTTTTATGTGAAGGCAAAGGATACCAAATAATATTCAAAAGGGGGAAGAAAGGACTTTCAAGCAGATATTGAAGGTTTCATTGACTCTGAACACACGGTAAGGTTTCGTTGGTTTTTTTTTTAGCTGTCAGTAAAAATCTATATTGATATAAGAAGGGCAACAGCTGCAAGCTATCTGCGTAAAATACTTAGTCTGATGGCTTGACAAGAAATGACATTTGTCACATTTCTTCATGCAGCAGTAGAAGGAATCATGAGACATGAGTTCATTCTTTGTGATTTGATGATTGTGGCTACCCCAAAGACCCTCATGTCTCTGAAAACTGGCGGACAGCAACTTATATCACCTGGGCCAAATCTGCCCCATAAATTGTATCTTCTGTCCCAAAATGGCCTGCACAAGCAACATTTCTAACAATAAGATTGGCAGCAGACCACTGGAGTGGAGGTGGAGCATGGTGAGTGCATCCCTCCTCCCTTGTAAAAAAAAATTTGCCCTCCAGCAAAATAGTTCATATGTGCATGCATGCTTGCATTCACTCTGATTATGTTGTTGTCAGCTGACCTTGTAGCTTGGGTGAATTAGATTGGAACAATCACTTAGCTTCTGGAGTTCAGAGACTTTATTCATGTAGGAACTATTTACAGGAGGAGTGGAAATGAGACAGAGAAAATATCACATATTGTCTGGAGAGAGCAACAAACAAAAATTTAGTGTATTTTTGGTTTCTATGGAAGCCGCCCAGAGTGGCTGGGGAGGCCCAGCCAGATGGGCGGGGTATAAATAAATTATTATTATTATTATTATTATTATTATTATTATTTATAATAAATGTTTTTTGGAGTGGACAAACAGTGCCCTTGTGTGGTTTAAAGTAACACATGCATTAACTGGAAGCTTAAGAGAAGGAAATGTATTTGTTTTTCTCCAATAGTCGTGTGTTAGTGTGAGAGGAAAGGATCTCTGTCTCTCTGTGTTAGATGTGTGTCAATTACTGTGTGTAAATGGCTCCACCCACCACCAGCATTGGCCACATGGCCTCCAAGGAGCAATCCACCTCCACATGTGGACCATGGACCAAAAAGGTTGCTCGCTTTTTAAAATATAGCTCCTTGAGGCTGCAGCTGTCTTTCTGAGCTGATCCTATCATCTGTGGCACTAGAGCACAGCTGCCATGTTCAGAATCAGATATGCATAAATAAAATATATAACGTGTTTCGCTCCAGCCAATCATGATTTTGGGAGTACTGTACCTACATGATGCATACATTTTCAGAACTCATGCGTGCATCATTTTAACATTTTTTAGGCTCATCCATAAAATCTCTTAGGCGAAGTCTGAAAAACATGCAAAGTGTCCCAGTGTCTTTCTTAACATGCTTAAACAGAACCATACTTGTTGAAGAGGCAGGGAGTTTTGCCCTGCTCCTCACTCTCACTCTCTGAGACAATGTTTGTAGTTTCCATATATTTTGAAGATGATGCCATAAAGGCCCAGTCATACTGTTCTGTAATGATGAATTAAATAATATCCCCTGGGTGTCATCCGTATTTTTAGCTGTCAGTTCCTTCTACCCTCCAGTTGCCTCCTCTGTGTGCTGTTTCTCATGAAGACATTAAAGGAGGTTTAGAGATCACAGGAGGCCTTTAGTTAGAGCAGCAGATAATGATTCTCAATTAGTTCAGGTAATGGTAGTTATCAGCATTTTGGAGGAAATGGAGCTTGAAATGTTTTGTGGATGAAAGGTGAGCGGGATCTCACAAAAGAGGGGAGGAAATGCTCCCTCCTGTTTATGCATGCGGTTTGTACAGTGATATTTCATTTCCTTGTATAATCTTTTGCTGGAAACAGTAGTTTATTGTTGAGTGACTTTAACATCGTTTTTTAAAAAGCAACAATCCTTAAAGAATTGTCTTAAGGAAAATCTACTGAATCCAACAGTGAAGTCTACTATCTGATGTGGGTGTAAACCTGGGTTGCCATGTGTCCTATTTCACAGAGGACATTGCACTCTTTGAAGGGCTGACCAGTCCTCTGTTTCCAGGGTAGGCAGGTTTCAGACTTGCATGATATACGTTGGTTTTGTGATTTGAACACCAAGGTCTACCAACCAGAGTCACGTGCAGAATTGTGGCATGTGGAAGTGCAGGACACAGAACTAAGAAGCGGACTGCCTCTGAGCTCAGCCCTGTTGGGGATCTGAGGTGAGATACCCACAAAGTGGAAGTTGCTCCTGGTTCCAGTCACCACACAGCAGCAGCTTAAGGTATAAAACAGTTCACTGCTGCAGAAGATCAGGCTTCAGTAATACAGTTCTGGATACTGATACAGTGGTACCTCAGGTTACAAACGCTTCGGGTTACAAACGCTTCAGGTTACAGACTCCGCTAACCCGGAAGTAGTACCTCGGGTTAAGAACTTTACTTCAGAATAAGAACAGAAATTGTGCGTTGGTGGCGTGGCAGCAGCAGGAGGTCCCATTAGCTAAAATGGTACCTCAGGTTAAGAACAGTTTCTGGTTAAGAACGGACCTCCGGAACGAATTAAGTTCTTAACCAGAGGTACTACTGTATATACATACAGCTTATGGGTTTTGCAGATACAGATACAGATATATATGTCAAAAGCATGTCTGTTGCAACAGCAATTCAAGACTTAACACAAACTCTGACTCATGGACTCACAGACATGAGCTAACATGCCTTAATCACTGGACCATTGTCATGGCTGACCTTTCCTCTGTTGGTTTATCTCATACATCTCATACATATGGGTCTATGAATGAAATTAACCTCTTTCTCCATGTCCAGTTCCTCCAAGAAGCCCAAACTTTTTTTTTCCAGTACAAGATTGTGAGCTCAAAATCCTATCACATAAAACCCATGCCTAGTTTTCCTCACCCCAAGCTTTCCTCATCTCAACAGCATCTGCTGTGGAAGAAGTGAGGATCAGAATGCTTTGCTGATCAACTGCGAATCACATAGAGCTCTTCAAGTAGATCCTGATCTACCTTCTTTCCATCCCCGCTTTATTTGGAGGCATCTTTTGTTTGAAGGTCTGTCTTGTACAAAGCCAGTTTAAGGATTCAGAACCATTAATAAGGGAGACAAGGCATTTTAAGGAAGTTTCATTAATGATTAATTTTAACTGATTTTATGCAATATATATGCTTTCTTGCTTTCCATAGTTTTTAGGTACACAGTGCAGAAACTTCAGGAATGACACAAAATATAAATAACTGAACATGCAACTTGTTTGCAAATCTGTGCCTTCTTTTTTGTGGTGGGTGGCTACCCTAGTGCAAAGGTGCATCCAAATTGCATCATTATGCTCATTCAGTCCCCACTCTGAATGCAGCTTGTGATGCCGATAGGATCACACATCTAGGGCCAATAGTTGCTATGGGTGACTAGTTGTACTTTACTTTTAGTTGAGTTGAGATCTCAGTGCTTTCATACCCTAAACATAAGCATAAAAAATGCAATCATAACATTTTAATTTATTTTACAAGATAAAGACACCCACAAAGCAAAGCATATGCATGCACACACACACACACACACACACACACACACACACACAAATATATATTTACAGTCTATTCAGTTCAGCTGTAGATGTCAGGAAACTACTTTGCCCTTTTGTTGCAGTTTTATTTAATTTTTCCCCCTGAAGAATCAATACTTGTGTTCTGAAAGTCACTGTAGCCCTAGAGCTATTGAGTCTCTTCTAAAATTAATTTTATTTTCTAGTCAAAGGAAAATAGATTGAAAATGCCTTTAATAAAATAAATAAATAAATTATTTCAATAAAATATAAGTTAGGATCCAATAGATGTTTCCTTGTGCAGAAATATGCTTCCAAATATGGAGGGGCTTATAGGAATGAGATGAATTATCCAGATAAATGCAATTTAGTCTAAATGAAACTCTTTTTTGTTGCCCTTGACACCCTTTGGATTTTTTTTCTGAGTAGAAAATTCCACATTTACCTTGTCAGGCAAATTTCTGGGTCAGATGCCTCTCTGATCTTATCGGCTTTGCCCACTGATGACAACTATTGGACAAATTCATAGAAGATAATGCCTACTAGCCATTCATAGAGGATAATACCTAGGTTGGAGAAAGTATGACTTTCGTTTCGGGGAATCGCAACTAGAGTAAGTGCTATTTGTAGGAAGAAAGACACACCCCCCCCCCAAAAAAAAAATCACATAAGAACTTTTGACTCAGTCTTCCTAGGATGTGGCCTTGAATTTACAGAGATCGCAATAATGTGTAGAGAGAATTCCATGCACACAGTGCAGGGTGGGGAGGTGGGATTCTTCTATCATCTTCTCTAAGCAGGAGAAAGTGTGATGTGCTTTGACTGAGTAATCCCTGGGTATCTGGCCCAAGGGGCTTTGGTTTGTTGTTGACCTTTAGTCTTGAAGCACAGCAGCCTGGAAAATCTGATGAGGCCAGGCATGCTGCATCTCTGCTACACACATATCATAAAAAGCTCAGGGGGTGAGAACATTTGTAGCCAGCTGAGAGAGAAATAAGGTAGGGGGAAGCACCCACTGAGGTGTGCCACTGATTGCTTTTAACAAGTAAGTTATCAGTGGGACAAATTGGTGAACGGTGAAGATTCAAGACTGATTTCTTAAGTAGAAAACTTGATATATCCAATTATGGTTCTTTGAGCAGAACTAAACTGCAGTGTGTTCAGTAATCACACTGCACATGAGGTGTTCCGAGTAATATTCTTGGATGAAGAAAAAATAATCATGGAGGGAAGGGAGACTTCATCAAGAGAGTCTGTAAGTGCATGACTTAGATGAGCAGTGGCAACGCAAGGTCTTCATCCATACTAATCTCTCTAAGTTTCACTGATGATGACTGATTTCTAAATAAGAGGCAAAGCACCAGTAAAAAAAAAAAAACTTCTGGGATTCTTATTTAAACCCCCCCACCCCCCAAAAAACACTGCTTTTCCTCCACTGAGTAGTAAACAAAAAGCCATTTGATGCTAATATCATATTTGGGTGCAGAATAGAAGGAAGTTGCAGTCTGGAAAGAGCAACAACTGACAATCTTCCATCCCCAAATCTTGGAAAAGATTTATTTCCCAGAGTGAGGCAGAGGAACTAAAGTTGTTATTCTCTAGGAAGTCTACCTTGGGGCACTGGCATGCTTATGTAGTTTGCATATGTCCAGAGGCACAGATCTGAAATAAATCCAATTCCTGCATTTACTCATAGGTAGGACACTCATCTTTAGCAGCAAGAGTAGAGATTTTGACATACTGCACTGAATAATTGCATAAAATTAAAACATGCTAAATTGGAAAACAAGAATTTAAAATCTACAGCCATAGACTTTTTCAATGAATTGATAGGCATATATATTTGCATCATTTATTCATATCTATGAAAATGAGAGGTAGCTAGCATTTGTTTTAAAATCAGAATAGAAAGTTTTGAGAGGGTTTTTTATAGCAAAGATGAAGTTACAATCAGCAGAAGTGGCTCCTTTCTTATCAGTTGAGAAGACTAAAATAAATAGTTATGATGTTCTTCATCTTCTCTCAAAGGCTGGCCTGAAGTTCCCTCTCACCTTTCATGATACTATTCTCCACCTGTAAAAATGGACAGAGAATTTCTGTCCATTTATAGGGAGAACGGAGACTTTCTAATAAATTTTAATGGTGGGCTTGCCTTACTTGAATAGCCAGTGAGTTGCACCTTCTCCCTGTAGTGTTGTTGGAGTTGTCCCAGTCAGTCAGATTCTGGGAAGTATGGAAGCGAGGGCAAAGAAGGACAAGTGCTTTTTTGCCTTCATCCCTGTTAGGTTGCTTCATCCCTATTAGGTCGGTTAGGTTGCTTCAAGTCATGTGCTAATCTAGAAGCAAATGTAGAAATTAAACTTCACTGCAGATGCCTCCTGAGAGAGAGAGAGAGAACAAGTTCCCAAACCACCTAAAGAAAAGAGAGTACCATGCAATGCTACAAATCCCTGGGCTGCATTCATTTTCCTAAAGTCAACACACTGCTATTCTTATTGTTCCTTAGCCTAATGGAATTTATTGAGGCTATTCATCCTCTGTGTGCACAGCAAAAGTGCACTTTTTAAAGCTGAGAAAGCTATAGAGTTAATAGCTTAATAATTCACCAAGAAAAACTGATGTGCTGCTGACACATGTATCAGGCTGTCAGCAGTGCTTGAGGGTAGTTCATAAATTGCATGGGAAGACTCTGTGGGTGCCCAGGACCAATCCTCTTTTCAAAAGAAAATGGCCTTGTATAGGAGGTCATGAGGGATTAATGCAGAGTTATTCTCCAACTTAATTTGCATGCCAGTGAAGAGGGTGAAGGGGCAGGAGAGAAGTAGCTCCACCATCAAGAGCTAATAAAGAGAAGTCCATTTCTTTAAAGACAAAGCAATCCCATCATTTTGTGTAGTAAGTAGCTTGATCTTCACTAGGAGTGCAGGCATTTCATTCCCTAGAGCTCCCTTGCAATTTGTGTAGTAAGTAGCTTGATCTTCACTAGGAGTGCAGGCATTTCATTCCCTAGAGCTCCCTTGCAATTTGAGTGCAACATGGATAAAGGTATATGTGTCATCTGAGTCCACTGAAAAGCATTATGTTTTGAGGCATTGTGAAACTGGTGTAAGCCTCGTGGTTGTACCAGCAAAAATATTGTAATACTAAACTAAGTCACCATTTGTTGCTTTTTCATGATACCCATAATCAACTGCTTGATACGTCAGTTGTCACGGTAGGGCCAATCTTTTTCCTGGTGCTGCTGTCAAAGTTCACCCTTATGCTCTTAAACTGCTCCATCTCTTTCATAAACCAAAACTTAGGCAACTGGGGAATTGAATAGCTTGAGGTGCTTGAAATGAAAAGACTCTTCCAAAGACTCTTGGCAGCCATGCACTTTACCTCCATCTTGGCTTGAGGCCTCCAGTGGGTAGAGCCAATATGGATGGCTCTTTGGCCCTTGCTCATTTCAAAATATGACCCACACTACTACTACTACTACTACTACTACTACTACAACTACTACTACTTTTTTAAAAAAAGATTGCTGACAAGGGCCACGTGTAGACTTCTAGGTGGCTAAAATCTAGGACTGGGGGGCCAGCATTGTCTTCATGGCCAGCTTTGTGTTACACGAACCATTCAACATCTCCCAACTCCTTCACATACAGTCTTGGCATTATTATTTTTTAAACCCCATTGCTGAGCACAGTCATCTATATCCTGCACATCTGATCAGTATTCCTCTCAAGCTTCCTTTCAGATGTTGAGATGAGCAGAGGGGGCCCTCTAGGTAGTTCCACTGCCATGAGAAGTATGGGAGCAGGGACCTGGGAGAGGGCATTCTTTGTGGCAGCCCCTAAACTATGGAATTCTCTGCCACCGAGGTGCAACTGGCACCTTTACTCTGCTGTTTTGGTCATATGCTGAATATGCACTTCTATACCCTGCCTTTTGAAACTTGATAGATGGACAGACAGAGACATATTTTAGGACTTGCCCTAGTTTGTGATTGTAATTTGTTTTTAACTGTTTTTAACATTGTATGTTAATTAGCCCTACGACACTAGAAATATTGATTGAAGGGGAGAGGGCATGGGAGGAGTGGAAGAAGGAGAGGAGAAGAATAAGTTCAGTATTATTTTACTATTTTCACATTGGTCTTGAGAACTGATTTTTCCTATATGTATTACACATCCGATGTGTGTTTGATTGTCTTGTCAAATGCTTGACTGCTGTCCTTTTCCTTTTTCTTTTTCATGTTTCTTTTTGGTCTCAGCTGAAAACATCCCTTTGCTTCCAGGGAAACTGTCCATGTTTTGCTTAGATGCTACACTGCCCAGCCATCTGGGCACCCTTAAACAAGACAAGAGAAGCAGCTCCCATCCCCCCATATCTCAAACTGTGTAAACAGAAGTTTAAATGGTGCATCCCAGGTGACCTACACTTGGAACACACCAGGTCCGTTCATCAAGCTGAGTGGCCAGTTAAATCCACTTCAGTTTAACATGGCTCTGCAGTGCAGTATGAACCAGAAGGGAGGAGAGAGACAAGGCTAGTGTGGCTTGCCTATATAGTGTTAATCTTTTCAGTGACAGGAGGCCTGGAACAGAAGCACTGGAATGCAAACTGTTGCCAAAGGGAGTAGGAAAGATATATTCCAAGTGCAAATTTGTGAACAGCTGCAGTTCCAAATCAGAGGAAACATGACAGTACAATGCCGCTTATTGATTATAAGCGGTGCAACTGGACTTCTCTGCGACCCATCCCCTCTGCAGGGAGGTGGGACCAATTCGGATGGTCCGCCCCCGCCACTTAATGGATCCAAATGGTTTCCAGAGAGTGGTAGGGGATGCTTTATCCCATGTTGATGGCCTTTCAGCTGATTCCCTGGTGGCCCGCTGGAATGTGGAGTTAACCAGGGCTATTGACTGTTTGGCTCCGAAGCGCCCTCTCCGATTGCATGGAGCCCGGACAGCCCCGTGGTTTTCCACGGATCTGAGGGCAATGAAACAATCGTTGAGACGGCTAGAGCGCCGGTGGCGGAGAACTCATTCCGAATCTGACCGGACACAGGTTAGAGCTCAACGTCGAGCCTACCAAGTGGCGATAGCGACGGCGAAGAAGAATTTCTTCACCGCCTCTATTGCATCTGCAGAAAACAGCAGCAGGAGACTTTTTCAGGTGGTTCACAATTTAGCGGAACCACCTGCAACATCGGGGCCCAGTACGGGCCACATGTTCTCCTGCAATGATTTTGCAAAGTTTTTTGCAGATAAAATCACTCAGATTCGGGAAGAAGTAGACTCCACCGTGGGAGCAGGGCCGGGGCGGGAGAGTGCTAGAGTTCTGTCTAGTCAAGTTGAGTGGGATCAATTCCAATCTGTTACCTCCGAGGATGTGGACAGGCTGCTTGGACGAGTGAAACCAACCACCTGTCTCCTGGATCCTTGCCCATCCTGGCTTATAAAAGCTAGCCGGGAAGGACTGGGCAATGGGCTTCGTGGGGTGGTGAATGCTTCCCTCCGTGAGGGAGCCTTCCCAGACCCGCTGAAAGAGGCGGTTATTAAACCGCTTCTTAAAAAACCATCTTTAGATGCGGCCACGATGGCCAACTATCGCCCAGTCTCAAATCTTCCATTCCTGGGCAAGGTGATTGAGCGAGCGGTTGCCGAACAACTCCAGGCACGCCTGGAAGAAGCGGACCATTTGGATCCCTTCCAGTCGGGATTCAGGCCTCATCATGGGACTGAAACTGCCTTGGTCGCACTGGTTGATGATCTCCGGCGGGCTAGGGACAAAGGTGAGAGCTGTTTCCTAGTTCTGCTGGATCTCTCAGCGGCGTTTGATACCATCGACCATAGCATCCTTCTGGACCGTCTTGAGGGGCTGGGAGCTGGGGGCACTGTTATACAGTGGTTCCGCTCCTTCCTCCTGGGCCGTGTTCAGAAAGTGGTGGTGGGGGATGAGTGTTCAGACCCCTGGGCTCTCACTTGTGGGGTGCCTCAGGGTTCTGTCCTCTCCCCCATGTTTTTCAACATTTACATGCAGCCGCTGGGAGAGATCATCAGGAGGTTTGGGCTGGGTGTTCATCAGTATGCGGATGATACCCAGCTCTACCTCTCTTTTAAATCAGAACCAGTGAAGGCGGTGAAGGTCCTGTGTGAGTGTCTGGAGGCGGTTGGAGGATGGATGGCGGCTAACAGATTGAGGTTGAATCCTGACAAGACAGAAGTACTGTTTTTGGGGGACAGGAGGCGGGCAGGTGTGGAGGATTCCCTGGTCCTGAATGGGGTAACTGTGCCCCTGAAGGACCAGGTGCGCAGCCTGGGAATCATTTTGGACTCACAGCTGTCCATGGAGGCACAGGTCAAATCCGTGTCCAGGGCAGCTGTTTACCAGCTCCATCTGGTACGTAGGCTGAGACCCTATCTGCCTGCGGACTGTCTCGCCAGAGTGGTACATGCTCTGGTTATCTCCCGCTTGGACTACTGCAATGCACTCTACGTGGGGCTACCTTTGAAGGTGACTCGGAAACTACAACTAATCCAGAATGCGGCAGCTAGACTGGTGACTGGGAGAGGCCGCCGAGACCATATAACACCGGTCTTGAAAGACTTGCATTGGCTCCCAGTACGTTTCCGAGCACAATTCAAAGTGTTGGTGCTGACCTTTAAAGCCCTAAACGGCCTCGGTCCAGTATACCTGAAGGAGCGTCTCCACCCCCATCATTCTGCCCGGACGCTGAGGTCCAGCGCCGAGGGCCTTCTGGCGGTTCCCTCATTGCGAGAAGCAAAGCTACAGGGAACCAGGCAGAGGGCCTTCTCGGTAGTGGCGCCCACCCTGTGGAACGCCCTTCCAGCAGATGTCAAAGTGATAAATAACTACCTGACATTCAAGAGACATCTTAAGGCAGCCCTGTTCAGGGAAGTTTTTAACATGTGATATTTTATTGTATTTTTGGTTTTTATGGAAGCCGCCCAGAGTGGCTGGGGAGGCCCAGCCAGATGGGCGGGGTATAAATAATAAATTATTATTATTATTATTATTATAGGCAGATCGAAAAGGGCTGCTGTTTTGGCTCAGGCAGAACAAATGGGATGTCACTGATATGGACATAATTGTATGCAACGGGTTCTATGCAAAAAGAAAAACAAATGAGTCAATAATCTAAATAATAAATTTGATAGAATCCGTGGCACACAAAATCTGTGATTCACAAAGCAAGCAAGATAGTAAGGGACTGCCTCATATTACTCTTGCTTCGGCCATTTTACAAGACACTGCTCTGAACCCCATCTTCCTCTGAAGTTGAAATGAATGGCTATCAAAGCTCAGGGCTTTTCCCTTCAGTGGTGCCCCCATTTTGTGGATTTATTCCAGAAGGCCTTTAGATTTTCTTGCTGAAAATTTGTTTGCATGTGTTTTGCATTGTATTAATTTTTAATTTCATTTGGTTTTCTGGTTACCATCATTACCATGTTTCATTGGGATTGTTTTTGTAATGATCTTTTAATATGTTTCACAGTTGCTTATGCATTTTGTTATGGACAAAGATGTGAGTTATGAGTACTATAAATGAATGAAAAAAATCCTTCCAGTAGCACCTTAGAGACCAACTAAGTTTGTTATTAGTATGAGCTTTCGTGTGCATGCATACTTCTTCAGATACACTGAAACAGAAGTCACCAGACCCTTATATATAGTGAGAGGGTGGGGAGGGGTATTACTCAGAAGGGTGGTAGGAATGGGTGATTGGCTGATAGGTGTGGTAATGTTGACGACTGTTAACGACTGCAGTTGGTCAACAGGTTTACCTTTGCTATGAAAGATGCCATTTTGGGGGAAGCGTGAAAGATACATGTGGGAGTGGACCTACCTCTTTCGCACTCCTGCATATTTTTCATGCCTGCTTGCAGCCATCCTTCCTCAGTCTGCTGGTGCTTGAAGAAGAGGGGATACATATGCACTGCTACTCACAAGGCAATCTTTGCAACTCTTCAAAAAGGAAGGCAGTGCAGATGCTGAGGAATGGCATCTGCATTGTGATACATGTCATGATGCATGTAGTTATTCAGTGGTACCTCGGGTTAAGTACTTAATTCTTTCCGGAGGTCCGTTCTTAACCTGAAACTGAAGCACCACTTTAGCTAATGGGGCCTCCCGCTGCTGCTGCTGCTGCGCCGCCGGAGCCCGATTTCTGTTCTCATCCTGAAGCAAAGTTCTTAACCTGAAGCACTATTTCTGGCTTAGTGGAGTGTGTAACCTGAAGCGTATGTAACCTGAAGCGTATGTAACTGAGGTACCACTGTACTCCCCTTGCACGACATTTCATTCAGTGGGGTGCACATTCCAAGTTGAGGGAGCATCAATCTCTAGCTGCTTCATACCATCTCTCTCTCTCTCTCTCTCTCTCTCTCTCTCTCTCTTTCTCTCTCTCTCTCTCTCTCACACACACACCATTGCACCCTTTCACAAAGGTGTATAAAGCTGCCCAAAGGGAGGGTTTTGTTTAACAGTACGTGGGTTCTTGAAAGCTCCTCCGCCATTTCAGTTCAGCATTATTGGAAATATTGTCAAGGTTGGTCTAAAGTGAAGATTGCAAGTGTACAGTAGTTGGAAAACAACCCATTTACACAAATCAATAACAGAGTAGATGGTGGGCGGGGGGAGAGGAAAGCTATTACAGGATGCTCACTCTATCTTAACTTATACTTTGTAGGCTCGTGGTCATACAGTATTTTACTTTTTTAAAAAAAGTTTGAAGATTCTCATGCATGGCCTTCAAGCCCACCTAATAATCCCCCCCCCCCCGACAAAACAATTAGAAAGAGAAAGTTGTGTTTTAATAAAGAAGCATACTGTTCATCTGGGTAAGACATAGTGTGTAATCTTTCAAGTGTAAGATGATTTACAGTGGAGTTTCAACTGATCAGGTCCCTAAAGAAAATTGTATTGCATTTGATTTGCTGCCTTGTGCTTTCTAATTTTGTTTTCCTAATGACAATTGATTAAAAATAAACTAATAGAAAGTCAGTTGATTGAGCTGGTTACTGGCTAGGGGACGCTCCACTCATCTGCAGTGCTGTAATGAAGTATTTATCTTAGCAGGAGTCCAATTTCCAGAGCCATGTGAAGAGAAATCAGAAACAGGGTGGGGAGATAGAATACAGAACACTTTGATCTTGGGCTTAAACTTCTCTAAACCACAGAAGTGTTTTCTATCCCCTATGCATAGTCTGCATGGGTTTACACACACCTGTCAATTTTCTCACGCATTTAACAAGTTGGTTTAGAGGAAATAGTTCTGAGTTCATGAAAGCATGAAGGATGACACAATGGGTGAGCAAGTGAACATATGGGTAAGAGAAAGTTGCTACTCTTCTATGACCCTGTTCAACCTTCAAGGTCAGGAACAGAGTCCCTGCAAGCTGTCCTATTTATTCATGAGGCCAATAAAGAGAGGTGGCCTTTTTGATGCCAGGACCAAGTTTATGCAACCTGGAAAGCTACTGTATACCAAGTCAGTCTGTTTGTCCTTCTGGCTCAGGATTCG
Organism: Podarcis muralis; assembly: GCF_964188315.1. NCBI lineage: Eukaryota > Metazoa > Chordata > Lepidosauria > Squamata > Lacertidae > Podarcis > Podarcis muralis. Next base: position 72,275,352 of record NC_135660.1, on the reverse strand, counting down.
TTACAGCAGAAGTAGATACTGTGACTAGAGATGGGCGAATCTGTCAATTTTGGTTTCTCATTTATCCATTTTTAAGTTCAGTTCTCTGCTTGTCCCCCACTTTATTTATAGGCATGGAACAGAGTGGTTTTGTCTTTGCCCTCATCACTTTTCCTTCGAAAACCCACTCTTTGGTGCTAAATTGGAACAAATGGTTATCTGCAGAAAACCCAAATGCCATTTGTTAAACCACAGATTTTCTTGGGGGAGATTGAACCTGGGACTCTGTCATGGAGTTATAGCCCTTAACATGGTGCCCTGCAGATTTGCGGGCTCCAACTCCCATCAACCCCCACCAGCTTGGCCAACCATCAGGGATGATGGAAATCGAAGTACAAAACATCTGGAGGGCACAACATTGGGGAAGGTTTCCGTAAGGGAACTCCTTGTCAGTAGAGATCTTCCATGTTTTCTCCCATATTTAGACTGGCCTGTTCCAGCCAGCTTTTAAAACATGGGTTATGGTTTATTATGCTAAAACAAATTGCTATTGTAGCCTGATTTTAATGTTCCACCAGGCTTGCTTCCGTTTTCTTTTGGCTGTGATGTATTTCCTATTTTTATTTTGTAAGCTGCTTTGTGAAAGTACCCTGCTTCGTAAACTGCAAGGCAAACATAATAACATAAAGTTGGAGCTGTTGTTGGCTTTGCCAGCTGCCACAGTCACCTGGAGGCGTGTGCAGTAGCCTTGCTTATATTTTCTGTGTGAATTAGGGTAAAACAAGGTGGAGCAGCAAATATGATAGATTCGACTTCAAATGTGAATGGATTCAAATGTCTCCCCCAAACACAGTGCTGCCCTTTTGCCTAATATATTGGTTGTGACTACACGAGTGTGTGCAGATCATGCAGACTAGTTTGTGTTGGCATCCGATGTTATGAAAGTTCTGTTTGTGGTTTGCTTTGCAACAACTGAAACCGACCACTTGCTGCTACAGTTGCTATGGGAAGAAAGTGTACGTTTGAGCAGGCCCAGAGTATCACTGATTTAGATGGGACTTCGGCACACCTAATGTCTCTCCAATGTGGCCATTATCGGCAATCACAAAGCATAGAAATTTGAAAAATCAAAGCTAGTATCATATTCTCTGCTACTAACAGATGTCCTGGTCACTCAGGAAAAAAACATTTACTCGCACAACATGAAAACCAGGGTTGTTTGCATGTCTATTTAAAAGTTATTGGATGAGTGACAATTTTCCCCAAGCTCTTCATGAACAGTCTTTTCATTGTCTATAATGGGGAGCAGAAGGTAAATGTCAACACCAGACGCCTGGGGCACACGCAGAGTACATTCATCTAGCAAAGTCGCAATTTGCTTTAGACTCATCTGTGCTGCCTTAACTATCGTCTGCTTCCCTCTGTTGCCTGAGGAGAGCACCGCAGAGTGTAAGATCATAGAACGGTCTTGAGGCGGGGAAGACTAAGGCAGCCTTGTGTGCTGTTAGGAAAATAAACGGAATGTGAGGGATTGTAATTAGAGCGCTCTGAAGAAATGTTCAAAATTTGATTTCCACAAGCCAAGGTTTCCTCCACTTCCCACTTCCAGAGTATTTCTAATTACATGCGCTGAGGCAGTCTTGCAAAAATCTATCTTGTTTTAAATCAGCATGGCAAATAAGGTAATTTTTCCTACACGCACGCACACACACATGAATTTTTCACTTGAAGCATGGCACACGCATTGAGATACTGATAAATATGGTTCCTGGAAGACTCTTACATTTGAGCTGACATTGCACGTACTCGTATGACTGGCTGAAGGCAGAAGCTGTTTACTAGTATATTGCAAAGGAAATTGCTAGCAGAGTTGATATTTCTAGTGTGAAAAATGTGAGAAGCATCTACGGAGAGGGGAAGGAGAACATCTTATGAATAGCAGCAGTAGCATTAGTGTTTACTACTATTCCCATATTGCAAATTGGAGCGGGTGCTGAAACTGGGAAACAGTGCCTTGCCTGATGAGTTCCATATATGATAAAGGTAAAACTCAAACCAGGGACTTCTAATTCATAGCTCTATCATTGCCACTATAGCAGGGAGCGGGAAGCTCGTTCCCTCCATGCATTGTAAGCTTGCAACTCCCAGCTTCCCTCATAAATGGCAATGATGGTGGGGTTTGATGGGAGCTGTAGTCCAACAACATCTGTAGGGCCACCGTGTGCTGGTCCCGGGGGTAAGGTACCTTGGGTGTAGCAGAGTCCACACGAAGAGGGGCGAGGTCCGAGGCAGAGAGCCGGGCGGGGAACAGGAACGCTGGAACAGGAGGCCGAGCAGGGAACAGGAGTACCGGATAGTCAGAAACAGGAGGCCGAGCAGGGATCAGGAACACAGGAAGGTCCGAAGCCAACAACGACGTTGCTCCCGCAACCTGGGGCCGGGCTGACTGGGCTTTTATCCTCTTCTAAGGCCAGGGGCGGTCCCGGCCCCCAGGAGCCCCGCCTCCTCTGGCCTTAAGGCGAGCACTCCTCCTGGGGGCAACCAGTTCCCTTCGCCTCTCTGCTCTAAGCCTCTGCAGATCAGGAGAGGCCGAAGGGTTACTGGGCCCTGGAGGAGGCTCACCTGTGGCCACTGAGTCGTCAAGCCTCTCTGGGGCCAGAAGGGCTTCACCTGGGGCCAGCTCCTGATGCACTGCCACAGGTGCAGGCTCTTCAGCATCTAGGCCTTGCCCCAGTTCAGCCGGCCCTGGAGGCGGGGACTCCTGTGCAGGCTGGGATTCCTCTGTTTCATCCTCCGAATCGGAATCCCAGGCCATCACACACCGGTTCCCTGCCTCTGCACCATAGTATACCAGCAACAGCTGGGAGTTAGGTGGTGTGGTAAGGATAGGAAAACAAATCTGAATTGCCTTAAGAAAAGGGATGGTTTTGACTTTGACTTGAGAAAGAGAGAGAGAGATCTTAAGGTGGTTCTGGTTGATAATGCTACTTTGTGGAAGGTAGCCTCAAGACTCTTAAAGGTAAAGGGACTCCTGACCATTTGTTCCAGTCATGGCCGACTCTGGGGTTGTGGCGTTCATCTCGCTTTATTGGCCAAGGGAACCGGCGTACAGCTTCCGGGTCATGTGGCCAGCATGACTAAGCCGCTTCTGGCGAACCAGAGCAGCGCACAGAAACGCCGTTTACCTTCCCGCCAGAAGGTATTTATCTACTTGCACTTTGACATGCTTTGGAACTGCTAGGTTGGCAGGAGCAGGGACCGAGCAACAGGACCTCACCCTGTCGCAGGGATTCAAACCGCCAACCTTCTGATCGGCAAGTCCTAGGCTCTGTGGTTTAACCCACAGTGCCACCCACGTCCCTTCTCAAGACTCTTAGCAGCAATTATATCAGGCATTTGTCTGATTAACTTTCTGTGGCCTTTTAAATGTGTCTGTGGAAGAAGGGCTGAGGTCCCTGACCCCTGAGCCACATACAAACATACATAAATAAACAACAAGCCCACAAACAGTAGGGCACTTAGCAAGCATAACTTGGCCCATTTATATATTTCGTCCCCTCTGACATCTGGAATATTAAGGAGATGTCATTGCATTTAGGTATTCAATCTGAAGGCCATGCTTAGTGCTATGCATTACAAATGTACAAAGACGACTATCACTAGACAGACTTTCTCGATCGTATTTTGGGTTGTAAGAGCAATATGAAAATGTCATCTGGGAAATGTAAAGCTTCAAGTTTTGGCCAATGTATTACCATAGAAATGACAGTCAAGTCCAGGGCTAATTTTTGTCAGCGTGTTGAGATCAAGCCAGGTCCTAGTATGGGAAACATACGTAGACGGAATTAGATTCATAACCACTACAGTGTTTGTTTCACCTTTGGGGACTCCTGCTGCAAGGCAAATGCATTGGGGCACAGAGAGAGGCAGAGTTCCTTGGAGTAATGCTTGCTGTGTGTGCATCTCACACATATCTCTTCAACCTCTGCATTTGCAATGCAGCAGAGGTTTTCCTTCTCTCTTCTCTGACAGAAACTGATCCTGGTCTTTTAAAAGGGACCTGGAACCAGGCAGGCCAAAACACATCACATTAGCTTTAGCTGCACAAAAGCATTCCTGGAATCATCATCCAGGGACTCAGCTACATCCGTCGCAATAATATGTTTTGAATGTGTTATAAACATGCAACACCAGATGGCGCCAGAGAGAGAGAGAAAAATTATATGGATTTTTACCTAGCCTTCCCCCCCCCCTCTTGTTGTAACGATTTAATTTCTGCCTTATTTATAGTGTTTTTAACCTATGTCTAGATCCACCCCAGGGCTGAGTCCAGGTGTCTTCCATGGTAATGCAATTCCATATCCAAGACAAGTCAAAGTTCTGTTCCCTGATTTGCCTTTCTACTGACCAGAATCACCTCTGTCTTGTCTGGATAAAGCATCACATGGTTCCAACTCATCCATTGCTTTATTGACAGACACCAGAAACTTATTTAGAACTTGAACACTTTCCTTCAGTTGTGATGGAAAGAGATAGAGTTGGTTGCCATCCGCATATTAAATCAGAGCCACAGTTCCTCAATGACCTAGAATCATAGAATAGAATCATAGAATCATAGAGTTGGAAGAGACCACAAGGGCCATCGAGTCCAACCCCCTGCCAAGCAGGAAACACCATCAGAGCACTCCTGACATATGGTTGTCAAGCCTCTGCTTAAAGACCTCCAAAGAAGGAGACTCCACCACACTCCTTGGCAGCAAATTCCACTGTCGAACAGCTCTTACTGTCAGGAAGTTCTTCCTAATGTTTAGGTGGAATCTTCTTTCTTGTAGTTTGGATCCATTGCTCCGTGTCCGCTTCTCTGGAGCAGCAGAAAACAACCTTTCTCCCTCCTCTATATGACATCCTTTTATATATTTGAACATGGCTATCATATCACCCCTTAACCTCCTCTTCTCCAGGCTAAACATGCCCAGCTCCCTTAGCCGTTCCTCATAAGGCATCGTTTCCAGGCCTTTGACCATTTTGGTTGCCCTCCTCTGGACACGTTCCAGTTTGTCAGTGTCCTTCTTGAACTGTGGTGCCCAGAACTGGACACAGTACTCCAGGTGAGGTCTGACCAGAGCAGAATACAGTGGCACTATTACTTCCCTTGATCTAGATGCTATACTCCTATTGATGAGGCCCAGAATTGCATTGGCTTTTTTAGCTGCCGCGTCACACTGTTGGCTCATGTCAAGTTTGTGGTCAACCAAGACTCCTAGATCCTTTTCACATGTACTGCTCTCAAGCCAGGTGTCACCCATCTTGTATTTGTGCCTCTCATTTTTTTTGCCCAAGTGCAATACTTTACATTTCTCCCTGTTAAAATTCATCTTGTTTGTTTTGGCCCAGTTCTCTAATCTGTCAAGGTCGTTTTGAAGTGTGATCCTGTCCTCTGGGGTGTTAGCCACCCCTCCCAGTTTGGTGTCATCTGCAAATTTGATCAGGATGCCCTTGAGTCCATCATCCAAGTCGTTGATAAAGATGTTGAATAAGACCGGGCCCAAGACAGAACCCTGTGGCACCCCACTAGTCACTCTTCTCCAGGATGAAGAGGAACCATTGATGAGCACCCTTTGGGTTCAGTCAGTCAGCCAGTTACAAATCCACTGAGTGGTAGCATAGTCAAGACCGCATTTTACCAGCTTCTTTACAAGAATATCATGGGGCACCTTGTCAAATGCCTTGCTGAAATCAAGGTAGACTACATCCACTGCGTTCCCTTCATCTACCAGGCTTGTAATTCTGTCAAAAAACGAGATCAGGTTAGTCTGACATGACTTATTTTTCAGAAATCCATGCTGACTATTGGTGATCACAGCATTCCTTTCTAGGTGCTCACAGACTGTTTGCTTAATGATCTGCTCCAGAATCTTCCCTGGTATTGATGTCAGACTGACTGGGCGGTAATTATTTGGGTCCTCTCTTTTCCCCTTTTTGAAAATAGGGACAACATTTGCCCTCCTCCAGTCTGCCGGGACTTCGCCTGTTCTCCAGGAATTCTCAAAGATGACTGCCAGTGGTTCTGAAATCACATCTGCCAGTTCTTTTAATACTCTTGGATGCAGTTCATCTGGCCCTGGAGACTTGAATACATCTAGACTAGCCAAGTATTCTTGTACTATCTCCTTAGTTATTCTGGGCTGTGTTTCCTCTGCTGAATCATTTGCTCCAAATTCTTCAGGTCGGGCATTGTTTTCTTTATCGGAGAAGACTGAGGCAAAGAAGGCATTGAGGAGTTCAGCCCTTTCTGTGTCCCCTGTTTGCATTTCACCATCTTCTCCTCTGAGTGACCCCACGGTTTCTTTGTTCTTCCTTTTGCTACGAACATACCCATAAAAGCCTTTTTTGTTGCTTTTAACCTCTCTAGCAAGCCTGAGTTCATTTTGTGCTTTAGCTTTTCTGACTTTGTGTCTACACGTGCTGGCTATTTGTTTGAATTCCTCTTTGGTGGTTTCCCCCCTTTTCCATTTTTTGTACACATCCTTTTTTAATCTTAACTCAGTTAAAAGTTCTTTAGATAGCCACCCTGGCTTCTTTAGGCACCTTCCATGTTTCCGTCTCATTGGTATTGCCTGAAGTTGTGCTTTTACTATCTCCCTCTTAACAAACTCCCAGCCATCTTGAACTCCCTTTCCTTTTAGTATTACTGTCCATGGGATCTCACCCAGCACTTCCCTAAGCTTTATGAAGTCGGCTTTCTTAAAGTCGAGAAATTGAGTCCTAGTATGCTTGGCTGCTCCTTTCCGCTGTATAGTAAACTTCAGAAGAGCATGATCACTCGCGCCTAATGATCCTTCCACTTCTACCCCACTAACCAGGTCATCAACATTGGTTAGGACCAGATCTAAAATGGCTGTTCCTCTTGTTGCTTCTCCCACTTTCTGGACAATGAAGTTGTCTGCAAGGGCAGTGAGGAATCTGTTTGACCTTATGCTCTTGGCTGAGTTTGACATCCAACAAATATCTGGGTAATTGAAGTCCCCCATTACTACTATCTCCCTTCCTTTTGCATGCTTGGCCATCTGTTCCAGGAAGGCATCATCTATGTCCTCCGTTGATGCCTCATCTAGTAGTTTCATTCAGAACAAGATGGAGCCCTGAGGCCCATCAAAAGCCAATGGCCATGGGGCGTAATAGGACACACCTTCAGGAACTGCCCTCCTATCCAAGCCCAATGATCCAGAAGGGTTTTGTGATGAGTGGTACTGAATACTACACAGAGCTCTAGCAGAGCCATCCAGGACACACTCCCTCTGTGCAGTTCCCTTTGCAAACCCTTAGCTATTTAAACCAGTAATATTTCTTTATTTGAGAAAGCATTCATCTAAAAAGGCAACGTGTCAGTTTTGAGAGAGGGTTAAGAAGCACTTGTAAAATCACAAAAGGAGCACTCTTCAAAACATTATTAGAAGACCAAAAGCCTATCATCTGGAATTTTTTGCAGTCAATTAGAAATATGAATTTTCCTTGAACTTGTAATTGCTGAGGTCAGAATCTAAGTGATTGCTTTAAAGTGGGGTGGGGGCAAAATTACCTTGTGGACCAGGAAAACACTGGTGCTGTTTGAATTTTGCGCTAGATTTCTTACCATAACATTTAGCACTGATCTAGAGCATTGCACATAAATTACCACAGTAATATAACAATTAACTCCTTATTACACATGAGACATTAGAAACTCCTCATCCATCTATAGATCATTCTTTTATCCAGTGTTATTTTTCAAGAAAGAGGTGCCGGAACTCATCATGAACACCTTTCTTGTTCTTTTATAATGGCAATGATGCCTACCTGAGAGGCGCCAGAACTGAATTCCAGTGAATTCTGGCTGGGGAAAAAGCCCTGCTTTTATCACTTTCCCTTCATTGCAAGGGTAGCAAGTACAGCCCTTTCAGGAGTTAGGGGGCACATGACACCCCCCCCCCCCCATCGCTAAATCAAGAGGGTTTAAAAGTTTATTTTTTTAAGAAAAACACTCGCTAGAATTTAAGCAAAAGCCCACAGACTCCTCAAAAAGACTCTGGAGACACACACATTTCCTACCTGTGGCAAATGAGTGTACGTCATTGTCTGAGAAGAGATACACTCATCTTACAGCGCATGGAAGTCATATGAAGACACAGAGGTGCCCAATTCTGTCTCCCGTGTAATGACTGTAATCCCAATTGTCACAAATTGCATCCGCCTTGAAGCCCCAGGAATTCTTAATAGATTCTGAAAAAACACAAAATAGACATAAATCTGGAAGAATTACCTACTGATAACAATTGTCCGACCATGAAAGAAGCTCTATAAATCCTACCTAGAGAGTTACTTGCCTACTTTGAAGCCAATTTTAAAATCATATATTACTGTGTAAGAAGCAGCACACTTCACAAGCTTGAAAAGAACAGTTGTTCACCTGCTGGCTCTGAAATTAAAAAGTTTAGAATGTAAGCTTAAATGTGATTATGGCTAAATTGTACACCAGTGTTTTAGTTTAATGTGATTCTTAAAGAAAGAAAAAAAATCAGAGGGATCCTAAGATAAGTTACCATATAAGGAAGTTTGTGGAAGGAAAAGTTCACCTCACTTTCTCTCCCCTTCGTTCCCCATCAGCAGTTCCCTACAACCCACCCAACAAGTGTGCCCCATGACCCACTGGAAGGGCTTTTCAGAGGGTTCAGGTTGTGGGGGGAGGAGATGGAAAACTTTCATTTCATGAACTTTCATAGATTAATTTATCTTAAGATCCATACCAGTGCTCCGTTTGGTTAGAATCCGTTATGAAGAGACATGTTGCGGATGTCCAAATAAACCATCTTTCATTTCTGATTTCCACAATGGCCCAGTGCAATACTAAGCTTTGCTAGAATTCCAGAATCACAGGAATCTAATCTCCACCCATCTCCTCTCTTCCCAGGTGTGATGCTGATGGTCAAGAGGACTGAGAGTACTTTACCATGAAAGTGTAAAGGTAAATTGGGAAGTGGGTCAATACTGTACTAAGTGCTTTTCAGTGCAGTCCTGCACATGTCTAGTCAGAAGTAAGTCCCTTTGGCTTATCCCAGCTAAGTGAGTATAAGATTGCAGTCTTAAAGGACTAATCTTATGATGGCTGTAATCAGATGGAGAGACAGGTGTCTGTAGCTTGTGGCTAATGTTATCACCCCTTTCCCTCTTCAACTGGAAAATGTGAGGAAAAGGAGATGTGGTGACTGAGCATTTTGTCTAGAATTGCTTTTCAGTTCAAGAGTTCCATGGGAATGGAATTGTTCCTAGACAATAATTCTTAATCAGACTTTGGGATTCCACATCGAGCAAAAATGTCTGGGGAATTTAAAGGAAAGCAGGTGGGGAAAAAATATTAGGTAAGAATCATAGAATCATAGAGTTGGAATAGACCACAAGGGCCATCGAGTCCAACCCCCTGCCAAGCAGGAAACACCATCAGAGCACTCCTGACATATGGTTGTCAAGCCTCTGCTTAAAGACCTCCAAAGACTCCACCACACTCCTTGGCAGCAAATTCCACTGTCGAACAGCTCTTACTGTCAGGAAGTTCTTCCTAATGTTTAGGTGGAATCTTCTTTCTTGTAGTTTGGATCCATTGCTCCGTGTCCGCTTCTCTGGAGCAGCAGAAAACAACCTTTCTCCCTCCTCTATATGACATCCTTTTATATATTTGAACATGGCTATCATATCACCCCTTAACCTCCTCTTCTCCAGGCTAAACATGCCCAGCTCCCTTAGCCGTTCCTCATAAGGCATCGTTTCCAGGCCTTTGACCATTTTGGTTGCCCTCCTCTGGACACGTTCCAGTTTGTCAGTGTCCTTCTTGAACTGTGGTGCCCAGAACTGGACACAGTACTCCAGGTGAGGTCTGACCAGAGCAGAATACAGTGGCACTATTACTTCCCTTGATCTAGATGCTATACTCCTATTGAAGCAGCCCAGAATTGCATTGGCTTTTTTAGCTGCCGCGTCACACTGTTGGCTCATGTCAAGTTTGTGGTCAACCAAGACTCCTGGATCCTTTTCACATGTACTGCTCTCAAGCCAGGTGTCCCCCATCTTGTATTTGTGCCTCTCATTTCTCCCTGTTAAAGTTCATCTTGTTTGTTTTGGCCCAGTTCTCTAATCTGTCAAGGTCGTTTTGAAGTGTGATCCTGTCCTCTGGGGTGTTAGCCACCCCTCCCAGTTTGGTGTCATCTGCAAATTTGATCAGGATGCCCTTGAGTCCATCATCCAAGTCGTTGATAAAGATGTTGAATAAGACCGGGCCCAAGACAGAACCCTGTGGCACCCCACTAGTCACTCTTCTTCAGGATGAAGAGGAACCATTGATGAGCACCCTTTGGGTTCGGTCAGCCAGCCAGTTACAAATCCACTGAGTGGTAGCATAGTCAAGACCGCATTTTACCAGCTTCTTTACAAGAATATCATGGGGTACCTTGTCGAATGCCTTGCTGAAATCAAGGTAGGCTACATCCACTGCGTTCCCTTCATCTACCAGGCTTGTAATTCTGTCAAAAAACGAGATCAGGTTAGTCTGACATGACTTATTTTTCAGAAATCCATGCTGACTATTGGTGATCACGGCATTCCTTTCTAGGTGCTCACAGACTGTTTGCTTAATGATCTGCTCCAGAATCTTCCCTGGTATTGATGTCAGACTGACTGGGCGATAATTATTTGGGTCCTCTCTTTCCCCCTTTTTGAAAATAGGGACAACATTTGCCCTCCTCCAGTCTGCCGGGACTTCACCTGTTCTCCAGGAATTCTCAAAGATGACTGCCAGTGGTTCTGAGATCACATCTGCCAGTTCTTTTAATACTCTTGGATGCAGTTCATCTGGCCCTGGAGACCTTTTTAAATCTTAACTCAGTTAAAAGTTCTTTAGATAGCCACCCTGGCTTCTTTAGGCACCCTCCATGTTTCCGTCTCATTGGTATTGCCTGAAGTTGTGCTTTTACTATCTCCCTCTTAACAAACTCCCAGCCATCATGAACTCCATCGTCTATATTAACAGAAGTAAAGATTTCAGATTGTAAGAATTAAGAAGTCCTCTTTAGGCATTTGTTGTGAAAGGATGAAGAGAGGACAGCAGGCTGGATGCCCCAATGTTTCCATCCCCGCCAGAGACTGTCCTGCACTGATGGGGAATTGTAAGCACTTTCTTCCCTGTAGCCAAGAATCCTGCATGATAGAATTCCTAATTGTGGGGATGATTGTACATGTGCAACCCTGCTTCAGAGACTGAGCTGGCAGCTTGGGGGTTGAGTGGATGAGCATAGTTCATGAGAACTCAGGGGGCAAGGCTGGTTCATGCACATTGGAACAGTTATTAAGTTGTACAGAGGGCCTCTTAGGCAGCTTTCTTTAGTTCTGTTATGTCCTAAGTAGAAAGTGAGATTGGATATCACAATGAAGTCCGAAAGGGGTTTATTTAAATCTTGGGGCTCCATTTACACACTGAACCGGGAGAGAGGTGATCAAGGATATACTTCACTACTTCATTAACTAAGGTGAAGAGATACATCTTGCATATTAACACCTACAGGTTGCAGTAATAGGCCACAGAAACTTTCATACAGGCTGAGCTTCACAATGGAGCAGAAGTATTTGAGGCATTGTTTTAGTGTGAATGATTTCATGCAAGCCATCCAATTTCATAGGTGAGCAGAAAAGTTAGTTCAGGATCCAGTAAGTATTGATGTCATCTTAATGCAGATAAGACGCACAGGAGAACCAGTGAGTCGGTGCTCTAGTAATACCAAACATGTTGGGCTTTAACTTGCAGAGCTGACACCTTAGTGATTGCTTGATGCCTTCCTCCCCCAAAAAACTTGCCAGGGGGCAAATGTAGATGGGTGTTGGTGGCAGGCAGAAGAGAGAAGGGGTGGCAGCTTTGAAACCGCACAGCTCCATCTGTCTACTAGTAACTCACTGAGTGAGAATGTTGCTGCCACCATCATCATCTCCTTACCTGTAATGTATCTGGGCACATCCCAATATGCATGTTAGAGGCACTGGAGATAAGGAAGATGCTTGTAGCAGCAGCTGTCAAGCCCAGTGCTTCTCTTGAGAGTGCTGGGCCATTAAAAAATACTAGAAGGCTGGCATTAGTTGTGGTGGGCCACAGTGACTGTCCTACCATGCCAGGTGCTCTGCACCTGTTAAAAAGAATGTCTTAATTCTGCCAAGCTTTTGTATTCTGGAGAAGCATTTACAGAACAGCTAGCAAAATGCTTGCAATTATGGCAGGCAGAGTAGTGGCAGAGAGAGGACTCATGCATTGCCAGAATCCCCAGGAGAGTTCAGTGTGCATCTGTGTAAGAGACACATTGCACCCACTTCCATTCACTTGTATGGGAGAAAAGTAGGTAACAAAATTGTCTGGTCACATTCCTTCCGTGGCTCCTGCTTCATTGGCAGAGAGCCTGGGCTTCATGCCGCCTAGCCACCCTGAATTGGCTCCAGTCTCCGCCAAGGGGATCACCAGATCCATGGAAATTTTGGACGAACCTGTTTGAGACTCCTATGACTTTAGGGGACTCTGTGACACCCCAGAAAATGGGGGCCTTCAGTCACAGTTTTCAGCGCCTGGTATTCCCCTTCCCAGTTGCTTCTTTCAAGTTGTCACATTTCAACTTTCTTGTGGGTATGAGAAACACCATGTAAAATTACCGTAGTTGTCTGTTAAACTGTGAGACCATTTCAGCAAATCTGCCAAGTCGTAAGAAATATACAGTGACAGTAGGTCAAAAACTTCCCTAAATGTGAAGTGGAGCAGGAGGCTGCAAACAGTTGGAGTTCCAGTTATTTGATATGGTACTGCATGCATTTTTCAAAGCAGTGGAAATGGTGATACTATTTTGAGAGCAAGAGCATTAAGGGAGATGAAGTGATTTCTGTTTAGGATGGGTTGCTCGCCCTTCTCTGCTGGTTCTCTTCTCAAAAGGATACAGTGACTTCAAAGAATCATGATATATATTGTTATCATTATTATTTTAATCATGACATATATTTATTTATTTCATTATAGGTTTTCTTATTTTAAACCACATTTTTTGCCTTACATACCCTCCCAAGGCAGCTTATATAAAAACCCCCCACAAAAAAACCAGGAACAGTGCAACAGAAATTCAGCACAAAATATATGTGTCAAACATAACATTAGACACAGCAGGAGGAGCAGATAAATATTTGCTAAAACAGAGCTTCATCAGATTTTCCAAATGCAAACCATAATCAGAACATTGTTTCAGCATCTCCTAAAAGCTAATAAAGAAGGGGCCAGAAGTATCTTCATGGGGAGGGTATTCCAGAAGTGCAGGGCCATCACAGAAAAATACCCTGCTTATTGTACTCATCAGCAGGTCAAAGAGCATGGTCTCTATTGCCTATATAACGACTCAAGCAGTTCCATATAGGTGGGAGTGGCCCTTCAGATACCCTGATCCCAAACCATTTATGACTTTAAAAGTCCATACCACATACCCTCCAAGGCACTGACACCAGAAACGGTGCGTCTTCCCGGCTCCATGTGTTTTCAGGCTCCATGATGTCATGTGAGGCTGCAATCTTGCATGCTTTACCCAATAACTTGTGTTTTCAGGCTCCGTGATCTTTTGCAAGGTCTCAGTTTCGCGCGTTTCTGCTCCACAAACCGGGGTGTCCTGCTTAAAGTGGGACAGTTGACTGGTATGATACCATCACCTTAAATTGGGTCCGGAAACAAATAGGCAGCCAGTCTTCTCTAGATAAGGTTGCATCTAGCGAACCAGCCGAAACTGGGGTAGTGGTGGGGAAAGCGCTTCTAGCTACTAGTGCCAAGCTTTACCTCCATAGATAGTGCTAACTGCAGGAACACTCCCAAGCTACATGCTGAGCACTTTAGTGGGCATGTGACCTCATTTAGGAGTAGCAGGACATTGCCTTCCAGAATGACACCTTTCCTGGCCTACAGTGTTTACAGAAATGCCACATCCACAGTATATATTTCAAGCAGTTTGAGTTCCCTAGGAAAAGGTGATGATTGTAAAACGACTCTGGAAATTGTAGCCCTGAGAGGGGATGTGGCGATCACAAAGGGTCCCCAGACGTCTAACGGTCTATTGATCCCTGTGCCACCACTGTGCTCGCTTCCCCGCTGCCACCAACCAGTTACTCTCTGTTAAAACACTGGGTCCTTCTGACTGATTATCTCAACTGTTTGACTGACTCCTCTTAACAAATTCTCTCACTCTCTCACACCAGACTAACCCAACCCACAGACTTAACTTCTCTGTCTCTTCTAACTTCAGACTGTCTTCTCAACAACTCTAACGCTAACTCACTAAAAAAAACCTCTGTGCTTAAACCTTATACACAGTTAACTTTGCCCTCTGGGTTCCCATTGGTTAGTCATTTTACAATTAGTTAACCCTTTCCCTATGAACCCATATGATGTCACACACATAGGAGGGCAAACGCCACAGGGGAATAGGATATCCTAACAAATCTCAGCACCCTTAATATTTGTTAATAATGATTATTTCACGGAAGCCATAACTGTTAAAGAGCAGGTCCTTCTGTGGCTACTCCAAAAGCAACTGATTTTGTGTGAGTACTTTAACTCCTCTTTAATCAATGCATCCGATTTCTGAGAGCCAGTATTAATCTTTAGGCCTTGATTAAATGAGAGGGGCAGGAAACCATTGGAAGCACTGGGTTGAGCAAGGATTTAATTATATAGAATTAGAAACTTACTTGTGGGCAAACGTCTTCAGAAGAGTGTCAAGAATTGCTGTAGGGTTTCCCCCTCCCCCTCTTAAAAGTGCCATCATTGCAAGACATAGAGCTTGCATGATTAACACACTTTCCTTTCACCATGGCAATTAGGAATAATGAAGATACTCAAGGATTCAACATTGACAGAAATGAGTAGAAGATTTCACTAATGGGGAGATTAGTCATTCCACTGAATCCTGACATAGATGTGGTAAAAGAGAATCTATATCTATCTATCATCTATCTATCTATCTATCTATCTATCTATCTATCTATCTATCATCTATCTATCTATCTATCTATCTATCTATCTATCATCTATCTATCTAGAAACACAAGGTGAATTGGTATAAATCAGAATAGATTTTAATGTAAGTCAAAATAACGTTTGCTCAGAGCATGTAAATGCACTAAACCCAAAATGAGGTCTAGTGGCAATTTAGGGGTGGATGAGGATGAACAAGCTAAAACCTTATCTAGACTAGGGTCACATCCATACTATGATGATGTTTTATTTATTTATTTCATGAAATTTATACATTGTTTGAATGTTTAAATAAAAACCTCAGTGGTTTACAAAGAGACTGTCATTCCCAAATGTGTTAATTTTGGCAGCAGGCACAGTTGGTTGAATCTCCCAGTAACTTCTAGCCATGTCCTAGGTGTGCATACACAGCAACATCCATATGGCAACATGTTTCTAAGTTAGAAAACTCTCTGAAACAGACAAGTTGTTTTCCAAGTGTACACTAAAAAAAAGTTTGAGAGCACAGAGCTGAATCTGAACTGAGCAGAGAAGGGTGTGTCCATCACTACTACCAACCAGTGTATTTGGGAATGTTAAAAGCAGATGGTATTCTTCCATCTTGAGATACATTTGGTCCCCTAGAGAGAAATTTGATGGTTTTTGCAATATAGAGCCCATTCGTCAGAGCATCCACCATTCTTCAGCATTCAAAGTTATTCCTCCCCCCCCCCCCCCAAATAATCAAGAGACCAGTTAAAGTGTTTGCAGTCCATAAATCTTCTGGGGCTTTGCAGCTTTTATTTAATTAGTGTGTTAAAATTAGCTATGATTTCAATTTACCCAAATTGACACTTGGCTTTCATGTCAGTCAATTGCGATTTTCTGTTATTAGTCCCATTTTCCCCTGGATATATAACAATTTTACACACTGGGAAAATTTCACACCTTTAAGTAACACCCTCCTTAGCATTTAACAGAAGATTATGGCATGAGTTTTCATTAAAATACTAATTGCTCTGAAGTCATGGAGTGCGGTGTGTGCTTTAGGTACTCCTTCACAGCACAACTTAAATCTGTGGGTCACTTTTTTTAAGGGGGGCTGGGAAAACCAAGCGACAATTAGGTTTTTTTGTAGGGCTGTGCACTGGATTCAGCTGAGGGACAAACCTAATTGAGCCTGTTCAGAGGGATCTAGGTTTTGCTCAAGGCGTGTTGAGACAGCCATACATTGATACAGGCCAGGTTCCATGGACTAGAGTGATCTAGGACTGTCAGTGAGTGGGGCATCAGACTGGAAGGAGAGGCAGGCATCACATGGGAAAACCTCCAGAAAGGCCAAGACCTACCTCACTGGCAGTACCATCTTCCCAGGAGAAGGTAGGAGTCTGATGCCCCCTGACGCACCTTGCTGAATGGAGCTGATTAGCAGAAGCAGTTCTACCTGAGTCTTCATTGTCCTTGAGTGAATTGCAGGGCGGCCCTCCTTCATCCTCTGCTCTGTGGGCCGCTCTGCCCTCCCACAAATTGGTCGATGGCTTCAATGACCCCATCAGGCTGTGAGAAGCAGGTTGCAGGTTGGTAGTTAAAGATGGGTCTGAAGAGGCTGGAGACTACCTCTTTGAACCACAAACCTCATGGAACTTTGAAGTGTCAGGCATAGCCCTATTGGCTTTAGCCCAAACGTAGCAGAGTTTTCCTGCACAGCGAAGAAGCTAGTTGCGGCAGTAATGACAAGTCAGCTAGACTCAGAATAACTATTTACAGGATTTATTAAAAAGGAGAAAATAAAACAGCAGAGTTTCTGCATACAAATAAAGCAAAATAAATCCTCTCTTTCTCTCTCTCAAAACCATACACAGCACTTCTACTCCTAACACACCTCACATCAAACTGAGCTAGCAAACCCTTGATAACAGAGCAGAGTGCTGGTCGTTAACCAATCAGAGTAGTTTCTAGGTCAGGCAGACCTGGGCTTTCTGCCAAGAGTAAATTGACACCAGCCTGAGTTAATTGTGTGAAGCTAGAATCTGCAAGTTTCCCACGAGAACCAATTAACAGAAACTGAAACAGAAACTGAACACCCCCTCACAGATTCTGCTGAACAATTAACACCAAATACACCTATGTAGGAGATTATTTTTCCAGCAAACCTAAACCCTTGCACATTCGCTTGTTCTTTACCTTTGCCAATGGTTTAGTTAACACATCTGCTACATTTTCTTCACTTGATACATAAGTACAGGTGATTATATTGTCTTGTACACAGCAACGTACATTTTGGTATTTTACAGAGATATGTTTGGAACGCGATTTGAAACCCTCTGTTTTACTTAATGTTATACAAGCTTGATTATCAATGTAAACTTGTACTGGTTCTCCACAATTTACATTTAAATCTGTTAACAAATGCTTGAAATAAATCACCTCGTTGCACAATTCACTCAATGCGGCGTACTCTGATTCCGTTGATGACACACTTACAACGTCTTGCTTGCGTGACCGCCAGCTGATTAAAGCTCCACCGACCATTATGACTAGTCCTGTGACAGATTTTCTATCCGGCAAATTTCCCCAGTCACTATCACAGTAGCAACTCAACATTTCATCCTCTGAAGAATTTAATTGTAGCATATAGCCAATTGTCTGTTTCAGGTACCTCAGAACTTGTTTTACCCCTTTCCAGGCATTTAGTGTGGGTTTTGAGACCAATCTACTTAATATGCCTACTGCGTAGCTAATATCAGGTCTGGACCACTGTGCTATATACAATAAACTTCCAATTACAGAGTGATATACATCAGGATGTTCAAATTCAGGACCCTCATCTCTATGAAGTGTTTTTATGAAACCTGGATCCATAGGCACCACTGCCCCTTTGCAATCCTGCATTCTGTATGTAGTCAGTAGTTGTTTAACTTTGTTCTGCTGACTAATTAGACAGCTGCCATCTTGGGCCCAGCACACTTCCAACCCTAGATATGTCCTAACCGGGCCTAAGTCTTTCACTTTGAACTTACTGGACAATTGTTTGGCAAACCTTTTAGTTTGTTTATCTACCTGCAGCCTACAATCTTTGCCCCCTCAGGCGCTGCTACTGGTGTAAAGACCTTGTGCTCATTCAGAGAGGACATCTCTTCCTCCATTGCCTGTTTCCAGAGCTCTGCCTCCTCTTTTGGTAACTTTAACACCTCCTGAAAACTCTTGGGTTCTGCAATTACACTAAACACATTTGCAGTATCTGGGGAAAAACGCACCGGAGGCACTCCTTTGTTTTGTCTTTTAGATCTTCTGGGAGAAAATTTTTCTTCTGACCCACTTTCCTCCTCAGAACTACGACCTCTCTTTTGTTGCTTAGCAACTGGTCTTTGGCTAACTCCACTTTCTTGAGAGCTCTTATCTGAACTTTCCTCCCCCTCAGACTCTGATTCTCTGTGTCTACTTTCAGAGTCATGAAGCTCCTGGGAAGGTTCAAACCAAACCTCAGTATTGGCATGTAGTCTCTCCCAGCCACTATGTTCACAAAAACTGGCATTCCTGGAGATCACAATGCCATTTGTCCCTTCAGCAAAACGGAAACCTTTTCCCAGCTCCTGGTAACCCACAAACACTAACTGTTTGGTCTTAGGATCTCCCTTCTTCCTCATTTGTTTTGGAATTAATACCCAGGCTTTTGATCCAAACACATGCAAATGGTCAATTTTGGGTTTTTTCTGAAACAATTTAAAGTACGGGGTTGTACCTATTGTTTGATGAAAGAGCCTGTTTTGGAGATAACACGCGGTGAGCATGCTCTCCCCCCAATAAGACATGGGCAAATCAGCATCATCAAGCATGGCAAACATCATATCTTGTAAAGATCTGTTTTTTCGCTCTGCAACGCCATTCTCCTCTGGGGAAAAAACATTCGTTTTTCTATGCCCAATGCCACGCTTTTGTAACCAATCTTTAAAGGCATTTGACATAAATTCGCCACCTCTGTCCGTCTGAATCCTTTTGAGTTTAATGGACAGAAATCTTTCCACAGATGCCACCCAGCCTTTAAACTTAGTGAACACGTCACCCTTATTCTTCATGGGAAAAACCCAGGAGTAACGCGTGGCGTCATCCACAATTGTTAGTGAAAAGCGCGATCCACCCCTGCTTACAGCAAATGGACCAATTACGTCCATGTGAACCAGCTGTAGCGGTGCCTCACTAACTCTGTCGCTTCTGGGGTAAGAGACTCTGTGGGTTTTAACCTTTTTACAAACATTACAATCAAGGTACTTGTTACAACTCTTTAAATTACCCCCATCAGCCAATTCAGACATTTTTAGTACACTTTTCCAGCAAGCATGCCCCATTTTCCTATGCAATAAGTGCACACAGTTGTCATGTATAGCTTTGTTATTCACTGCAGGCTGAGATTTACTGACTACTGCTGCAACTTGAGATCCTGCTTTAAGCCAAAACAAGCCTCCCTCTGACTTAGCAGTGCCTAAAATCTCACCAGCCTTCTTAATAATGCAACTGTCTCCTTCAAAATGCACTTTAAACCCAGCTTTTAGCAAACAATCTACAGACATCAGATTGCTCCTTAATGACGGCACACAAAGTACATTTTGCAGGCATTCACGAAGACAAGGAACAAAAACTGCACCCCCCGAAATCACTTCGGAAGTACTTCCGTCTGCTAGAGCCACCTGGCTGCGCTGTGCTGAGTTCTTGGAAACAAACAATTCATCTGTATTTACGATGTGGCGAGACGCTCCCGAATCGACCACCCAGACCGCTTGTTTCTCATCAGCAATCTTGACCTCGCCGGTCACCAGCTGAGCCGACTGTTTTCGTTTGAAGAATTTCTTTTTACGCTGCTGCTGCTGCTGATCTCGTCTCTGCTCCTGCACCGGCAACTGAGACTTGACCAACTCCGGACATTGTCGTTTTAGATGCGCTGAAGACCCACATCGGAAACAACGCCTAACAGCAAACGCTGACTTCTCACCGGCACGCTGCTCTTGCTTCACCTCTGGTACGGCATGAGAACTCCTTCCAAACCGCCCGCCTGTAGAAGCCTCTGCAGCCAACGACCTTTCTTGCCGCTTCTGCCATTCTTCAATCAAACGCCCAGTAACGTAACTGACTGATAAATCATGCTCCTGCATGCCTTCTAGAGACAAAACTAAATTATCCCAGCTTTCCGGGAGAGAACTCAAAATAATAGCCACCTTCTCCTGCTGGTCTAACGCACAGTCTCTTTCCTGTAGCGCTGCAAACTTTAACTGTAAACTGTGTAGGTGTTCCTGCATTGTAACCCCAGGCTGTAACATTGCCTTGTACAATGCCTTGCGAATGAACAGCTTGGAAACCGCTGTCTCACGCACATGGAGTTCTTTAAGTGCTTGCCACACACCTCTAGCTGTCTTGATTCCCCTCACATACGGCAACTGGGAATCTTCCAGCCCCAAGACAATTGTGGCCCTTGCTCTTTGGTCTTTATCGAGGTCTTCATCATCAGGCTTCGCAGGAAACTTACTCACCACTTGCCAGAGACGATCCCTCTGCAGCACTGCCTGCATGCGTTCCGACCACAGCAAGTAATTGGAGTCATTCAGACGCTCAAAAGCCATCTGAACTGGTTGTGAGGCCATCTTGAGAGCGATGTCCCTGGAACCCGGAACCAGCTACTCACGACCACCGAGAGAGAGAACAGGAACCACAGCACCCAGCACTCACACGCTGCAGCTGTTGTCCTTGTGTCCACTGCGTCACCAGCTCACCACGGTCAGGAACCAGCCAGGAACAACAACCTCTGGAACTACTGGAACCAACGCCGTTGATGCTGACACCACCGCAACTCAGGCTGGCAGCACAATGCCCATAACCTCATGGAACTTTGAAGTGTCAGGCTTTAGCCCAAACGTAGCAGAGTTTTCCTGCACAGCGAAGAAGCTAGTTGCGGCAGTAATGACAAGTCAGCTAGACTCAGAATAACTATTTACAGGATTTATTAAAAAGGAGAAAATAAAACAGCAGAGTTTCTGCATACAAATAAAGCAAAATAAATCCTCTCTTTCTCTCTCTCAAAACCATACACAGCACTTCTACTCCTAACACACCTCACATCAAACTGAGCTAGCAAACCCTTGATAACAGAGCAGAGTGCTGGTCGTTAACCAATCAGAGTAGTTTCTAGGTCAGGCAGACCTGGGCTTTCTGCCAAGAGTAAATTGACACCAGCCTGAGTTAATTGTGTGAAGCTAGAATCTGCAAGTTTCCCACGAGAACCAATTAACAGAAACTGAAACAGAAACTGAACAAAACCAGTTACCTCAGAAGTTCTACACAAACTTGTACACACATACACCAGCTTGCCACTGTCTTGCCACAAGTTTAAAATAATGAGATGTGAAATCTGAGAGCTTCCTTCCTGAGGGCCTTGAGATATTTTTGCTTCCCTGTGCCTGCTTCTCCCACTCCTTGGGTTCTTCATCCTAATGCATGATCCTATAAGTAAAATCTCCCCACAATTATGTGCTATTTAGCCAGCTATCCTCAGTTGTGACAGGGTTCCTGTCCATGTCACATTTGGTCGCTGCAGAGATAATGAGTCTGCCACTCCTCTGAGTTAAAGAAAAACACTCCCAGATGTTGGCAAAGAGTGAAATCTACGCAACAGCTGCTGTCTAAAGTAAAACTTTATATGCCAAACTGTCTCGTGCTGAAGAATCCAGCATTCTCCTTTCATGATGTGCATACATTTAGCTTGGCAGGTGGCATCATTTGAGCCCAGGGAGGTGTGCTTGGGAGAGGGAGAGGTGAACAGCTCTTTGATAGGTATATAAAATAGCATCCACATAAGCATCCTTCATGTAGCTTGAGATCTCTTAAATTAGTTATGTGGTACCAATACGAGGGTAGGTTTCTGTAAGTATATGTACAAGGCACTTCATGTATATTGCATTAAGCATTATAAGTGAAAAACAATTGTGGAAATGGCTTTGTTTTCTTTCCAAAGTAAACAGTCTGTCTTATCCTACATAGTCAATAGTGCTTTGGACTCCTGCAGAGGATAATTTCCTAGATGCAAAAAGTCTACAGATGTAGGATAATGTATTCCTCTAGTCTCATTGGTTTGCTGTGTGTGCAGTTTGATACAGAAATGTTAGAAAGCAATTTCAAGTCACATCGCAAACTTGCAGGTACTGTTCTCAGAATGCCAGGCAGGCAGGCAGCTGTGCAGGTTTCAACCCAGCCAGAATCAATTTCTTGCCAGGCACATCTTGATTTTTTTCTCTCAGAACCAGATTTACACTGGAGAGTAGAGGACAGAAAAGATGCAATTCATGGATGGGAACCAATCGTTCAGCTAATGAAAACTGAAAAATGCACTGGGGAATAACACTGAACTCTTTACTTGTAAGATCTTGCTAAAGTTCCACACCCTCCAAGATTATTTGTACAGGCGACTTTGAAATGTTGGTTTCTTTGTTTCTCATCTATCCAGTCTTCAATTCATAATAATAATACCTTTATTGTCACTGTACAACCTGTGTACAGTGAAATTAAACGAGCCTCCTTCCCCCCGCAAACACTCAATCTCTTATCGAACAACACACCACCTCGCAAGTAAATTTTGCTATGTTATTTTCCGTTCAACAGCCTAACAGCCTAACAGCCCACAGATAGAAGCTATTTTTTAGCCTGTTGGTATGGCTGATTATACCCTCCTGCCCGAGGATAGAAGATTAAAGAGGTGATGGCTGGGGTATGAGTCATCCCTGAGAATTTTTCTCGCTCTCCTAAGGCAACGATCCCTTGTGATGTCATCTAGCGGACTCAAGGGACAGCCCATGATATCATGTGCTGTATTCACCACCCTCTGTAGAGACTTTGTGGCTGTCAGGCCAGCATACCACACTGTGATACAATATGAAAGGACATTTTCTATTCTGGAGAGGGAGTTAGTTCATCAGTTGTTGTTTAACTTTATTCTTTCGCAAGACCCTGAGGAAATTGAGTCTCTGTTGGGCCTTTCTGACCTCCTGAGTTATGTTGATTTTCCAAGTGAGGTCCTCACTAAGGTAAACTCCCAGGAATTTAAAGGAGACGACAATTCAGTTCTCTACATAAGCAGAGTAATTTGTGAGGTTTTTAAAAATAAATAAATAAGGACAATGGTGTGGGGAAGAGCTAACCCCCTCTCCCAGCTCAGTGGCCCCAATCCATCTCACCCCTCCTTGAGTGGCTACTGTTAATCTTGTTTTGCAAGTGGGAGATCACTCCAGTCACTATATTTTCAACTAAGCTGCATTTGCAAGTGTACCTACAGGATCATTTACACTCTTGAGGCAAATTCTATAAAAGTGTTTGCTTTTCTCTTGTTGAGAAGCTGCACAATTTGAATCTCTGGGAGTGAGGAATCAGTGCTGTTCCATAGAACTGGAGTCTGTAACATGAAAATATTTTCCATATATTTTTTTAATAAAAAAATTGTTCATTTGTTAAAAACAGAAGAAGAAAGAGAAGCCAAAAACATTTGCTTTATAGCATTTTTATTTATCCAATTAGGCTGCTATGAGCTAAAACTTTGGAGAAATATTCTTTTTTATTTCCATGAACGTTGGCCCTGGCTGAGCATCTTAGATATCATTCTTGGCATTTGCTTGAAAGTGTTAACAGTTTGAACAGATGGATCCATGCCTGACTCTCTTGGCTGGTTTCCAGATTCATGGGGAAAGGGTGTAACAGGGACATCAGCTCCTATCATATGGACCAAGTCTGCTCAGAAGTTTCTCTATATTAAGGTTTCAGAGTTCGTGGAGATTTTTTTGGCATTTTAATATTCCCAGCAGGGGATTTCATCAAGATTAGGATTTTTAGGGCTATCACTCAACAGGGAAATCAACACCTATTAGGGGCCTAAACATATGGGAGGATGCTACTTTATAAAGATTTCAAACTGGGTTAGGCATGTTGTGAGAAATATCATGCTCATTTCTAAGTTTCTGTATGAAACAGGTTAGTGGACCTTAAGCCTCTTGAAATGCATTTACAGCGTGATTAAATATACAGTCCATTTTTTTATAGGGACATGCACCAGATTTGGCTGAGGGCCAAGCCAAACGGGAGAGTTAGGGGGCCTCAGACAAGTCAGGTACACATAGCTACAGACTGCTGTGAGTCAGGTTGGATTGGCCCAAAACAATCCATGGCTGTCAACGAGTGCAGCATTAAGCAGGAAGTTGTGGCAGGCAGGCAGGAAACCACAGGAAAAGGCTGAGACCTACCAGACTGGCAGTTGCATCTTCCCTGCAGAATTTAGGCTGAACACCATGTCTCTCCTTTTTGCTTGATGCCTTGCCCTGCAGGATCAATAGCTTTGCACAACAGCTGTTGAGTGGAGGCATCAATCCGGTGAGTTGCGGGTGCTGCTTTGCAGAACCGCACAGAATCAGATCCTCCGGTTTATCCTCACTTGGTAATACAGATGATTACATCCCATACAAAGAAACTCTATCACTTCCAATTATGAGCAGAATTACCACTTGGCACAATTAGGCCAGGATAATTTTGTAGTCACTGCATTTTAAAATATTCCCTTACTGCATTTTAAAACATCCTAAGGAGGAATGATGACAGCGATATATTCTCTGGATCAAAGTCTGATTTCCCTTGGATGACAGTGTGTCGCTAGATTGACATACCGAAGCATTTTATTCTATCACATGCGGATGCTTTTGAGCCATTCTAGAGGCAAGAATTTTCAATGCTGTGGATCTCAAAATAAGTTATGAGCTGTATGATTACAAAAGCGGAGTGAGCTAAATTATTAAACAATTATTGAAAAATAAGCATTCTCCGTGAGTAGTCACTTTTATTTATGAGCTCTTGCTGGTAAATGTATTCTCGCCTGTGAGGTTTTGTTTTAAGAAACAATCAGTGAATTAAATTAATACCCCTGGTTTCTAAACAGAAATACATGAATTAATGCTTCCATTACAGCCTGTTTAGGCTATGATGCAATCCCATTTCCTGTGGGTTTTATGAATGCAACCACCAGAGGCAGGATATTTAATATCATGGAGATTTGCACAGCAAAATGTCTCTCAGGATGTCTCGGTGGTTGACTTTTGTTAATGTTCTAGGTCTCACTGATGCCTGGATATGGATTGGGAAATGATTTTTTCAGCCAGATCTACCTGAAGTAACTCTAGCTCTTCCCAAAAAATGTAGATTGGCTTATAAATTCATATATTCATACTGCAAACCAATTACTGGTTCTCTCTGGGGTGGAGATGGTAGGACCTGGCTGAGCAGTTGTACAAAATATTTTGTCCACTGTTTGTTTTACTGTTTTAATGTCACATTGATTTTGCTGGGATGGGGTGAGCCTGTGCTCAGCCTGTACCATGCAAGATCATGAACTGGAGTGATGGCACCGAATCCAGTGTGGCTTTATACCAGCACAGAGGGGAGACTTGCTGCCTGTTTCTGCTTTGCCACTAGTGAAAGAGGAGCTTGCGCGAATCTCCTGCTGGAGAAGCATATGAGCTGCAGTGCACCAGGGCAATAGAGGCATGACTTTCCCTTTTTGTATGTTCCCTGGAAAATAAATAGAAGTCATTCAGTTTGCTCCCCCTGCTTTTGTGTAATGTGTGATGCCTTTGTTACATTGATTTAGTTTAGAACACAAATGCAGTCACTAATGACGCTTGAGGAAAGAGTAACAGTCTGACCTACAAATCAATCTGAAATATTTGGATTGACTTCTGTTGGACTAAATTGCCTTGAATTCACATGCTCTCTCTCAATTGGTTCAGGAATCAGGCTGCCCGATATGACTTTGCAAAGGGGGCCTTGCAGATGACTTGGAGCCATAATGCAGCCTTATGTGTAGCATATAGCACTTGGCCTGCCCATTTCTACTCACACTCGGTTGTCATTGCAAGCAGGCTGATAAAGTGTTGCGCATGCCAACAACACATCTTATAGATTCTGTTTCTTGGTATCAATGCACCGTGGGTTATTTTCTGCCTCCTCAAGTAAAGTCAAGCATAGCAAAACTAATAATTACGGTACATTTCTGCATCTTGGAGCATCTGACAAGGGCTATTGAAGTTGCCCTTGGGGAGGGAGGAGAAATCCATAAGGAGACAATTATGAAAGGGTTTGTATGAGTGAGTTGAAATGCGCCACATTGTTGAAAAGTAATTTAGCTTCCCAGCAAGCTGAATCCTTCTCATGTTTTGAGCCTAAGTGATCAATCAAGCAAAGCTGTGCTTGTTCCCTTCTGAAGATAGCTATGAATATTGTGTTTTTCAGCTGTGTCTTTTTGAAAACACAATACCTGAAACATTTGTACTAGAGAGAGTTAGTCAAAAGGTTAATTGCTTCTATCAGATTTTGAACGTTGTGGAACATCCAGGTTTTCTTTTGCAAGCATCTGTTGGCAAAGCCAGGTATTTTGCTCACCTTTTAAATTAGCAAAATACTGTACACTCTTGAGCTCACAAAACAACACTACACGATTCACTTTTTTTCTGAAGGCTCTAGAGACCCCTCAGATGCTCATTGGAAATTCTGGATCTTTTGAGTTGTCCTCCACTTAAATTGCCATTCCAGATATGTGAGCCTGTGCATGGCAAGGCTGCTCAAATCAAGGCTGAAATAAATCATTGGTGAAGGCAACAAGAGTTTCTGTTAAGCATCTCATTAGCTCTACATGCAGGCCTGGAGACTTCAAATAGTAGTCAGTGAACAAACTGGAAAACAGCAGACCTGAAAAGGGAAGACTGTCATTGGAAAAGAAAGAAGAAAAGAACATTTAAATAAAGAAGTATTAGGATTGTTCCTTCTTAGCAACATGAAGCACCAAAAGCATCATAAATGGTGGATTTGGTTAGGGAAGATTGCCCAGAAGGGAATGTGTCCCTTGAGTTGAAGAAGGTTCCCAGTCCCTGCTCCTTCTGTCAGTGAGGGAAGAAACAAGCTCCCTGCAGCTTTTCCTTCTCTGGTTTATGGTTGGAGCTAAGCGGCCCTCCCTTGCCAATATTTTATTCACAGGAGACAGGGGGTTCAACTTCTGAGTGGCTCTTATATAGGGTTACCATATTTCAAAAAGGGAAAAATCTGGACACAAAAGTTGTTGAGCTTTTATTTGCCAAAATCTCGACTTCCGACATGGGTTGCCATACATTTCAGTCAGGCTATTGGTTCATCTAACTCAGAATAGTCTATCCTGACCAACAGTTCTCCAATGTTTCAGAAACAGGACATTCCAGTCCCAGCTGGAGATCCCAGGGATTGAACCTGAGGCGTTCTGCATGCAAAACAGATGCTGTACCTCTCATGGTTCCCTTTATGCCCTCTGATTCAGCCAAGAGTGGGGAGCGCTTGAGGACTCAGAGTGGAGGAGTAGAGTTGAAACTATGCAGTGGAACCTGCTTCATTAAGCTTCTGCCACCGCCCCGACTCCCTGTGAGGCTGGACCTGACAAGGCAGGGGACCAGGGCTACCCCTTCCTAGACTGTGGAGGATGGGGGGGCAGCCTGCTGTGACAGAGCAGGAGCATTCAAAGGACAAGAGAAGAGAAGAGGAGCAGACTCACCTTGCAGGTGGAGTGCTCAACTTCAGGCCATGAATTCATGCAGGATGAGGGAACTTTCCCTGCCTCTGGACAGGTAGGTGGGGAAACTTGCTGGAGCAACTTAACAACTCCCGTGCAGTTTTGGACCTCTTCTACTTCATGTTGTTGGACTGGGTATACTGTAAATGCCTTGTAAGCAGACCTGTGCTAGATTCTGCTAGCCACTGAGTTTGTACTGTAAATTGCTACAACAAAAGTTTTCCATACAAGTAAGCGCCTCTCTAATCCTGTCTTGGGCAGGAGCCAGGAGAGTCCCATGGAGCTACAACCCTTCCCTATCAGGAAGCGGGGCAGCCATCTTTTCATCTGAACGGACTTCCTGTCAGGAATGGTTCCAGACTCTTTTAAAACAGCAGCTGCTGTGCTTTCAAGCCTCTCCAGGCTGCTAGAACAAAAACAGTTTAAAAAGAAATCAAAACTTAAAAGGCAGCCTTTGGACGTGCTGATGAATTTGTAAATTCCTAATTTTGCTTTGTTTTCACACTTAAAAAAAAATAATAATCCACAGGTGTGTAGCTTGAAATGGTATTGAATAGATTTAACCCTGCTCACATGTTAAATCAGCATGGATTGAAATGAGCTGATCCATCCCTCCATGCAAGTAAACCCCATTCAACACAATAGGACTTACAAATAAACTTGTATAGGCTTGCATTGCAAATGGTTATTGGTGAGACTGTTGAAGAAGACTTGCGCGAAATATTGGTTGTCTTGAGATCTTGGGAGGTATTCCCATCATATGAACAAAGTTACCCCACCGTGATAATTTTCATGATTGGATAAAAGACTTGCATTTGAAAGGCGCCTAAGGAACATAACTGCTGATTTTCCTCTGCCATTTTCCACTTCGGTGTCTGACTTTCATATGCCAACAAAGCCAGACTCGCTTCAGACAGTTTGGGTTGTTTACAAGTTCTTCATGCTGATTTCTATGATGCTTTGAGAGAAGAATAGCTCCATGATGTCTGTTGCTATTGATTTCATTCAAATGAAGACAAAGGACAACATGGGGAAAAGACACTTCAGAGGAAAGCAGACGATCCCGGCCTGTGAATAAAAAAGTGCATGTCAGAAATCGATTATGTTCACCTTAAGAGAACAGAGGCGGGGAAGTCTTCTGAAATATTTAGAATTTAAATATTGAAATATTTAGATTTTAAAATATGTTTGCCAAGGATTCCTGCCATAAAGAGCCTGTCATAAGAGTAACTCAGTCATGAAACTTAAATACAAAAACCCCCCCCCCAAAAAAAAACCCTTCCGCACAGAAAATGTCAGGAAAGAGGGTTCCAGGGCTGCCTTCCCATTTCTGTCAGGGGGGAATTTTTGTCAGATTGAATGTTGCATGTGTTGCTCAGCAACCTCCTGAGGGGCACATGGCAGTGACAGACAGGGTCAGAGACAAAAGTAAGCAGAGCAAACAATGTGCATTTACCTTTGTATATAGGTTAGTTTTCACATACACTTGTACACTCCTCTCTAGCCTCCATTCGGGCCAGCAAGAAGCATTTTCAGCATTCAAGGACATTCGAGGAGGGTGCAGCGCTTGGCCCAGTAAGTGGTGTGGCCAGGTGAGAGGAAGTATGATGTGGAGGGTCATGGCCAGAAGGAAAGCCTAAGGGCCAGATAGGTAAACCTGGAGGTTCACATTTGATCCCTGAGCCTCAGGTTCTCCAATCCTGCCTTAGAGTTCAATAAGTAGGACCTGAGTGTTGAATACTTCTGTTCAAGATGGCAGCCAACCAGCCATGTCCCTTTCCCAGGACACTCTATTCCATCTTCAAACCTGGTTTTTGTTTTTCTTTCATCAGTTGGTTGCCATTCTGTGCCCACTGAGCATGTACCAACCTGATTCAACTTTTTGGAGGGCTTGTTTATTATTTAAAGTATTCTTACCCCACTCTTCAGCTAGAAAGGTCCACGATATGGCTTACATTAAATCAATAAAATAAAACGGTCCCTATCCACAGTTTGTAATCTAAAAGACACAAGACAAAAGGAAAAAGGATTGAGGAGGGTAGAGAAAAGCATTCAGACTTGGACACCAGTTCTTAAAGTTATATACAGTAATAGTTTTGTACCCTGCTATGTGAATGGTAACAAAAACAATAAAAGGTTTTCTGAATCCACACAAACACAACATTTTAAGAACAATTGACAGCTGATATGAGAAGCAGCTAAAATGTCAGTGGATGCAGCTTGTCAAAAAATGAAATGTAACAATTGATGATATCTAAGAAGCTAAATAAAGAAATAAATAAAAAGGACAATGAAAAGCAAATGGGGGTATGCCCCATGTTTCTTTGATTGATTGAGCCTGTGTTGCGCTTTAAAATCAACTCTCAATACCAGTGTGTGTGTCTGAGAGAGAGAGAGAATGGGAGGGAAAATCCAGCTTTACAAGTCTGTGGAAAAATATCCTGGTGAAAAGCCCCACTCCCTTTTCGAAAAGTTCTTCCAACAATACAAAATTTTGAAGTGAAGAGACTAGTTTTTTATGTTGTTATATTGTTGGATAGTTGCAAGAGAGCACAGCTGGGGTGAGGAAGGGGGATCTATCCATTTTATATATTGGAGGAGAGATTGCTGTAATATTTGTCTGGTAAGAGAATCCTGGGACTCAGCTGCATTAGTTTTTTAAAAAAGTGTTTTAAATGTGTTATAACACTGTGGCACCAGATGGCGTTGTGGAGTTCTATCTTTTGGCAACGTGATTTCTCATTATGAGGTTTACAACGCGATTTTCTGAAACTTTTTTTGATGTGTCTAGATCCAGGCCTTGTTCTGTTTATTCTAATGGCAACAAGAGTTGTCAAGGCTCAGATGTAGCAGTGGGAAGTAGTGATAGTTCTTACATTCCTACTTGGCTGTCTGCCAGCTTGCTTTATAATTTGTTTTGTTTCCAATTAAATTGTGTGCTTGCTCACAAGAAGATAGCCTTAATAGGCAAGGCTGGCTCAAGACATTTTGCTGCCTGAGGTGAAGAGCAGAATGGCTCCAGGGACCCATGTTCTTGTAACTGCCTGTTTGTGATCTAGAAGCTGGTCTAGAAACTTGACCAGCAAGTGTGTTAACTGAGACCAGGCATTATAAACATAAAGAGTTGGGACGAATCAGTTAATTCCATTTCACTCCGTTTCTCACTTTTCCAATCTTAAGTTGGTTCTCCACATTTCCACATCAGTTTGCAATTACTATTTTTAAAGGCCTGATGAAATTTCTCCTAATAAATAATTTTTGTGTGCAGTTTTGGCTAAATAATAAACATTTCTGCAAATGACTTTTCCTAACACATTTTGTTATGTTATTTTAACTACTACAGGCATTTCTGTTCACATTTCTGTCCAATATGTACATTTTTGCTTTGAGGTTTTTTTCCTTCAGTCAAGCGGTATATAAATCTTATGAGATAAATAAAAATAAAAATTTATCTTTTCATGGCCGATGGTCAGGGGATATGGAGGTTGTTTTCCAGACACTCCAGGCTGGGGAAGGTTGCTCTGGAGTGTCTGAAGCAACTGAATTGCAGCTGAAAACTTTTAAAAATTTCATTTCTAAAAATTGTTATTGGCCTTTATTTGCAAAAAGAAAACCATTAACCAGGGTGATTTTAGGGTGGGCAGTGCCATCCTGAAGAATTTGAAGAGTTGTACAGCTAGTTCTATTAATTTGTACTTAAAAAAAAAAGCAATCTAACTTTGTGTGGTAGGTTTTGAAACTTCTCCTGTTTAGCGATGCATTTAAATTAGATCTGCACTCCCTGTATCCTAATTTGCATTATGACTCCTTGTCAAGAACACCAAGACAAATCTGCTTCAGCATTGATATGAACCCTATTTGCAGACAAGGGGACCCTTCAGCGAAGGTCATAGAGACATTGATTTACAGAGACAGTTGATTAATCAGAAAATGAAAAATAACATGCCATTGTTTTGAAAGAGATGAAGGCATGAACAACCTCTAGATAAAAGAATATTGGAGGAGATAGGTTAAATGGTTAATGATGAACTAATACGAATATGAAGCCCTGTCGATTCTTTAGCTTAGGAAATATATTCACTCAGCTGCACATTCTTTCGGAAGTAGTAAATGCAGACAGAATTGGACATTGCAAGATCTGGCTCTTCAGAAAGGGCTGCTTTGTACTTCCATTTTTTAAAGTGCCCTTATGACATATTGAAGACGGTCATCTCTAGTTTAAATGACTCTTCTCCAACTTTAATTATTGTGTATGCACCACTCTTTATCCAACAGGATCGATTCTTCTTCTTATGCTATCAGAAGTGGCTTTTTGGTAATGTTTCTTCACCACAAAAGGAAAAATGGGGCTTAGCGGGAGATTAACTAGCTACAACTTTATGATGGATGTCTGCTCGAGAGGTTATTAGCTTCAAGTCATACTGTCCTAACCTTGAACCCGGTGCAAGTAATGTGACCTTTCTCATAAAAAGGTAGGAAGCTGCCATTGCAAGCCACCTGCATAGATGTGTGACCCTTAAGATCCACTGCCATTTTAACCACCAAAGTTGTGCTGAGTTTCTGGTCTATTTAAAACCACAGATTTCCCAGCCTACCCCAACTTGCTATAGTTGTATAAAGCTTCACTGAGGGAACGCTTACGTGGACCCAGCATATGCTGCAGCAGCTGTTCCCATGGCATTACTCTCCTGATGCTGTTGGAATACAACTCCCATCATCCCCAACCAGCATGGTGAGTTGGTAGGGATGATGGAAGTTGTAGTCCAACAACATCTGGAGCTCAAAAGGCTGGGGAAGGCTGTGCCATAGTATGTAGATGCCTGATTTCCCCCTCCCAGATCTGGCATTAAGCTCATTCTACATTGTGATAAACCCTCCAGAAAAATGAAATTTTACTTCTTTTGTTGTCATAGGTTTGAGTACATGGATTTACTCTTGGTCCTCTAAACCAGATCCAGAGAAAGCTACGAAGCTCATGCTTCTTCTCCCATTTTTATTTTTATTTTTAAATATTTTTTATTGTGTTTCTTTTCATAGTTTTATACATTCCAAATAGTACAGAAGAAACCAAATACAAGAAACAATTTTTTTGATTTTTTTTTTTTTAACAAAAGAAAAAGAAAAAGAAAAAAAAATCCCCATTGGACTTCCCCGCACCTTCCAAATCTGCGTTCTTTGTAATAACAATATCAGCAATTTGTTACCTTGTTTCAAACCTTGTTGCAACTTTCAGTTATTATGTCTCCGTATTCAATATGTTGTATCTCAATTATAATACCTTTAAAATAAACATAATATGTTTGGTTCACTTATCATTTTTTCTCATTTGTGACTTATTTTACCATTTGCTTAATCAAATTTGCTAAAGCATAACATTTCCAATAACATGCACTATCTTAAGATTCATACAACTTATAATATTTTTGCAAATAGTCTTTAAATTTTTTCCAGTCACCCTCAACTGATTCTTCATCCAAATCTCGGATTCTGCCGGTCATTTCAGCTAATTCCATGTAGTCCATCAACTGCGTCTGCCATTCCTCCAGCGTGGGTAAATCTTGTGTCTTCCAATTCTTTGCGATGAGTATTCTTGCTGCTGTGGTAGCATACATAAACAACGTTCTATCTTTCTTTGACACTTTCTGGTCTACCATGCCCAGCAGGAAGGCCTCTGGCTTCTTAGGGAAGGTATACCTAAATACCTTTTTCAGTTCATTATAAATAGTTTCCCAGAAGGCCTTCACTTTTGGGCAGGTCCACCAGAGATGGAAAAATGTCCCTTCTGCTTCCTTACATTTCCAACATTTATTATCGGACAGATGATATATCTTAGCTAGCTTGACTGGGGTCATGTACCACCGGTATATCATTTTCATAATATTTTCTTTCAGGGCAGTACATGCCGTGAATTTTATTCCGGTGTTCCATAACCTTTCCCAGTCTTCAAACATAATGTTATGCCCCACATCCTGTGCCCATTTTATCATGGCAGATTTAACTGTCTCATCCTGTGTGTTCCACTTAAGCAGCAAGTTATACATTCTCGATAGTATCTTAGTTTTTAGTTCTAATAGTTCTGTTTCCAATTTCGATTTTTCCACCTGGAAACCAACTTTTTTATCCATCTTAAAAACCTCTTGAATTTGAGCATAATGTAGCCAGTCTCGCACCTTAGCTTCTTCTCCCATTTTTAACCACTGTATCAGAGCAAACAGCTAATGGGTTTTCCACAGGTTGCTGTTTGTTCTGATTTAGCACTAAAGAGCAGGTTTTCTGGGGGGAAGTGGTGGGGCAAAGGCAAAACTGCTCGTGCCCATGCCTAGAAAGTGGAGGAGAAGTGGGGAATGGCTCAGACTCATGCTTTCTGGCACAGGACAAGCAAAAGTGTGAATGAGCCCTATGGTCTGCCTGCTTCACTGGGTCTGGGTCATGACACTTACAGAAAGGACTTGCTCTTTTACATTATGATTTTGGCTGTTGCCATGTTTACTGGGAAAGGTGGTGGTACTGTTCATTTTTATTACAATGGTGCTGTTTTCTAATTTTTTGTATATTTGACCTGAAGAATTATATGGATGTGTTTCTGTTGCTTTTATGCCTTACTGACTGCCCTGAAGGCTTTTAGGGTGTGTGTGTGTGTGTGTGTGTGTGTGTGTGTTTACTTCAAATTTTATAATAAAGAAATGAAAGTTGTTTGCCACTGCTAATTTAAGAAGGAGGAATAAACATGAAAGTGACAGCCACAAAGTGCACCCCTTCTCCAATTGTCACATCTGTGTCTGCAGGATTAAAGTTGAGATAGATTACAGATGTTCAATGTTTCATAGGGAGCTACATGTACAGTTCATAAGGACAGGTGGGTCTGAAATTCCAGATGCCACTAGCTATGTAACTCATGAGTAAGGAATACATTCCCACCAGGATAGAT
Source organism: Podarcis muralis (assembly GCF_964188315.1). Classification (NCBI taxonomy): domain Eukaryota; kingdom Metazoa; phylum Chordata; class Lepidosauria; order Squamata; family Lacertidae; genus Podarcis; species Podarcis muralis. The sequence continues at coordinate 72,240,792 of NC_135660.1, read as the reverse complement.
AGACAGAGAGGCAGGCAGACAGAGGACTCTGTGTCAGCTCTTTTTGAGCAAGAGAAAAATGCAGTCAAATGTAAGGTGCATCTGTTCTGCATCTACATTGCTGTTCAATTCCTGCGCACTTCTCCCGGCAGCTTCATTGGTACTGACTACCCATCTTGTAATTAATTATATGGCTTTGGTCGTGTGGAGCTGATTTCTAAAGCAGCTCATCTATCACTCGAACTCCGCCATAGCTTTTTGTTGGGTGGAGATGGGGGGAAACAGGAGGTCTGTGCAAAAATGTTTCTTCCCAACAGCCCTGAAGCTGTCTCCTGTTGCAGGCAAAAATGTGGTTTATGGGTGCAGTGCTTTGAAGACTGGAGCAGAAGTAAATTTTATCAGGGGGTTTAACCAGAGGTTGTTGACGTGGCTCTGACATGCTGAAAAAGAAATATAAGAGACCATATACATCTTGTCCCCTTTTGACGTGCCCAATAAATATCCCATTGCTGCTCTTACACATCTTCCTGGTAATCATTGCAACTGTTCTGAACTTTTTGACACTTTGCTGACCAGGTTAGTGTTGCTACTCAAGTGCAATATGTGCTCTGCATGATTCTGTGCAGAACTGCATTTGTTTGTTTTTAAACAACTTTTTTCACTTTAAAGTTATAAACACATGCTTTTCTAGTTCTCTTTACAACTTATAATAATAAACTTCAGATTGGGTCCAGACTTGAGCAACCCATTAGTGATTGATGCTTAGGAAGAATGAGTGAGGAGGTAGTGTTGGCAAGTAACCTTGGTGAGAGCCATGGATATGCTGAGATGTCTGCTATTGGCGGGAAATAAATGCTTAGACAAAAGATGTTCAGAGGGCTGGAGAGGATGGATCTCTGGGGAAGAAAGCTAAATCAGGGCTGAGGAAACCCCAACCTGTGGGCCAGATAGGACCCCTGACGCAACTGAATGCAGCTTGTGGTGTTGCCGGCAGGTCTTTCCCGCCCCCGCCCCCCGCAGCCCATCCTGTCCCCATTGCCCTTCAGAAGGCAGCAAAGGAAGCTGAGTTGCTGCTGTCACCAAGGAAGGTGTGCCCTATTTCTTTTCTGGAGGTGGTATTGGGAAGCACGCTGAGAGATGGAGGAACTGGGTGTTTCATGAGCCTTGCATCCCATGCGCTTGCTGGCCATGGAGTGATTTGGGGCATGTGGGCTTCATCAGGCTTAAGGCTCCATGGGAAGTGGACACAGTGGTGACTAACAGGCCCACCAGCTATGGAGTACTTTGAGATGAGCTTCATCAGTGGGCAGGCCACTAGCATAGGTGTGCCATGTTGCCTGCAGCATGGAGGATGGCACATTTGCTCTGCAAAAAAAATAAAGAAAGCAATGAGTGTATCTATCTCTCTCCCTTCACTCCACCACATCCTGAGAATGAATGTTTCTTCTGTGTTCTGCTAAAGTCTCACCCCAAATAATAAAAAGAGCACAGGAAGAGCATTGTTTTCAGCCAAATGTCTTCAAGGTATCAAAGCAATCATCTCTGTTTTTGACAACCAACAATGGATATTCCGAGGTGTCTTTCTTTGGAACATGGAGATTCAGAGGAATACAGTGTTCAAAGAGCAATGGAGGAACATATTGACCATAGCCTATAGTAGTTGGTAGAGATTGTTTAATCCCCAAACTGGTGACAATCCTTACATCTTGCGGCATCCCAGGACAAAATGATACTTTGAGGGTTTTGAGCTTGGGCGGGGAGAGCAATAAAAAGTGTATGTAATGATGATTATTGAGGTCTGTACAATTCTACACGGTGTGAAGAAAATTAGCATAATTATTTATGTTTTATTTCATTTCCCCCTCCCACCCACTTTTGGCTCTGCCCACTGTTGACTGCAATCCCCAGGACTGGTCTTATCATTAAGCAGAGTGAGACAACTGCATCAGGCAGCTGGTGTTGAGTATTGTGAAAGAGTAGCAAATTGTTAATGATTTAATTTGTTATTACGGTATTTGTAATGTGAGGGAGAGGCACTTGTGATTTTTTTTGCCTGAGGTGCCAAAATAACCCAAGCAGCTTTGGATACTATGTACCTTGTCATGTGTGTGTTTTTGGTGGGAGACTATTTGCTGTTCTGCCCCAGGTAACAAAATGTTTCAGATCTGATTGATATTTCCTGTGGGTCAGTGGATGGAGTTGTGTGTGTGTCTACACACACACACACAATCTCTTTTCTGGAGACTGATAGAGATACTGTACCTTTAAGAGAAGAGGAATTTTACCTTTGTGGCTTCTGCTGTCATTGCAGCAGAATGACATTGACATTGTCAACCCTAATGGGGCATCAAGAAATGGGATGAATTTCACATATTGATTTGAATCAAGCAGCCTGGTCTTTGTCTGTAGGCCCCAGACACATAGCAATCAGACACAGGGAGACAAGAAAAAACTCGCAAGTATTCCTGAAACCTCTGCTTTCCAGAGGTGATGATAGCTGAATTTTATTGCAGGCCAGAATACATGATTGCCAACCACATATCAATGAGAACTGTCATGCAGTAAAAAGCTCAAGGGATAGGATGCTAAGAAGAAGGAACTGAGAACTCTTTTAAACTTTGTTCTACCTATCAATAAAACTACAGACAAATATAATTCATGTGTGACAATACCTTCATAATCCCTCTAGCATTTTGGGTATAGTTAAAAATAAGAATCTCTATATCAGTTTCATCATCTTTGACACTTGATTTGGATAGGACTAGATACTTAGGAGCTTTATTGGTAAGTATTCAGTAAACAAGTGTGGATGTTTCTGTCTTTCCTTGGAATGTTGGCAGTTGTGCATCATTGTATCTTGTCATGTTGGGAATTGCAGCTCCTAGTATCATCTGTGGCTGAGAACTCTTTGAATACTCAGCTGCCCCCAGCCAAACACACCCAGGAACAAGGGAGGGTTTTAAAATTAGGGATAGTGGATGACAGAAATGGAGAGAACTGAAATTGACAGATCTTTCCATCCCCAACACACAAACACATTCTATGCTGCATGGAGTTAAGCAAGGGACATTATCAAAGTTCTTGGATACATTCTAGTGGAGAGAAGCTCTCAAGGAAGACAGGGACTAGGGCTGGTGTGGGATGGGATGTGGTCTGGGGGTGAGAATGGGGTCTAGGGAGAGTCACGAAGGTTGAATAAAGAGGCCCAAAGTGCCATATTTGGCCCTTTGGCAGGAGGTTCTCCACTCAGTTTAGAGCGAAAATAGCTGACCAGCCGGCTGCTTGGCCAGTTGGTCTGGTCATGCACTTCCTAGCAATCAAGGAGAATTACATTGACCAGGGTTTAACATTCAGGGATTGGGGGAGCAGCCTGCCAAATTGGCCTGACCAATGGATGTGGATGTGCAGAATCTGGTTTTGCATTCTGAGCAGGCAAAAAAAAAAAAAGAAGAAGAAGAAGAAGAAGAAGAAGCTAACAAAACCCTTTTATGTGCTGGTTGAGGGATACCCTTCAATTTGCTATGTAGCACCATGATCAGTGTTCTAAATTAGTTAATAGGGAACTTTGGTGGCATCTCTAGTTTTCAAACAGAAATGGTGGAGCAGATCATTTCAAATGCCGCAGGAAAACGAAGCGAAATACAGTGTTGGTTCTTTTTCTGTATCTAAATGGCCCTGACCTAAAACTCCCCATAAATTAAGCCACCAAAGAGCAATACATAACCAACCAGATATTCTGCCAACTCTACGAAAGGGCTCAATGGGATCCCATCATTTACTGTAAAAAGCATCAGAGAACTAATTGCACAGCTAAAAAAGGAATCAGCGGGTTGCAAGAAGTCATTACTCACCCCAGCAATACACCTTGTAAATTATTAGCACATTTAAGCAAAGCTTCTTGCGCTGGTACTGTGATGGTGACCTGCTGCCAGACTCTGATCTTTTGTAACAAATCACCGGCAGACAAATGTGCTTTCCGTTCAAGAGGCACCAGGAGCTTGCACGACATGGAGAGATTAAAAACAACTCTAAGAACAAAAAGCTGGGTTGCAGGAAAGGCTGGATGCTCTCAAGGATAGTGAGAATCAGATTCCTCCAGTCAGGAGACCTCCTCTACCAGCTTGGAACACGTGACACTGCCTTGTCACCCAGTCAGTGGCCCATTTAGCCCTGTAACACAATGGCATGCCTGAAGACATACAGTATATGTCATATGCAAAGGTACTGTCTCCTACCAAAGAGACAATGGCTCTAATCCAAAGGAAACTCATTGTATTTATCCTGTTGAAAGCAATGGTACATGTTGTGACTAATTTATAGATTGGTACCTCGGGTTAAGTACTTAATTCGTTCTGGAGGTCCGTTCTTAACCTGAAACTGTTCTTAACCTGAAGCACCACTTTAGCTAATGGGGCCTCCCACTGCTGCTGCGCCGCCGGAGCACAATTTCTGTTCTCATCCTGAAGCAAAGTTCTTAACCCGAGGTACTATTTCTGGGTTAGCGGAGTCTGTAACCTGAAGTGTATGTAACCTGAAGCGTATGTAACCCGAGGTACCACTGTAAAGGCATTTCTGTCAGTTGTGGCTAATTTATGTATTTGAATCAGGAGTGGTCTTTTATTCCCGTTTTATGATTCATCTGATTGGTGGAGCATTTTAGGTAAATCCTGAAAGGGGGAAAGAGAAGGTGCAACAAATTTGTGCCGTTTCATGGGGAAAGGTCTTACAATTGCAGTGGGGGCTTGTTACACCCCACTGTTCTGGAAATGGAGTCATGCTGGGAAGGAAAGAATGGCCTTGAAGGTCAGACCTCCAGGGCTGAACCTGTGGGGGAGGAGGCAGTTCTGTTTTATGGGGGTGCAGAATCGTGGCCCATTGAAGCTAATGAAATTTCAGTGGGTTCATTAATTTCAGTAGGTCTACTCTGAGTAACACTTAGTTGACTAGCACCCTTTTTCCCCATCCCCAAAGTTTGTAATGCAACAACAAAAGAATACATTATTAGATGAACAATGTACAGGCCTTTCCAAAAAGCAAACAAAAACAAAGTCCATAGCTAGTTTTTGAGCCAGATGATTTCCTCGCATTTGCTTTTTGTGGATTTGTGCGACCAAATCCTATACTGGAAATTTATGGATTTCATTTCTAAAATAAACTGCTGGGTTGGGTGGGTGTCACTATGGTTTGCTTGTGTTGCCTCCGTTCCAGAAAAGTCTTGGCTGTTATTTTCCAAACATCGCTTAGTAACAGATCCAGCGCTTAGAACCAGCCGCTGAAAATAAATCGTCTTTTTCCTCTCTTGATATCCAGCTAATTTGATTCAGTCCCATTATTTAAATATGGCATTATATACACCTCCTAGTCTCATTCCTTTCCCTAACAGAATTGCTAGGCTTAGCAATAGCTAAGGTACAGCAGCCTTGTCTATATTGCTAACACAATGTAATTTTCACCAGCTATGTTATGCAGTGTGCCTTTGTTAATGCTGTCAAGTCTGATTGCTTCTCCCACACAGATGTCCTTTTTAGAATGTACTTGAACTTCTGAGCCATTTCCAAATTGCTCCAATCAAACTCTTTCTTTTGGAAAACAGCCCTTTTGGAGGATATGAACTGACGTGCCTATGGTCTATGTGCTTTCGCCCATGCAACCAGCCCATTTGAGCATAATGGGGGAAACTCTGATGATGATATCAATGCTAAAGCACCTCTATTAATTGCAAACAGATGCCAGAAAGATGGTTTTTCATAACGCATGGATATAAAACTGGGTCCAGAAAGCATAATGAAACAATTCAGCCAATTTGGTAATTCTGATTTAATGTGAATATACCTATTTGCATTTGGCCGCTACTGCTAAGTACCTTCCTCATCTTGACAATGTCCTGTGATGCTTCGGGGGGGGGGGTATGGAACAATGCAGGATGTATACAAATAATTCTGCAGATCACCAGATCACCAGAAAAGGAAAAACTGTAAGTCCCAATCTGGGTTGATGCTAGAATGCAGGCCTTACATGGAGGTTTCCTAAACCAGAATCCATAATGTATGTTTCATACCCTCCAGCATTTCTCCGATGAAAATAGGGATGTCCTTTTCAATAATAATAATAATAATAATAATAATAATAATAATAATAATAATAATAATTTTATTATTTATACTCCATCCATCTGACCGTTGCCCCAGCCACTCTGGGCAGCTTCCAACATATATAAAAGCATGCTAACATATTAAACATTTAAAAACTTCCCCATACATGGCTGCCAGATGTCTTCTAAAGGTTGTATAGTTACTTATCTCCTTGGCTTCAGGGTCGCATAACTCCAACATTTCTCCGATGAAAATAGGGAGATCCTAAGGAAAAGCAGGACATTCCGGGATCAAATCAGAAACCAGGATGGCTTCTGAAAATCTGAGACTGTCCCTGGAAAATAGGGAAACTTGGAGGGTCTGATGTTGCTGTACAGGCAGAAAGTACTGCTGTGCTGACCTGGGAGTGGCAGAAGGTTCCTCTGATTTCATACTGGGATGGAGAACCTTTTCCTGCCTGACAGTGACATTCCCTTGTGGGCAACATTCCGTGAGGCACACGCTGTGGATAGGGCCGGAGCCAAAAGTAGACACAGCAACAAGTTTTTTTGTACAGTAGGCTACAATCCAAATGTCATCGGTCCCTAAACACTCACATACATATATGCAAGTGCACACACACTTCTCCATCCATCTTCCACCCAGGTGAGCAAGAAGCACTATCACCATTCAAAACAAAAGCATTAAAAAAAGACATGGATCAGGGGGTTTGGCCTGGGGCAGTTAGTGGCCTGAAAAGCCACATTTGGTCTGCAGGGTTCCCCCCACTCTATTTTATATCATGCATGGCCAGTTCAGAGGCTTCGTCCTACCTGCCAACCATGAGGTCCTTTGCTACACAGTTTTATTCTGTTGTTCTGTTCCGGAAAAAAGCTCTGAGCACCCACATGCCTGAATCGCTCTGAGGTTAAATCCTATGAGGTTCCCAGTACAGGATCTGGAGTCCCTGCCAATAGTTTCATTCTGTACAGCAGTGTTTCCCAACCTTTTTTGGGCAAAGGCACACTTGTGTCATGAAAAAAATCTCGAGGCACACCACCATGCCAGATGGGGAAAGGTCACTTTTTACTTATGTAAAAAAAAAAAAAAAAATAGTAACAGCATAGAAGGTAATGGTAGATGACTGTTAGGGTCTCCCCCCAAATGCAGAATTCTATTAATATCTTCCTTAGCGAGCCGCGTTAACCCCTGTAATGCTTTCTATAGAGTAAGCATAGGGGACACTGGGGGATGTGGAACCAAGGGGGCAGTGGGCCAAAAGAGTTCGGGATCTACTGCTTTAAACAGAAATAAGAGCCAGTGGGTTCTTCCTTTTTTAAAGTATCGTTTCAGCGGGGACAGCAGTCCGGATTTCCAAAAAGCGGCGCTTTTTTGCGTCTGAGCAAAGGAGAGAGAGGGGAAAAAAGAGAGAGAGATTGATTTGTGGCTGCGCAAAGGGGGGAGGAGCCCAGGAGTAAAAGTAGGAAGGACGAAGGGAGGGGAAAGGAAAGTTAATAGAAGGAAAGGCGGGTGGGAGAGAAAGAGAAAGAAAGAGGGAAGGAAGGGGGGAAGAGAAGTGGAAAGGAGGGAGACCGAGGCGGGGGAGAAGCGTCTGGAGAGTTGCTCCGAAGTTTGGGGGGCCGCGGGGGTGGGCGCGCGTCCCAGGAGGCGGAGGCCAGCCCGGGCTGGGAGCCGCGCCGCGGCCCGGGGGCGGTAGGCGGACCGCGGCTCCTAGGATGTGGAAAGGGGACGGCGGCGCAGGGGGAGGAGACCCGCACGGCTAGGGCAGCGCACAGGGGGAGGGGAGCGGGCCGGAGGCGGGCAAGGGGGGCCGCGATCCCGCGCGGCGCGAACATGGCCTCCTTCCCCGCGGGCCCCGCCGAGCCCCCCGGCCGGGGAGGGCGGCACGCCCCCGCCGCCGGAGGAGAGCAGAGGCAGGAGGAGGAGGACGAAGGCGCTGCCGAGGAGGCGCGCCAACTTCTGCCAACTTCGGCGCCCGCCCCGTCTCCGCAGGCTCCTCCCGGCCGAGAGCCAGAGGACGGCGGCAGAGCAGGAGGAGGAGGATCGGGTTTGGCGACGGCTGCTGCGTCCTCTCCAAGCGCGGGGCTGGCCTCCGCCGCGCCCGATCCTCCGCGCTCGCCCGCTTCTCGGTGGAGCAGGTCTCGTGCGGGTGTGAGGCGCTGCTGCAGGCGGGCGACCCCGGCCGGCTGGGCCGCTTCCTGGGCTCGCTGCCGCCCGATGCCGAGGTGCCGTGCGACTCGCCCGCCTCCCTCCCACGGCACACCAGGCAACGTCTCGCGGCACAGTAGTGTGCCGCGGAACACCGGTTGGGAAACACTGCTGTACAGAAAGGATCCACTCCTATTTGCAAATTGGCACCATTTTTATTTTATCTTGTCATCGCTGTAAACAACTCCATGTCAATGGCCCAGCTTTAGTGAATGCTGTCTGTGCCCCAGTGTGAAACAGACAAATTTATATTCCTCCCTCCAGCTTCTTCAAATTTCTGTGTTTAAGAAACACAGCAGATTTGACTGAATTTAGCTTTCTTGCATTCTTAACGGCACTAGTCCTAGATATATCATTTCCTGCGGCACAATGCTGCCTGAAATATAGAAAACAATAAGGCATGGCTATAAAAGTTGCTTCCATCTGCACATTATAGTACTAAAGCGCTTTAAAAACTCCCACCCGCTATATACAAAATGATGCTACGGAGTGTTCTTTAGCCTAGTATGAGCATCAGAACAGTTGGTACTTCCTCCCCCAATCCTATGCCAGTCAATCAATGTTTCATTTTTCAATAGCCTTGTTGGAAAGGCTAGATACAGGAGAGTTGCCAACCTTAATTCATCAAGTATCTTATCTGTGTCTAGGAACAAGCTCCTGTAGGTGATGAGGGTTTACATAGAGCATCCATCTTACATTATTGTTCATTTCTGAATCATTGGCAGGCTGCCATAGATGGTGTCCATTGATTCGGCAGTCTCATGTCCTTCCTGCAAGGTTACATACAACGGCAGCTCTCTTTCAGTCTCCAGCAGGAGGCCAATTCCCATTGCAGACGGCAGGAGGAAGCCTTTTTCTACCACCAGCTCTTTTGTTGTTTGCAATCTTCTTTCTCAGTGTGCACGCACACACTGAATTGGCAGCAGGAAGATTACCTTTTAATTACTTGAAAGGCAGTAGGGTGGAATAATATCACAATATTTTTCCCCCTTCAATATGGTGCTGTGATATGCCACTACTTCCTAGTTCCTTGCATGGGGAAAATAGACTGTGAAAACATATTAACTATGTTTACAGTTTATTCATGCTGGTAATAGTTCTGTTTCAAAGAGGTCAATAAAACATTTTCTCCTTTCACTGGAATTATCTTTTTCTTAGGGAAATGTTTTGGCTCTTAAAAAAAAAAAAGATCGTTCACAAACTTAAAAGTATCACTATCTGTTGTGTGTAATTTCACACCATAAAATAATGATTAATCACATATATACATTCTTCCCAGCTGCCCTCATCAGACAGTTTCTTGCTTTTCAAATCTTAAGTTCAGTTCACCACATTTTCCTGTAATTTTTTTTAACTCGTGAAACTTTTTCAGCATTTTAGCTCAAATTTCTCCTGTACACACGTTAGTGTGCACTTTTGCCTCATACACATCTTTTTGCAAAGCAAATTTCCACGAAATAATGCATTTTTGCATGTCATTTTCACGGATATGTGTATTTTTATATACTATTATCCCATTACATGCACCAACTGCTTTGAGACCTATATGAGATGGAAAACAGAGTCATTTTTTTAAAAAAATAAATAAATACTTTTTTATGCCCCTTACTTGGCAGGAGAACTGCATTGCAAAATCTGGAGAGATGTCAGTTTCAAAGGTCAGCTATGGTTTGGTTCTCATACTGTTTTGGAAAGAAAAGAGCAGATTAAACAGGCATGCCTTTAAAACCAAACTAAGTCAAAAACTTTCCCCAGTCTATATTCTGGCCTAGCATCTCAGTCTGAGTAAACCCATTACTCAGGCACAGACTGCTACTGTTCTCCTGCAGCCTGGATCCTAGTTGCTTTCCTGGATCAACTATTAACTTTATTCCAGTTTCCCAGTCCCAATAGATTTCAGCTCTGAACAGATCTCAAGCCTAATTTGCAAGCTGTGTTTGTTTTTAACTCAAGGCAGCTGATGTGTCCATAGTCCATTGTTCTGCACAGAGCGCTTCAAGCACAGGGAACTATCACTTTTTATTTGCTTTGTGTCATCCATCTAGAATACGGATGACATAATTAGCTGTATCCTGTGATAATGGACCACAGTCAAGGCCCAAGTTCACTGAGCATAAGTCATCAATGTACATTTAAAGTACCCGTTTGACTTGCACTGAGAGAACTTTATCAGCCTCCTTTTTCTTCTGATTCTTCCTCTGTCAGTTCATTTGACAGTCCATTTTGCTGCGTATGGAACATGTTGACTCCCCTTGCCATAACTTCTCTAAATCTGGGTCAGAAGGTTCAGGAAAAGTGAAAGGTGCTTCTAGAATGTCAGAAATGTAGGTGTTCACAATTGAAAGTGGATTATAACCTTCTATTGCCCCAGTGCAGCAAATCCACCTAAAGAAAGGGGGGAAGGTCTTTTCCACTTAGGAAGGCTATGGAGAAATTCCCTGCAAAATTAAGGAGACGACATATAAGCACCCTGCAAGCAAATCCAAATGAATGTTCATGGCTGTATAACCTCCCCACAAACAAATGGAGGAGATGAACAGAGCAAATGTTTAATAAAGAGCAAAGATAGTCTAACTGCTGTGTAAGTTTTGTGCAAACAAATCAGGATGAATGCACAATACACAGGCCATCTGGAGGAGCCTGAAATCATCTGGAAACCTATGTTTTCATCAGCACATTAGTCCAGGAGCTGCAGATCATAATGCTTTGAATTTCCAAAGATCAAACTCCTGAAGGATCATACTTAAAAGTCTTCCGTTTCTTTTTCTTTTCTTTTTTTACATGTGCACATAATTTATTTTGCTACTAAGAAATCTGATGACTAATCCTATTAATAAATTTAATGTGAGGTGAATAACTTTGAAAAGCATCTCCACCTCCCCTCCCCCGGTCTCCTAGAACCCACAAACAAATGAAATGGGCAGAGCAGAGGGTGATGGTGTGCAGACTGCCTGAGACTGTGTGCGAAAGACCCTGGAGAGTCCTAGTGGGCACTGGCAAGGTCGGGACCTTCAGTCCTCGCAACTGGTTCATTGGGGCAAGACCTCCTCGAAGGAATTGCTGGGGCCACTAGCCAGGGCTGTGGATTGTTTCCTTGAATAAACAGTTAACTGATGCATTGTTTTGTGCTGACTCCAGCCGTGACATAGCCACCCAACAACTCCTCACTCAAAGGAATTCCATTTGGAAGAGTTATCAATTTGGTTACTTAGCAGCACACTGGCCTTGGTTTAATGACAGGAGTCTTTATTTCAGAAGAAATGCTTGCATTAAATGAAGGTCACCTCTCATGTTCAATTTAAGGTGTCATCTTTATGGCAGGTCAGCTCCCATTAAGCTAATAAAGGTTGCTATGTCACATCTTTTTGATTTCCAGTGGGATGCAGTCATACTTAAGATAATAAGTTGCGTACAGTGCATTCCTACATGATGAGCCACACATTTACCATGTTAAACATTTTTTCCTTAAAATGGGACTAAGTGTAATAAATGCTATTCGGTCTTCAGTGCCTTTTAATTAATACACGAGGCTCATTGGGATGAAATTGGTAGGGAAACCCAACAGTTACAACTGTTTGCTAAAATAACAATTAAAAAAAGCTCAACTAGTTTTTTTGATCAAACTGCCTTCATGCTCATTAAAGTCTCTCTCTAATTCTGTAGGCTTCACACCTTTAGTTCTGTAGGCTTCACACCTCTATTGTAACCGTACCCCCTTCCCCCCTTTGAAGTTTCTGATTCCAAAGTTTTTAATTGCACTGATGCTTGTTAGAATAAAGTTTTCTACTAATTTAAGGTTTTGCTGGAAAGCAGGCAAAGAATGAAAAGTGCAGGATAGGAGGAAGCCTAGGGAGGTCTAGCGCTGAGGGCCTTCTGGCGGTTCCCTCACTGCCAGAAGCAAAGTTACAGGGAACCAGGCAGGGGGCCTTCTCGGTAGTGGATCACGCCCTGTGGAATGCCCTCCCATAAGATGTCAAAGGAATAAACAGCTATCTGACGTTTAGAAGGCAGCCCTGTTTAGGGAAGATTTTTAATGACTGATGTTTCAATGTATTTTTAATCTCCTGTTGGAAGCCGCCCAGAGTGGCTGGGGAGACCCAGCCAGAGGTGCAGGGTATAAGTAATAAATTATTATTATTATTATTATTATTATTATTATTATTATTATTATTATTATTATTAGGGAGAGCCTGCTTCAGAGCCCTCACCACCTTTCCAATACAACTAGGGTATGTATGACCTTGCCCCAGTTACTGGGAGGTGATATAAAGCCTCTGGATTGGATTGGCCTGATTTACATACAAGAAAGCTGAACATTTAGCCCTTGCTTAGTCAACACATTAGCGCTGCATTTCAAAGTTCAGCCCCTCCAGTTTAAACTCCAGCCCTCACTGCTGTCCATGTTGAACTCTGAAGTGAAGAATGCTCAATGTTTTTTTCTATAAGAAAAGGAGTCCTGATATGAATTTGGGCCATAATTTGGATCAAGAAGGCCTCTGATTTAGATCTGGTCCATGATCAGGGCTTTTTTCCCCAGCAGAAACTTGCCAGGACTCAGTTCCGGCACCTCACAGGTGGGTGCCATTACTATTCTTAGAGAATTAGGTGAGTTCCAGCACCTCTTTTTCTATAAAAATAGCACTGTCCATGATATAATCCCAATATTCCCCCCCCCCCTTCCCAGCTGCATTTTATAATGGAAAAAGATGGGTGTCCCAGGTATGCATAGGGTAACCCTTTGTTCAATGGTGAGAAGAAACAAATATTTGGCACCCCATTTGGAGCGTGTGCCAATCTTGAGTGATAAGCAAAGGAGACAGAATGCTGCTCAGTGCATGAAAATGTGTCAGAGGCAAGAATGCTTCTGATTACCAGTTGTTGGAAACTGCAGGGGGAGAGGGCTCTTGTGCTTGGGTCCTGCTGTCTGGTTTCCCGCAGGCATCTGGTTGTGAGAACAGGGTGCTGGTCTGATGCTGGTGAGACATTGTCCTGATCCAGCTGGCTTGCCATATGTTTAGAAGTGTGTGAAGGCCCACTTTGTGCTGATTTGTTCTCTTCTGGTTACACAAAGAGTGAAAACTTCACTCCTGTTGTTGCCTTTACCTTTCTCCGTTACATGATCAGAGGGCAACACGATGATGCAGCTGAAGCCTAGCAGCTTTGGGTCTGCTCAGTGGCCACATGAGAAACTACTCAACAATCCTACATACACTGCCTTGAATTCCATGAACACAAAATCATATAATGTAGACGCAGGTGGCGCTGTGGAATAGGAAGGTACTCTAAGGTCATCTAGTACAACCTCTTGCAATGCAGGAATAAAGGTGGCTTAGAAGATGGAAGAAAAGTGGTCTATAAACTATATGTACTAAATAGATTTTGATACGTCAGTATAATCTAGTTTTAAGTTTTCACTAGATTCTTGTGGATAATGCCAGTGGTGGCTTATGCAGGGAGAGGGGTGGAGGCAGTGGTGTCCTCTCCTGGTGCTCATCTGGATAGGTTTGGGGCAGAGTGAGACAAGATGCTGGTGAGGTTGAAGGAGCTTTGGGTGCAAAGTCTCAACAGCCCCAAAGTTCTCCTGATCTTGCCACTGCTGCTTTACTCTGTCCCATCCCCATCACAATGAGTGTGGTGCTACCACCAATATGACACCACTGCCTCCTCTCCTCTCCTCATGAGCCATAGCTAAATAATGTTTTTGATACCCTTGGCTTCCCATCAGTGTTATCAAAGATCATATTTAGTTCAACATAACATCTCCCTTACGCTATGGGTATGAAGGTTCTCCCCGTACCTCTCCATCAAGGCTAGCGTCTAGAATGCACCACATTTTTTCCTTTGTCTGCCTTCTGTACTTTCTGCTACAGTGAAAGTAATTTTGTTTTAAATTATTATTCTGTCAAACACAGGGGGGGGGGCTAAAAGAGCTGTCAGCAAGAGAGGCAGCAAGGTAATTATCCACATTATAGTCCTGTTTGTGACTCCTAGACCAACCTTGCCTCCGAAATGGGTGTTTATTGTCCCTGAACACAATAAAAAAAAGTCTCAATATTTCTTGTTTAAATTCATACTACATACTTACAGTTCCCATAACTACCTCCCACAGGACAGGTGCCTGTGAAAAATGGAAACATGTGGCTTGTTGACTTTTCCTAATAACTTGATCTTGGCAAGCTTTACCCATAAACCTATGTGTGCATTTCTATATGATTCAGAAATGGGAAGCAGAGCAAAAAATGTGTTTATTCCTCAAAAGTAGTATATAAACTTTTTAAAACAATCCAATAAAATGCCACAGCCATTGGCAGCTTCGAGGAGCAAACTATCAAAGCAGTTAACAGTAATATTTAAACAAAACATAATTTACAAAAATAAATGAATAAAATTAACAGATAACTGCCAGGGCAGAGGTGAAATAAATGGATTGAAGTGACTGGGTTGCGTGGGGGTCTGCCCCAAGGAAAATATGCACAATTTTTCAAGCTTGACGAGTCACGCTTCAAATTATCTTTCAGAAACAAATGACCCCCTGGAACACAAATGTCACCCAAGTCACCCAAGAAGTAGTCAGGAGCATAGGGAGGAGTCCTGTCAGGATTGAGACCAGTGGATGAGAGAAGAAAAAGTGAACCAAATACTACAGGAGGTCTGGAGAACCTTTGGCCCTCCAGATGTTGCTGAACTGCAACTCACATCAATCCCAGCAAGCATGGTCAATGGCCAGGGATGATGGAAGTTGTAGTTCAGCAACATCTGGAGAGCCAACAGTATCCCATGCATTACTTAGAGCAAGGAATGGGAGTCAGTGGCTCTCCAGATGTTGTTAGACTCCAGCCCTCATCAGCCTCAGGGATAATCAGGGATAATCAGTGTTCTTGTACAACAACATCTGATGGGCTACAGGTTCCTCAGTAAAGATGGCAGAACAGGTTGGAGATAAGGATTAAGTCCTTTCCTTGCCTTAGTGAAATTTTGTTGGCTTTCCCTCCAATTCTTCTGAATTTTCACCTAGAGCAAAATATTTTTTCTCTTTATTGCGGATGATAAAGCAATGAAAAGTGCCAGGCAACAAGGTCATAGAAGGAGTCCATCTTAATAAAGAAATGAATGTGTTGGGGAAGGTAGCTGTCAGTCATGCTAAATCTAATGACCTGTCACTCGCAGAACACATTTTTATGCCTACATTACTGTAGGGAGATGAGGTCAGAAAATGAATTCCATTTGCTTTGACACATTAGTACACTGGATCATTGCTTTATAATTCAAATTATACACAGCAAACAAAGAGCTAGAACATGGCTTTGTACTTAATAAACAAAACATACAATGAATGGAGGAGACAGAGAGAGCGCTTTGCTCTTGGCGTCATTTATTGTTATACAATTTTTGCATAGCTCCAGATTCTCTTCCTTCAAACAAAGAACTATAAAAAGTGCCTGAATACTTTTTGAGTAAAATGTATGTTAATGAATAAGAACCTGTCATTGTACATAGTCTGAACAAGGTTGTCCCGTAGAAGCTGGAGGAGGTTCAGACAGTATGAGTGCTGCACAAAATACTTTGTGGGAAAATGAACAATGGATAGCTGTGATAGCAATAAAGCTGCCTTGTGGCATCTAATGGATGGAAAGATGAGGTATCAATATTTTAAAATCCAGCTCTTTGAGCTTTTCTGCTGTAGGCGTGCTGTGGCTTCTAAGAAAGAAAGGGTATGTATCTCATGTTAGTCATACTTAAAATAGGGATGTGGGAGAAATTTGGCACATACCTGAAGGTGAGCCCTTCTAATTCATGCTTTCTGAAACAGCATGAGAACTTAAACACAGCTATCCTTTGAAAATTGTACTACTCCAGATTTTGCAGTGCAGATCTCCTGCCAAGTAACATGTATAGAAAAGCATATACTGGAGGTAAATATGCATAAAAATGCATATACTAGTGAAATAACACAGAGGGTGATTCTATTGAGGGAAGTTGCTTTGTATATGAGAAGAAATTCACGCTAACCTTCATGAGGCCTTTTTTTAAAAAAAATTAACTTATTCATGTGAGAATGTAGAGAAATAAGTGGAAAACTGAGAAACGAAAGGAAACCAAAATTGAAAGAGTCACTCATCCCCCTACAGTAACCGTAGCCCTACCCTACTTTTTTTTGTTTTACCTTGTGTTAACAATATTCAAAACTAAACTCATCCAATGTTTTTTAAGAAATGTTCTTAACATGGTTTTTGAAATTACCTTTACAGCCTGATTCTTTCATGGCTGATCAGAAATATCTCATTTCTGGATTTCACGGGAGCTTACTTTCACCTAATTAATTAATAAGTGTGCACAAGGTTTCCACCTTCATTTCCCTCTTCCTTCCATCAAATTCAAATACACAACTAATATGACGGAGCGAAGTGCCTTCCCAGCTTCACAGGGTATTGGCTAGGGAAACTAATTATTTCCAAGCTCACATTTGTGAGCATGGGACATACTTTTCAACAGTCATTTGCAAAGGCTTTTTACACACACACACACACACACACACACACACACACACACACTCTCTCTATTTTGGTGATCTTTTTTGTTTTTAAACAGCTTTTGGTGCTGCAGAAAATGTTGGCAAGAACCATCTTCCACTCCTGGAGCATCTCATTCCACAAAGCATCTGAAGAAAGACTGTATCACTAGGGGAGCAGGACATAGCTGTCCATACTGTCATGCAATAGGACGGTGGGGGCAGCTACCTGGAAGGAAGCAACATTGTGACACTGAGTCCATCCTCCAGATGCATTGTGGGGGGAAGTGGTTCTGAAGGAGGATTGTTGCTATCACTTCCACAGCACAACAACTTTTTTTTAAAAAAGAGTCAAAATGGTTAAAATAATTAACAGAATCCTTTGCTAATGGCTGTTGAAAAGCAACCCCCCCCCCATGCACCTGCAAAAGTATTCAGATTTTCTTTAATTTGTCCGGTTTTTCACCTTCCCTCTTCACAACCCCTCCCCCAAAGTGACAAGTTCCCTTAAGAACAGTGCCGCCCAACAGCAATCATGCAATGCTTTCCCCACTGACATGTCTATACTAGTGTTGAAAAACAAATATATTATTTTGTCAACTATGTATTGCAACTGTACAAAAAACAATGGGAGGACGTAAAGGGTGGGTCTGTACTGCTTCATTATAATACAGTGCTCTTGTCCACAAATGTAGGGTGATTTAGAATTGGTCTTCTCAACACCTTTATACTGCATAGAGAACTGCAAAAGGTAACAAATGAGGAACAACTATATACAAGTGTGGGTTCTGGGAGAAGCTTTACTGAGTTTGAAAAACTAACAAATAAAGAGCTATTGTGTGTGATACATTTCAGGCATAACTATAATAAATGAAAATGACCACCCAGGGTACCCATAGTTACTGAAAAGGCTGGTTTTCCTGATATAAGCATTTTCCTTATTTTTTTTAACCCTGGGGCACTAGTAATAGACTGCTTTCACACCAAGGGGAAGAGTTATAGATGGTACTCTCAATTACTAAGACTCAATATATTTTTGCTATATAGACCTAAGACATCTAAACAGACTAAAAGTTTGACTCATTGTAACAATCATCTATTTTTCCATTAAACACTGCATTATATATAGTTATTTTCTCCCATCAAGCCCTGTGTAAGAAACTGCTTGCAGTTGATCAGCACCCCAAAGGATCAAGTCTTCCTACTCATTATCATTTTATTTGCATGCCACATTTCCATAGTTAAAATCTTGTGTTAACCTGATCTTGGTTGATTGCTCTTCTTTTAAATCTTTATACTTCAGGTTTCAACCAGGGATGGCATGAGTGGTCTCCCAAGCCTTTCTCAGAATCAAACCCCAAGGATTCAGAGGATCTGAGTCCAACTAACTCCCATTTTTGCTTTCCTGAGCAGCAGTTGCCTAGGGAAAACAAGGGATAACTAAATGCAAGCTGTTAAATACAAGACCATTCTAGGCAGCCGGCAACTGTTTCCAAGGGAATTGGAATGTTGAGAATGGTGAAGTTGGGGCAATTAAGATGGAAGAGAAGGAATAATGGGCTAGTGGGGAAGAAGAAAGAGTTGCTACAAATTTCTAGAACATTTCTACAGAGTGGATGGTATAATCAAGTGCTGGAAGTGGATAGTGGTAGAACAAAAGAGTGATGAGAGATGGAATGGCTGGTGCATGGGGAACTGGAATACTGTAATGTGAAGGAGCAACGTGAGAGCATCACCATACAGAAATATTTAGGCAACATATGAGACTGTGGGAGAAAGAGCTTCAGTGTTGGTTCATTTTCCAAGAAAGGGTTCGGTCTTGTAAAGGTATACCTGCTAGACAAATGTTATTCCTTCCCCCATGAATGAAAAAAAATAATGATGTTTTAACAAAGGTCTTTCTATAGGCTTGCAGACTCTCTTCCCAAACTTGGAGCATGGTCTCCCACCCCTCACAAAAGAAGAGGAAAAGTTACAGCAAAATAAGGCGAGGTAGCACCTTGGATAGCTCCATGTGGAAGTCAGACTGAAACCCAAGACTGAAACCTATTTAGACTGAAACCTATCATAACCCAAGACGGGAAACCTATCTAGGGTTTCTGCTCAGTCTGAGTGGTTAACTGGAAGTCTCTTCCAGTTAAAAATCTCTCCTTCTTCAGCTGTTGCTTCTGATGGTGTGGAGGAAACAGTGACTCTGCTAGGACTTCTGGGCAGGAGTCCTCAGACTCAGAAGTGGCAGCCAGAGTGATGGCCTCTTGCTTCAGAACAGCTACCAATAAATGGGTGTCATCGAGGGTTGATGTTGCAAACAAATTCCTCTCTTGGTCAGACACTTTCTCTTGAGTCCACAGCCTCATTCCCCAATCCTGAGGAGTCTGGCACCCACCCAGTGTCATGAGGACTCATGATACATGCAACATTTTTGTGGTGGAGGGGAGGAAGAAAGAGGAGCAGAGGGAGAGAAAACAGTGCTATTCCCCTGCCACAGGGTCTGCCCCTTGGTTTTTTATCTTTGATGTTCATCCTTATGTGGGTGGGGTAGTAATTTTATGTTGGATGATTTTTGTGGCTAATACTTTTAGTACATTTGTTTCATTTTAATGGATTTTCACTGTATAGCTTGCATGTTGTTGTCTCTGTAAATCACGGAGACTCCTTCTGGGTGTATGCATAAATTGACTTGAAAATAGCCTTCCCTTTTGCTTCACATTGCTGCCCCCACAATGGCTATGCCTGCATTTAAGAAGCAAGAAAAATAAATAAATTAGTGACATTGCTGGTGATTTAGTCCACTGAGATCTAGCTCTTTGCCTCATCTCTATATTTAAAGGCAACAACTTCTCAGCAACATTAAAACCACATGCCCTTTATCTTGTAGCGGCAGCCCACCTTGTTATACCCCATGGATGGCAAGTTAGTTCAAATTTCACAATTGGTAATTGGCTCAAAAAGGTTGTACACATTTCAGTTATGGGAAAATTCATTCATCGTCTGCATGTGCTGCAGGGAATTGCAGAGCTGGAGGAGGAGGTGGTGGAAACAGGAAGGGGGCACAGCCCAAACTCTTGGCTTGGCTCAGAGGACTTTGCTTAAATCCTGGGGGGATTCTGAGCCAAACCAAAGGAAGTCTTAGTGGCCTTGCCCATCAGTGCTTTCAACAAACATGCTGGCTTTTACATTATGCCTTTGAATTAAAGCTATAATTATTTCATCATTTTAATTTTGAGTCATCTTCTAGGCAACCTGACTCGTGTTGTTGTAACCAGCCGTTCATTGGGGAAACACCTTGTTTTAGCTGCAAAGCACATGAGTTTATTCAAATGATTTGTTTTGTCAGGAGCAAAAGGAATGAGTCTTGTCAGCTGTGCCCACCCGTCATGTAGATTTTTGTGCTTTGGATCAACAGCAATATTTCCTTTTGCCTTCAATGTCATGGCATATGAAGCTTGGTTCCTGCTTGTTCCCTGCTTGAAATTACGCTGTGCACAGACTCCTTTATCTACCTTGTGCCACTCCAGGGGACACTTAACCCACCCTGGATCAGTATTGGGGGGGGGGGGGGAATAAGGATTTTAAAGAGGTTTTTAAACCCTGTTTCTAGCATACAGTTAAAACAAGGTTTAGAAAGGGTTGAGAGGAGTAACACCAGCATAGTGTGAAATCGCTGATTACTTAAACTGGTTTTCATTCTTAGATGATCCCTGTCAGTTGGAGATTATGCAGTAAACAAGATGATATCATGGCACTACATATTCAACCCAATTTGGACATTTGATGACATCAGAAAAGGAACAAGAGAGGTGAGTGTTATATGAACAAACATTTTTGGAAGCATTGACCAAAACAATAAACAAAGCAAAACAAAACCCTCAATTACAAGGGTGTTTGTGTGTGTGTTTTGACACAGCCAAAAATGTTCCTGAAAGTTTCAACTCAACCCTATGTGCTAAGTAAGTTGAATGTTGGACTCCATGTTTCTGTAAAGTTTTAAATTTTCACAACCTGCTCACCTTACACTGTCAAAATCTGCTTTTTTAGCACTTTTCTCTTGGACATTACATGCAAACTACTAATGGGTGAAGAGAACTGAAACAGATGCCAGAAAATTAAAATCAATTGATTTTCTCCAGAAGATTAACAAGATCTTTTATCTTGGTGACAAACAGTTCTATCCTAAATAAGCATCAATTTGACCTCATGGCTTTGAAAGGTTGCTATTAATAGTCAAGTAATATTCATTAAGAATCATGCAGTTTTCAGCAAGTTAGCTGGATAGGTTAAACAAAGGTCTTCCATTATTAAAATGAAACAGCTTGTAAGGCCTAAAGGAGGAATCATTATGAAACGGTAATCAGATAGCAAAATATGCTTGGTTCTAACGGATGCAAGGTAATATACAATGAGCCATTAGTTTTAAATTAACTGTTGGTGTCAAATGAATATATTTACTAATACAAATAGCAATGGACAAACTCCCTAGTCTCAATTCAGAAAGATGCTGGCAATTAAAAAACAATATTGAAGAATGCTTCAGAAAGCTGCTTCCATCTCCCCATCAAGCATTATAAATTTGTTCGTAATTGCTAATCCCACACTGAGTCCTCACACACCCTTCCTTACCTGCTGGTTGCAACTACAGTGGTTGCAGCAAAAGGGAAGGTGTCTCTCTTACCTGCTCTTCCTCGAGTCTGGACCAAATGCTGTTATGGCAGCATCCCCTGGCACTAGGGACTTTAGAAAACAGCATTTCACTGGGCCATCTAATGTCCCAGAAAATTCATTGAAAATTGAAATTGAAAAGAACCCACAAGGAAAATACATCCTGTCCTCATCTCCTCCTTCCCATTTCCAGCCATGACTAATTAGGAGTTTAAATAGGAACGATCATATTGCTGCCACTTTCAGGTGGCTTGGCGCCACCACCTCTCACAGTGAGGGATTGATTATCTTCTTGCTCAACCTGCTGTCCCACTCTTACTCAGTTTTATGATCCATAAGGGGCAAGGGTCCAGTGTGCAGGTGGTTGCCCAAGCCAATCCAAGCACCATGTCCCCATTCTCAGACCAAACCAAGTGAAATGCATCCAACAAAATACCACTAACCATTGCAGTTGACACCTCAAACCGTTGACTTGCTACAACAGTGCAATTCTGGTGGTTGCAAGCAATTTTATCCCCAAATTGCTTCACAGACAAGTCACAATGTACCTCCAATAGTTCCCACTCCTCAGTTGCGCCAGAACGTTGCATGCTCTGGATCAATCAGGAAAGTTGCACAAGACAACCCGAGAAAATACAGTGGCCTTCACTGTTGCCAAATAGGCGCTAAAATGAGACTGCACTAGTGTCTGGTTGCAAAATATTGTAGTACTGTATATGTATAGAGATGCAAGCCCTGAAGGCCAGAGAGGATTCTGGAAGCCTAAAGACATCTGTGTCTTTGGAGATGAGTCATTCTGAGAGAAGGTTTTTGAGAGGCCTGTATTATGTGAGCCTAAGTTGATAAATACAACACCTGTTGTTTGCCTCAACTGGATTACTGTCTTCTCAGAAAAATGCCTGCCTGGCTAAACTGTTGTAGGCCACAAAGCTACTTAAGAATATGTTAATTTTGTGGAAGGAGCAATCTCCAGATTCTTGTAGCCCAGTTTATTATTTTTGGAGCTTCTGCAGATTTGGAAGAATGTCCGTTTCTTTTCTTTCTTTTCTTTTGTTTCATTTCCGGATTGCCACCATTTAGCTAGGCAAGTAGGTTGATCAGCAAAGAACATTTTGATACCTCTTCCCTGACTTATACCAGCCTGGCTGACCAAAAATCAGTTGTCCACTTGCAGTCAGTCCACCTGGCTGCATCAGGGGAAAGGAGAGAGAATAAGGCCTTCTTCATCGATCTGTCATTTGGTTCAGCCCTCCTAAGACTGTCTCCTCCAGTTAGTATGGATTCACAGCCACATTGAGAAAATAAAAGAGGACACAAAAACCCAAAGAATAAAAACAACTGGAATATTTCAGTAGCTCAGTCACTAACATGTTGCCTATACCAGTTATCCATCAGGAGATCAGTTGGAAGAAGCCTTGACAGATATAAAAAGACACAACCCAGATAACAGATTTGAACCAGATGGCTAAAGGAACAAGCCAAGTTTGATACTGTTTTTGTTTTGGAAGATGCCCTGAAGGCTTTTGATGTTGAAAGAAAGAGTAAAAATATATCAGACCTCACCAGAATGGTCAAAACACATGAAAATTGTCCCTAGGATTTTAAGTACATTGGTTCCTGAATTATGACGGTGATGATAATGATATTTCAATATATATTACTCCCAGAGGAGCCCAGGGCAGCAAACACATCATCATCATTTTTAAGCATTCTAGAGACAATTAAGGGGACGCGGGTGGCGCTGTGGGTAAAAGCCTCAGCGCCTAGGGCTTGCCGATCGAAAGGTCGGCGGTTCGAATCCCCGCGGCGGGGTGCGCTCCCGTTGTTCGGTCCCAGCGCCTGCCAACCTAGCAGTTCGAAAGCACTCCCGGGTGCAAGTAGATAAATAGGGACTGCTTACTAGCGGGAAGGTAAACGGTGTTTCCGTGTGTGGCTCTGGCTCGCCAGAGCAGCGATGTCACGCTGGCCACGTGACCCGGAAGTGTCTCCGGACAGCGCTGGCCCCCGGCCTCTTGAGTGAGATGGGCGCACAACCCTAGAGTCTGTCAAGACTGGCCCGTACGGGCAGGGGTACCTTTACCTTTACCTTAGAGACAATTAAAATACAGTGGTACCTCGAGTTACAAACTTAATTTGTTCCGGAGGTCTGTTCTTAACTTGAAACCGTTCTTAACCTGCGGTGTGCTTTTGCCAATGTGGCCTTCCACTGCCGCTGCGCCGCCAACACGCGATTTCCGTTCTCATCCTGGGGCAAAGTTCGCAACCCGAAGGACTACTTCCAGCTTAGCAGAGTTTGTAACCCAAAACGTGTGTAACCCAAAGCATTTGTATTCTAAGGTACCACTGTATTCTATAAACAGTTCAAAATATTATCTCAATACCATATTAATAGGAACAGAAAAAAACCCTTTAACCTATCTGAGCTAGGCTGCTAGAAGGCAGGGTAGGGTCAGATACACAGGAGGGGAGACCTATTAGGAACTGCCCTCCTTTCAGCTCCTGCTGGGTATTTGCTCTCCTATAACATAACTGGAGATTACTCATTATATTTCAAGTTGTGAAGAAATTTAAAACCTGCCCCAAGGTGTGTGTGTGTGTGTGTGTGTGTCTGCCTGCTTAGCAAGAGATGTGTATCCCCAGAGTCTGGTTCAGCACAAAACCTTTAATCTTGGATTTGTTGCAAGTTTCTGACTGACAGTGAGCTATTGGAATGGCCTAAAGAAGGAGAGCTCTGTGTGTTTCTTTTTGAGGAATTATAGATGGGCAAACATGGACTGCATTAACTTGAAATAGTGTGGGGTTTTTTATTCCACCTTGTGTATCATAAAACCTCAATTATTCAGAATGCCAGATGCAATATATTTGTAACTACTCGTCAGATTAACAAGCATTTCCATACTGTACACCATGCTGACTCTTCCCCGTGGAACAGCCTTCCCCAATGAGGCACACTGCAGCTGTTTTGGACTACAACTCCCAGCAACCCTAGTGGTCTGGAACTGATTAGGGTTATAGTCCAAAGCAACCCGGGGGCGGGGGGGGCAGGACCAAGAGGGAGAAAGCTGCCATGGAGCTAAAAAAGGTCTGAGTCATATGCAGCAGAATAATCCATGCTGTTTCCCAGCCATGAGGGAGGGCCCCAAATTCTTTAGCCTTTTTATCTCACACACACTGCCATCAGAAACCTCATTCACTTATACTTTAGATTCTCTATATTATGCTAGACTCTATACTGTCCTGGACGTTTCCTGTGAGCCAGAAAGAAGATAAGGGCAGATGCAGAATGTGAAATATTTACTGCTTGCTCTCATCAGGAGAGTGGAGGTGTATATTACCTTTATATTTATATTGCAGCAAGCCAGATTCACATCAATATTCTACAGATAAAACCCCTAGATAAAATTTACTCGTGGTCCCAACCTTCAAAGCACTGTACCAATAAACTACAGCTGAGTCTGCAGCGGTGGACAGTGCCATGAAGCAGGCTGTCAGAAAGAAACATCTTTGCACAGCTGTCTCCCCCAAAGATGAAGGTAGATGAGGGCCCCACAGAAATCAACTCCACATGACTGGAGCCATAGAATTAATTACAGGATGGGCAGGCAGCACCTGTGAAACCACTGGAATGAACAGCAATGTGCATGCAGAAAAGATACCGGGTTGTTTTCAGCTAACTTTTTCTCAAAGTAAGCCCATTGAAATTAGTGGATTTGAGTTAATCATGGTCACTAATTTATTGGGTCTACTCTGGGTAAATCTTAGTCATCCACAACACTCTCCTGCATTTTTCTCATGTTCTAAAATACCTTCCTCTGCCCCGGTAAGAATTCATTCCTCATTGGGAAGTTACCCGGCTCCTGAAATCTGGCGTTTCAAAATCTTGTGATCGCCCCCTGTCCCCAAAAGAGAACATGTGGCTCCCTTTGAAGCATTAAACATCTGGCATATTTCATAGCTTTAATCCCACAGACCTGAATATGATTATTGGAGAGGCTGTGAGTTTGTTTGTCCCTTTCCGATTTTATTCCGACTGCTGACATGAGCAATGACAAGCATGTTTCATTCACTTATTATATTTTCAAATGGATAGCCCACCAGCATGGCATCAAAAGCCTTCAGGAGGTTTGCAAGACATCAAATCAATAAGACATCACATCAATAAAGTTATTCAGTTTTTAAAAAAAACAAAACAGAAAAGTGCCGTGTACCACGTTCCTCCATGAAACTTGGTAACAGATTTGGACATCAATTAGTGTTCAATTGCTTGCTGGAATGAAATATATGTATTGCCATAATGGGTTAGTAGTGTGTTGTGGGTTCTCCAGGAAGAGAGCAATGTACACAAAGGGCACATTGTTACCAAGATATCCAGTCTTGACTCCAGTTATTTTTGTTTTTCCCTAAGAAAATTAGAATTCCAGGAGGGACCGTGGAAGGAGAGATGAAGCTCTTTGGTGAAACTGCCACTGCCCAGCTAGGTTAGTGGGTTGGGCCAGTGAGGGGGCAAATTTCAGTCCTGGTCTCAGATTGGTGTACAGTCAATCAAGCTCTTTTCCAGGTTGGGAAGAAAATACCCCAAATGCAAACTGATCTGGGGAGAGTTTGTCCATTGTTAGCCAAAGCAACAGCAGATAATGAGTAAACCTGCCAGAATGACTCGCAAGGCAAACAACTCCAGATGACTCATTCAAGCAAGCCATGCCATATGCGGCGGCTGAAGGAACACACTCTTCCCTCCCCTCACACAGACTGCAGCCTCCTTTTCACAAACAGAACACGAAGTGGCTTTTGGTTCTGTATGCTTGTTTTGAGGGGGATATTTTTGTATGCAGAAGCATCATCTCATGTGAGACATCAACAGCAAAGCCCAGAAGCAGATTTAAGAACCTCCTCTGCTGTTTGTGAAAACTAATAGCTGAATTGCTTTGTCATCAGCTCTGTGGATGCTCATTCCATGCACACTGCACTCTTCTCCCGAAGCAGACCTTATAGGGGTGCTAGCTAGGATAGCGCAATCTGAATGTTGCCATGTTCAGGACAAACAAAAGAATTCCTTTGCACAGGACGTAGTTGAACTTGGGAGTTCATTCCCACAAGATAACGTTTCATGACCGCTAACTTGGATGAGAATTAGACAAATGCATGGGAGATAAGGCTATCAATAGTCACTAGCCGTGATGGCTAGCTTCTACCCCCACTGTTGGAAGCTGTGTGCCTCTGAATACCAGCTGCTGGGAATCACAAGTGAGGAGAGACGGTTGCACTTAGGTCCTGCTTGCAAGGTTTCCCATGGGCATCTGGTTAGCTACGGTCAGAACAGATTGCAGGACTAGTTGAATATTTGGCCTGATCTAGCAGACTTGTTTATGTCATCACAGCATGGAGCAACCTGGTCAGGGAGGAGATGGAGACTAGCAGAACTGGCCCACCCATTAGGCAGAGTGAGGCTGCTGCCCCAGGCAGCAGGTGCCTCCCAGCTGACACCCCTGCAGGTGCCCCACCTGCCCCACTAGTGGTAGAGGAGCACTGCTAGTGGTAGAGGAGCACTGCTGTGACTGGTGCTGATTTTGATCAAGATCATGTCATTTGGGCTGAGATCTCACTCAAAATTGCTTCTCCACCAGCAGTCATGGCAACAGGGCACATGACAGCAGAGCAGGCAGTGTTGACAGTGGCAGTGGCAGCAAGTGTAGTGGTGGCAAAAGTGATGGCAACAGTGGCAGGGCAGAATGGCACTTCAAGCAGAGAAACAGGATGTGCCGCCCTGGTTTTTAGCATGATAAATGGGGCAATTGCCAGTTTCTATCGAGCCAGATTTGGCTCTAGTCACTGGGATCTAATATGTATGCTTCACAAATCTTGGGCTGCCTATCCGAGGAATTTTTTTTATATAAAAAAAGTCTAAAAGCTTCCATACTTTACTTTGTTTGTGTGCATGCACAAATATCCATTCATATTTATGATGCCTGTGATTGCTGGTCTCATTTCTCTTCTCTAATAACAGCAGCTTTATTACAAAGGTAATACCAAATGCCTCCCCCTGTTCAGGACAGTAGGGAACAATGACTAAAGGAATTCTACATTAATGTATGAAATGTAGAAGTCTGTAGTGTGCAATAAAGAATCAATAGCAACAAGCTCCCCTCCTTTTTGTGACAGAAGGAGCCAAGCAACTCTAGATTGATATATGAAGTCTTAGAGGTTATTTTTTTAAGCAGTACAAATAAAACTAAGACACAAATGTCAGCATGATTTAGGAATGTATTTCTGTTCACAGAAAAACAGTGGTAGGCCAAATCACAGGAGAATCAATTTGGTTTTTTTAAGAACAAATTTTAGCCACAGGGTGCCTTGATTTACATTATTCAGTGGGGGGAAACCTCCATGATCTTCACTCACATACCTGCTTGGAAAAGTTGAATGCTGAAGTTCATAATTGCACAGCCTATCTATTGGCAGATGTGAAATATGATAGGCAACTGAGTGGGGTGTCTTGATAATACCACTCTGTTAACAAGAAGTGTTTCTATACCTTTTTACTTCCATTTTCTCTTCTGTAATAAATCCTACACTTACATTATCTTTCAAAAATTGCCTCAAAAGATGAGCTAGGCTGTTGATGATGTTTCCTTTCTTTCATTTTCTGGCAATGAAGTGGAAAAGAACCCACACCTGCTTGCATACATACTCTGGGGAAATGTGCGCCTTACCAGCACTGGCAGCAGTGCTTTTTGGGGTGAATGCAAATACCACACACACCCAGGCAGAAGTCCTCTTGGAGCTATGCCATGTGATTACATACCATCATTGTGGATTCTGGCAGCTACCAGCATTAGCAGCTGGCAGAGCATGGCAGGGTGGGATGGCAATGCTCACCTAGCTTCCCAATGCGGAAGACACTGCGGGAAGCCAAGAGATTGGGGAGATGCGGCAGGGAGGGCTTTGTGGGCAGAACAGTCCACTGCGCCCACTGAGGCAGCTGCACTTTGCTGACATGTCCACCACTTCACCTCTGTTCCTCTCCCTCTCTTTTACTGGCAGTGACCTCTGCATTAAGAAGCCAGGTAAGCAATGATGCCCCATCCAAACAACTGCTACTGGTCACCAGCCCCTTTGAGAAGTGCCACTTCTGCCACAAAATTGGCAGCTGCTGCTTCAAAGAAGAAGAAGAAGAAGATAACCTTGGGTGTTGGCTTTGGGATATTTGCCCCCCAAATTTTAACCATTCTCACCAGATAACTTTGATTCAGCTTTAAAATAAACAGGTGCTACATTTAAGTACCCAGTAATTCCTATCTAAAGGAAAACTGATCTGGTAAAGCTAGCTGAGTAACTTTCAAGGCTGTAAACAATGGGAGTAAAGGGATAACAGAAATGAAACTACTACTACTGTCTGCATTGTGGGAGGGAACAAGGGATGTGTGTGAATAGTTGATACTATGTTACGGTAAAAATATGAAAACTAATATGCTATCTATTTAAAAAACCTAGACCTGCTCAGAGACATAGAAAATTCTAATAGGTAGGGTTGTGAGCTAAGGGCACGCTTGCTTGCATTTTTTTTAAAGGCAATTTTAGTTCTGGTGTGTTACTGTGATGCAGGAGGACAAAATATATTAGCATGTTAATGTTTTAGAATACAGTGGTTGATAACGTTTGTTAAGAATTGTGAGGTTTTTTAAAAAAATGCTGTGCCACAGTTTTGATGATTAGGCATATGTAACTTTAATCAGCTAGTTAATAGGTAGATGGCTAATGATTCTTACATTAACTAATGATGCTTTCCAGCTGTGAAACAAACAGATTAAGGGGCATGTGGCAGGGGGAAATACTCCAGCAAAACATAGCTATAACTATATCGCAAATTCAAAGCAAAGGGAGAGTGCTTTCAGACTCATGTCCTGCTTGTGGGCTTCCCATTGGGGCATCTGGTTGGCTGCTGTGAGAACAGGATGCTGCTCAGTCAGTAAAGCATAAGGCTCTTAATATCAGGGTTGTAGGCTGGAGCCCCACACTGGGCAAAGGTTTCCTGCATTGTAGGGGGTTGGACTAGATGACCCTGGTGGCCCCTTCCAACTCTACAGTTCTATGATTCTACGACTGGATGAGCCACTGGCCTGATCCAAAAGGCTATTCTTATGTACTTACATTGGAATAGACTTACTTAAAGGCCTGGTGCCAAGTCCCACAGATTTCAAGAGGGTTTTTGTCACAAGTAGCTTTTGTTGGATTTTGCCAGAGTAGCATTTGAATTCCTACTTTCAAAGTAAAATGAACCAGCAGCAGGAGAGCATTAGGTTAATAACATGGGTCTGCTTTTTCGCTCCTCTTGGGATGCAGAAAAGAACAGCCATATTTCTGAAGAAAGGAGAACGAAATCCAAAGGTTCTTGCCCTGGTAAGATGAATGCATTTCCTGATCTAATTAGAAAACTTCAGTACTTCGAAAGTCCCATTTTATGAAGGAATTAGTCCCCATGCCACCAGCAAAAGGAACTAGTGCCATTCCTCATTGACACAGTTCATCCACGTGGTCCTTTTACAAGCTGCTCTGATAAGGTGCAAAACATATTTAAGAGTAATCAAATCATAGACTTGTTGAGTTGGAAGGGACCACAAGGGTCATCTAGTCCAATGCCCTGCAATGCAGGAATCACACCTAAAGAATCCCTGACAGGTGGCCATTCAACCTCTAATGGAGAACACATGACAAGCATGCTTCATTTTTCAATAATAAGCTTGTTGATCTGCCTGCTCTCTCTAGCCCTTGCCACACCAGTCAATTCCACCATATAAACTGTGTCCCAGTTTATTCAGTTTATATATTTTCAGTTTAATCACACCTGCTGGTGCAGCAAAGTAATTGGAAATACTGGTATGGCCATGATCAAGCAAATAATATAAAAACCACTGTAGCAAAGCTTGTATTATACTGAAAACTTTCAAGTAATAAAATATTTTGCATAGCACCACTTGCCAAGCTATGTCAATACAAGATAATGGTTTGGGCAAATTGTGTGAGTGAGAAATTAGGAGCCTAACTAGAAAAAGGAAGCATAATATTGAATTTGCGTAGCAGGGATTCAGTGAATACAATATAATTAATTTGAAACTTGATCCTTAAGACTCAGTTACAGGGGGAAATCCTGAAGTGCTTGAAATGCAACACTTTAAAGAGGCAAACACAAAGCCTGACAATGGTGGGGGAAAATTAATTCCTCATTATTTTGAATTTGTTTTGACGTATCAAGGAAGAGAATTAGGGTATCTACAAAAGATGCTAATGCTCAGTAAAAGACATCAGAGTTCCATAGGTATTCCAATGCTCCTGATGAGCTATTAAGTATTCAAAAGCTTCTGTATTAGCTGCAACATCAGAGGCAATTTTTGCATTCAGTGTGAAGACACAGGCACTGCTGTCCTTGTCATTGCAGTGAATCATAAAGGCCCCTGAGCACTGACAGTTCCTTCTAGAGACCACGCTTGGTTGTGTGGGTTTCTCAGCTAATGGCCTACTTGGCAGGGGTGATGATACTATTTCATTATATCTATATATGAGCATCGAGGCTTCTGGCTGACATGGCTATTCTGTGTTTAGGTTGGAGCAAAAAGAATAAGGGACCCTGAATCTAAAGCAGGATTTTTTATTTTATTTACTTGATTTTCTTTTAATTTAAAAAAATGTCAACCTTCCCCTTCAAACAAGTTTGCAGGATGACTTGCCAATACACATTTATGTATACTGCTTGCCAAATGCATAAAATGCCTTTCTGTAAGACACTGAAAAATGTTGTCGTTCTGTTGCCAATGTTTATATAAATTTGGCATAATATCTTTAAAATAATCCCAGCTGTCCTGTATAGTTCAAAAGGGTGCACATGTCTGCAAATTCATTAGCGGGTGATTAAAATGCAGAGGTTTACTTGACTCCAATGAAAGATGGTTTCAAACGATGACTAAAATAGATCATTGCGTTATTAGGCTACTCACTAATCTACTGGGGTCCCTCATTAGCATGCTTGAATGATAAAAGGCCTAAGAAAAGTTTCCACCAAATGAGGCTTTAAGTGGTACATATCATGCCTGAGAAACATTATAAGTCATGTTTATGATTTGCAAAACCTTTTAACAGCACCTGACTCACTGCATATTTTTTTTCCAGGAAATGAAGAATGCACACATTTGGTTCTAGTAGATTTCCTAAATGTTGTATATCAAAGACTTGCTCTGAGCTAGAGATGTCGGAGGAATCCATTGAAAATGAACTATGAAGCAGATTTCCTTCCATCTACATCTTTGACCGGCAAAGTGAGCTTTGGAATACTCACAGTAAGTTCAAGTTTGCTACTAGGTTGAGTTCAAGGTGCTACAATTGGCACATAAAGGTCTCAACAGCTTGGGACCAGTTTAGTTAAGAGATTGCCTTACTCCGTACATGCCAACTCAATCACTTCTATCTGCAGAACTTGCACTTTTACAAGTGCCACACAATATTTGTTCTGTATTTGCAAGGACTGATTCCTTAGTGTGGCAGCACCTCTGCTCTGAAACCCTGCCTTACTGGCATTAGACAGGTGCATTCATTACACTTTTTAGATGCTTTTTAGAAACTTTAATGTTTCAGTAGGTCTATCCAGATGCATGATTTTGTTACATCTGTTTTAAAATTTATTTAATATCCTACTGTGTTTATTGTTTTTGGATACCTTTAATTGATTTTAAATGCTTTAAATATTGCATTGCATTGCATTGCATCACACACACACACACACACACACACACACACACACACTGTCATGGGTTCCTTTAAGATGGTCAGGAGAAAAAAACAACATAGATGCATACAGTAAGTTTATTTAAAGTTAATGCCATTGTTCTAGAAAAAGAGGTGCCAGAACTCACCATGCACACTTCCCTTGTTCTCTTACAATGGCAGTGGTGCCACCTGAGAGGTGCTGGAACTGAGTTCCAGCAAGTTCCAGCTGAAAAAAGCCCTGCTTAAAGTGAAATTGTGCTGTTAATGAATCTGTTAACAAAAATTCCACTGGACAAGCTTAGGCCCTCTGGGGGGAATCCTGACAGTGGTGCATTCTGGTTGGGGAGTCCAGAATTGTGGCCACATCAAGTCACTTGTAATTGCCATTATTTGAATAGTACCAAAAAGAAACAAGAACTTCAAAAGAGAATTATTAAACATGTCAAGTAGAACTCATTACAATTATTATGGAAATTTGGTGTTAATGATATCCTCCTTTTGACAATTGCAGTTTAAGACATGACCCTCACCTGTGTTTTTTCCCTTAATGGCATTGCATGTAATTTTATGACATCTGACCATGACCTTGTGACAGTATCTTCATTTTCTACCCATCACTCCTTCCCAGATTATTTTTAATGTGTAGTGTCAGTGATTAAAGGAACTCCTGGTCACTAATAATAAATCTTGAGCAAGCAGTTGTCTCTGACAACTTAAGTACATTCTTGCAGTAAGCACTTGAAACAGATGCTTCTGGCTTTTCCTTCATAAGGCTACAAGGTCAACTGGAAGCCCTTCAAGTGAGAAATTAGTGTGTGCACTCATGAACATTGATGATCTCAGCAGCAACTGAAGTATTTCACTTTGTACTTTTGTGTTGTAGCTTTCAAGGCATGATTCAATAATAAACATGGCTGCATTGTCCACAAAGCAAAAGCATGATTTCTCATTAGGCAAACAAGCTGCAATGAGCTTCTGTCACATGCACTACCCTCTTCACCAACTTGTCATGAGGAGGTCAGAAGCTTCCACTCCCATTTTAGATCAACCACAGTTTAGTATGTCATATGAATCCTAAACTGTGGTTAATCTTAACTATGACTAGTCACCCACTCACCACTGGCATGATGCCCCAGGTGATTAGCCACATGCCAGAATTCAGCCCTTGGGATGAAAAAACGTTCCCCATTCCCTGGATACTTCTTGATGGATGCTATAGAGAAATGTAGAAGTGTATAGGCCTAAGGAAAGACCCCCAAAAGATTTTCCAAAACAGCTTTTAAAGATGATGGAGAAGGAAATTTTTGGTTCATTTTGGAGCCATTTCTAGATCTTCCAGATTTTCTCTAGATTCACATAATGGAGAAGAATTGCTTGGTTCACTCAAAAACAACATCCTGGTTCATTTTGAAGCTCTATGTTCTTCTTCCCTGGTAGAGAAATGATTGTTGCCTAGAGAAAATAATTGAGAAGTCTAGGATTTTAGTGTAGCTAAGATGGGGCAGTAGTGTATATACTTGGCGTATCAAAATATTATTTTCTCCCTGCCAGGCTTTGGCAGAGTAGCAGCAGCAGTGGGTTTTGAATTGGTGAAACTTAATTCACACAGGATTGCTTTATGCCAGCTTCTTATGTGCAAGAATGCTCCCTTAGTGTGTTGGTTTTTTTTAAAAAAAGGGCAGAAACAGTTTTAAGGTAGCATGACCAGTGTAGCCACACTGGGTACTGGCCAACACTGGCCACACAAAAATGCTGTAGAATGGAACATGGGGTACCAATTTTTTGCATTGCACAGGGTGCCACTGAATTTTGAGAACCCAAAGTTTGCCACTGTTTGAGGGGAATGCATTGGACAGGTTAAATTGATAGTAGCAGCAACATGGAGGGAGGGGTTATTATGCTTGTAGGAGGATTCTTGAGAGTGAATTATTGCCTCTTAAATGAGGAAGTTGATATTTGTATGAAAAGATCAAATCCATTTTGCTCAAAAGAAAGAAAAGGTTGCCTGTTTGACCCGTGCTGATAACCCTACTGTAGTTATTATGAGGTATGAATGAATAACTACAACACATGCTCTTAGAATACATTGCTTTTTTTTAACAGTTTGATCTTGTATTGGCACCTGAACCTTGGTTGCTGTAAATCTTAAAAAAAAAAAAAAAAATGACATCAAGCCACTGCCTCCACCATCTAAAATACTATGCTTGGTCTTGCATAGATGAACATAATGTCAACCTAAGATAAATCGCTAAAAGAGCTGCACTAACAGAACTGGTTTATAATTCATGAAACCTGGCCTCTTTTTACACCTTGGGGTTGGCATTGGGGGACAGCAGAACTTCTGTGCCTCTGATAGGTGTGTGCCAGGAAGAAATTCAGCGGAGTAGATCTTCTTACTTAAAAGCAGTCCAGGGATAGCACTGCCTATGAGCTTCCTCCTTCTTAGTCTTAGTGTTGCCCTTGCAGAACTTTGTGGGGAAGAGGATGTGGTCAAAGCTGGAGGTCAGGGTGCAGAGAGGAGTAAGAGCTCTCTTAAGGATCCCTAGGTATGTCACAGTCGAGAAGCAGTGGGCAAGGAGAGGAGACGTGGGATGCAGCCATCCTCAACTACTACAGGGGAAAATATTCCCACCACATCATCTGCTCCTGGGAAGGAATGGAATACAGATACCAAAACATCAAAAGGAGTAGGGTTATGATTTGAGAAGCAAATGCTGGAATGTGCCAGGCCTTCTGGTCTTAGGAGCAAGCAGGAGCTGAGAGCATCTGTTCCCTTTAGGGATAGCTTTCATAATGTCCTCCCTCAAGTTGAACATACTCTTTTGTGTGTCACTACCTGATCCCTAGGGACGCAGGTGGCACTGTGAGTTAAACCACTGAGCTGATCAGAAGGTCGGTGGTTTGAATCCCTGCAACCGGGTGAGCTCCTGTTGCTCTGTCCCAGTTCCTGCCAACCTAGCAGTTCGAAAGCATGTCAAAGTGCAAGTAGATAAATAAGTACCGCTCTGGTGGGAAGGTAAACGGCGTTTCCGTGCACTGCTCTGGTTCGGCAGAAGCGGCTTAG
This sequence comes from Podarcis muralis, assembly GCF_964188315.1. Lineage (NCBI taxonomy): Eukaryota > Metazoa > Chordata > Lepidosauria > Squamata > Lacertidae > Podarcis > Podarcis muralis. The sequence goes on along the minus strand of NC_135660.1, from coordinate 72,205,526 downwards.
TCATGCTGGCCACATGACCCGGAAGCTGTACGCCGGCTCCCTTGGCCAATAAAGAGAGATGAGTGCCACAACCCCAGAATTGTCTGTGACTGGACCTAACGGTCAGGGGTCCCTTTACCTTTTACCTGATCCCGAGTCAAAACAAAAAAAAAATCCTTCCAGTAGCACCTTAAAGACCAACTAAGTTAGTTCTTGGTATAACTAACTTAGTATAACTAACTTGGTATAACTTGGTATAACTTAACTTGGTATAACTAACTTGGTATAACTTAGTTGGTCTTTAAGGTGCTACTGGAAGAATTTTTTTTTGTTTTGACTATGGCAGACCAACACGGCTACCTATCTGTAACTGATCCCGAGTGTATTTGCAGTGCCAGTCACTGTGATTCTTGCTCTCACCAATCCCCTCTTTCTCTGGCCCCCTCTTACATTGTTGCATAACTTTGCATCCCTACCTCATGTTAGGCAGCTAGGAAACCATAATGAAATCCAACAAAATTTTGTTTGCTTTCTATTTTATTTTAGCATTAATTAAATTGAAAGTGACTAATTTAGTTTTCGTTATTGTATTAACTAAAACTGAATGCACATTCCTGTTGCTCTCTGGTTGCCTAAGGGAATGTATTCCTAGCCTCCTTTATATATTACAGAGAGTTTAGCAATTGTATAAAGAGATTAAACTTCATTCTTAATCTAGAGCTAGGTTTTTTCCACATTTCCCTAAAGTGTTATAGAAAATAAATGCTGCCTCTCCTTAGACAATTGTTTCATTAGCTGGCAACGAACTGCACAAGCTTTCTGAATATAGAGTAATTTAATGACATAAAGTCTTAACATTTTTCATTAAACTATAAATAAATAAGTAAATGCAATGCATATTCTATTTTTCCACAGTGGAAGGTTTTGTAACAAATTACAATATTGTACCAAGACTCCAGTGAACAACCTAGTTTCAGGAAATGAATTTAATATCCCACAGTCTAATACTAAACATGTCTACTCATAAATGAATCCTAATGAATTCAGTGCGACTTACTCCCAAGTAAGTGGGGGTCGGATTGCAGCTTTTGGTTTCATTGATTTCCTGCCCCCCTCCATTCATTCTAGCCTGTGAAAGTGGTGGGGTTGAGGATATGGCACTGAAAGCCAAGGGGTTAGGACTGCAGCTTTAGCCCTCACAACAGCCCTCCATAAAGCATTGATTAAAATTGGTCCACACAGATGGAAAAGGGTGAGCAGGGTTCATCGTATGAGGACATTTTCTAAAAGTGTCATTGTTTGGAAACAAAACAGTGGCAAATTACATATCTATATAACACATTTATAATATAACATAGATAAAGTATACCACCCTTTATCCATAGGTCTCATGGCAGTGCACAACATAAAATTACTGTATAAAATCCACAAAATATATAATAAAATTAAGAACAACAAGCCAATAATCCCCCACAACATATTTAAAAGGGCATTGGGATGTCAATCAGCCAAAGGTCTGGTTTTCACCTGGACAAATGTTTTCACCTGGTGCCTAAAGGTGTATAATGAAGGCGCCAGCCAAACCTCCCTGGGGAGAGCTTTCCACAAATTTGACACATTTTGTCAAATATATCAGAACCTTCAAATGGGGGAGGAAGGAACCTATTAACATTTACCCTCCCTTCCAAACTACCTCCTGTCTGTTTGATATTCGTTTCTCCTCTTTTGTCCTTCTAGACTATTTGAAGGAGAAGCAACTGGTCCAAATTACTGTTCTCGCCAATATAAATCACGCTAATTGTTTCTGTTCCATTCTGTGCATAGTATTTTTATTGTCCATGACTGAGCCTTTCCAAATGTGCGTTGTTTGTGATTCGAATGATGAGATTTCAAAAGACAATTACAATTTTAGCAATAATTTTTCATTCCCTTTTGGAATATCCCCTGCTATAATTCTGTGTCAATGAACATGGTTGCCACTCTTTTTTACTGCATTACACACTACAATAATCCATCTAGGCAGCTGCTTATTTCCCCGATATCCTTCTGGGGGATATTGGGTACACATTTGATTTATGCATGTTGATAAATTGCAAGGCTACATTTATCTTGCTAAATTTGTTGGCCTGGCATATAATGTGGTTACAGACACTCATCTGTGGTGCACACAACTGTTGGCGTATTTCTAATACAAATATGTGGTAGAGTTGCACTGAAAATTCTCTAATATTGCTCTGAAATTTGCATATTCAGTACAGCCAAACTAATTACCCACAACTACCCATTTCATCAATTGCCTTGATGCTGTTCAGTTCTTCTTTGATGCTGATGCTTTTGGGCACCATTCTTCCTCATCTTTGCTCACACTGCCTTCACTCTATGAGCATCCATGATGACACTATCATGGCAAACAGAGCATTATGACATCACTGATAAAACCATGGAGGTTACTGCAGCTGATCAGATTAAACATAAGTGAGAACCAATCAGGCCATGGCCAGCAAGGGCACAGAAGTGAAAATGGTACAAAGAAGAACAGCCATTGAGGAAACACAGATAATGAATGGAACAACATTGGTATGACACAAATATGATCACAATGGATGTAAGCAGATTATCAAGAACAGATGATGCTTTTTGACAACAAAAAGGACATGAAAGTAAGTATGTTGTTTAAACTCAGTCATAATCTGTGGTTTGGAGAGCTGACCACTTATTTCTCTAATCTCCAGTATTATCTGAGCATTCAATATATCATGTTTGTTTTATCCATATGCTGTCAGAAAACACTAGCCAAAAACCTATGGGGGTGCTTTCATTTATTGACTATGGTACCATAACCATAGAGCACTCACTAGTGAATGTGAAAAATATATATTACAATGACTGCCTATGTTGTAGAAGGAACATATTTCATTGAATATACAGTCATCACTGTGAATACTCTCTTATCTATAAGTCCTTGCTAAACAATTATGGATAGTCCAGCAAGATTTGAATGGTTGATAGGGAAGTACTTTATTTCCAGCAGAGGTTATCTTGCATCATAACCCTTCAGTTGCATTTCCCCAGGGACTTTGTTCTTATTGTTGTCAGTTAACTGTTTCACCTTCAGTTGCTAGCAAGCCTTCTCTAAAGGCTGTTCACTGAAGGTTCACAGTAACAAATGGCACAAGCAGATAGATGTGCAAGTCTGTGAAGAAGTCGAGTATAACTTAGAAAGGGGAATAACTCACTGTTTGGTTGAAGGCCAATAAGCGTTGGTGGAGTCAAGGATGGAACCATTCCACTCCTATAACACACACACCCCAAAGTGGATTGTAGAATCTAGTGTTTCTGTCCAGAACCGAAGAGAATTCTCTTGATACTGATGGGTTCATTCTGGACCAAATCAAAACCTGAATTTCTAATTGGGATCCTGATTTAGTGAAATCTATCCCCACTTTTAGTACATCTTTAATTCAAGGCACACTACCTGCCTGTTCCGTGTGTCCAAATATACTACTTTAGCAACTTCCTTCTCTATGAATCAGGTAAGGTTTCAAATAGGGCTCAGCTGAAATATCTCAGGAAATGATGTCTGGCATGTGTTGTTGTTTTTTTAACATTCATTTTGAAGCTCCTCCTGAGTTGTTAGAGGATTTTACTTAACACCTGGAGAAAAATCTGAAAAATGGCCTCCCCAGTTTCACCATGTGAGACTTTTGAATGCAACCATGAATCCAGTTACAGTAAAATGTTGTTGAAGGAAGCAATGGGTGCCAATGCTGCTCCTTCCATTTCTCTGGTTGGGTTGGGACGACATGGGGTTGGGAGGCCAACTCCCATCTCTTGCAGGGCGCAAGAGTCTGGGTGTAACCTTTGACGCCTCCCTCTCTATGGAGGCGCAGGTTGCAGCTACAGCAAAAGAGGCATTTTTCCATCTCTGCCATGCCAAACAGTTGGTCCCTTACCTTTCCCGCCCTGATCTTGCCACTGTGATCCATGCAACGGTCACCTCTACGCTCAATTCTTGTAATTTGCTCTATGCAGGCTTGCCAGTGAAGCTGGCCCAGAAACTCCAGCAGGTGCAGAATGCTGCGGCGAGGTTCCTTACGGGGTCCTCGCCGCAGGATCACATTCATCCAGTGCTACAGCAGCTGCACTGGCTCCCGGTGGAGTACAGGGTCAGGTTTAAGGTGCTGGTTTTAACCTTTAAAGCCCTATACGACCTAGGACCCTCGTACCTGTGGGACCGCCTCTCCTGGTATGCCAAACAGAGGACCTTACGGTCCACAAATAATTACACCTTGGAGGTCCCGGGCCTCAAGGAAGTTAGGTTGGCCTCGGCCAGGGCAAGGGCCTTTTCAGCCCTGGCCCCAGCCTGGTGGAACGCTCTGTTGCAAGAGACCAGGGCCCAGTGGGATTTGACATCTTTCTGCAGGGCCTGCAAGACGGAGCTGTTCCGCCAGGCCTTTGGTCTGGGTCCAGTCTGACCCCTCCTTTTTTTACAAAACCTTGTATGTAAGGGGCCTCTCTAACCTTTCTCACTGGCTCATATGAGACCAGCAGAAATAGCCGGGCCTGGTGAGCACTTAATGTTCCCAACACCATAGTTATAGTTATAATTTGTGGGTTGCCATCTAATTTTATTCTGATTTTAAGCTGTATTTCAACCGATTGTTTGATCTTATGTTTTAATGTATTATATATTTGATGTTAGCTGCCCTGAGCCTGGTCTTGGCTGGGGAGGGCGGGATATAAATAAAATTCATCATCATCTCTGAACCCATTGCTTCTTGGCACCCTTAAAGTTTGTCATCATTAAGCGTGCCAAAAAGTTGGAGAACATCATCTCACCCTCACAAACATATTCTCTAGAGAGCCATCCCCATTTTCACCACACACGATAAAGTGGAGAATTTTGGGAGGTCATTTTAGCTCATTTTAGCCCTAGTTAACTTTCAAACCTGTATATCATAATGCTGATACGAAATGCCATGTGTTCTAATGACAAAATTCAAAGTCAAGGAAAACCAATGTGCTAGCAATTAAATTGTTATTATTTATGTCAGAAGTAGTTTAAAAGCAATTTGTGAATCAGGCAATTGGATTTGTGACCCTTCTGATCATGGGATTTGGATTACCAAAAGTATATTATGAAACTGATGGAACCATTTCTGGTGCCTTTATAAAGGTAACTCAGTTTTCTCCAGGAAGTTGAAACTACTAATGAAAGGATTTTATTCCCATTTAAACAAAATGAATATCATTTTTTGTTCACACAGTAGGTAAACACAATTTAGCAAGATAGCCATTGAAAATATTCAGAGTTTATAATCCAGGAAAGAAAGTATATTCATACAGAAGGATGTATAATAAAGGGAAATGTAATTGGATTGGTAAGACTTTTGCATGAACAAACAACAGCTTTTGTATACATGGCATAGTGAAAGGGATAGAGAAAAGCTTCGATCTCTCCCATTACATTAGAATTCCTGATTCCAATGAAGCTGAATGTTAGAAGATCCAGGACATATCAAAGGAAGTACTTGTTCATGTGGCACATAGTTAAATTGTGGAGATTGCTCCCACAAGTCAGTGGGAGTCAGTGATGGCCACCAACTTGGATGGCTTTAAAGAGGATTAGACAAATTCATGGAGGATAACGCTATCAGTGGCTTCCAGCCATGATGGCTATGTTCTACTTCCACTATCAGAGGCAGTACACTTCTGAATACCAGGTTGCTGGGAATCACAGGTGGGCTGAGTGCCATTGAGCTTGCATTCTGTTTGTTGTCTTCTCACAGGCATCTGGTTGGCCACAGTGAGAACAGGATACTGGACTAGATGGGCCACTGGCCTGATCCAGCAGGCTTTTCCTATGTTCTTCTGTAGATGCTGGTGCAACTCATTGTCATCAATTCAAATCTGGAACTCTATTGTTGTTTTCATTGAAATTTGTGAACCTAAATTAGTCATGTATATTCCAATGAATCTACTCCAAGTAGGACTAGCATTGTATACAGCCCATTGACTTTTCTTAACTTGAAATATCTCAGAGGGGATAAGAATGAACTCCCTGATGTCTGACCATTTATATATAATGTGCTTGCTCCGACCTTCCCGCAATGTGTTAGGACTGCCATTATGCAAATGTGTTAGAATTAGAGTTGAAACAACTTACCCTTTCATGAATATTTTCAGCAATGCTAAAAAACACCCTCTTTTGAAATCTTTTAGCACTCCTTGCAAAAAATATTCACATACTCAGTAACATTGTCCTCATTCTTAATCATTCAATTAATTAATTTCTATACCACCCTTCATCCAAAGATCACAGGGCAGTTTACAATATAAAAACACAAAAATACATATCATAATAACAAACAAAAGCAATAACCCCCACAGTAATATATATTGCCATTAGTGTTGACATCTTGCATCCCAATCTAATTAACTGATTGTGACTAACCATATAGCACTGTGAACAGCCCTGAAAGCAGTATAAAAATTTAATAAATAAAGTAGTAGTAGTAGTAGTAGTAATATCATCCTGTTCCCTGCATGGTCCCTGAATGAGTGGGCTCACCCATGCTAGGCTTGCCATTGTTGTTGTTGCTGTTTAGTTGTTTAGTTGTGTCCAACTCTTCGTGACTCCATGGACCAGAGCACGCCAGGCACTCCTGTCTTCCACTGTCTCCCGCAGTTTGGTCAAACTCATGTTCATAGCTTCGAGAACACTGTCCAACCATCTCGCCCTCTGTCGTCCCCTTCTCCTTGTGCCCTCCTTCTTTCCCAACATCAGGGTCTTTTCCAGGGAGTCTTCTCTTCTCATGAGGTGGCCAAAGTATTGGAGCCTCAGCTTCAGGATCTGTCCTTCCAGTGAGCACTCAGGGCTGATTTCCTTAAGAATGGATAGGTTTGATCTTCTTGCAGTCCATGGGACTCTCAAGAGTCTCCTCCAGCACCATAATTCAAAAGCATCAATTCTTTGGCAAGCAGCCTTCTTTATGGTCCAGCTCTCACTTCCATACATCACTACTGGGAAAACCATGGCTTTAACTATACGGACCTTTGTTGGCAAGGTGATGTCTCTGCTTTTTAAGGTGCTGTCTAGGTTTGTCATGGATCACTGCCTTGCCGTGGCGAAGGGGCTTGAATAACTCAGAGAAGCTATGAGCTATACCATGCAGGGCTACCCAAGATGGACAGGTCATAGTGGAGAGTTTTGACCAAACGTTCTCCACCTGGAGCAGGAACCGGCAAGCCACTCCAGTATCCTTGCCAAATAAATTCCATGGACAAAGACAACAGGCTTGCCATCCATCAAGAAAATTCTTGACATGTCCTGGCTTTCGGGTATAAAAATTGTGTCAGGGGAGAATTTTGCCCAATCAGCAAAATGTCTGGGGAAACCCTGATGTATGGCAACGTGATGGAAAAAGGAGCGGAAACAGCTCCAAAAGCTTTAAATCACTATTTTTGAGGGCGGTTTCCCCAAAACAGCTCAACAATTTGGGTTTATGGGTGTCAGGAATTTTACATTTTGAAATATGGCAACCCTAATCCATGCAACTAATCCAAGAAGGCAGAAGGTGAACCAGATGGCAAAAAATTGGTGCCAGTGGGGAAACCAGAGGAGGGGAAATGGTCATGAAAAGGTAAATACTTTGCCCAATCAATTCCCTTAGGAATGAAAAAATTCTACCCTGTTGAGAATATGGTCTGAGAGCACACAACACAATTACTTTGCTGAAGCAAAGCAGGTATGTGTCTGGTTAGTGCTTGAATGGGTGGTTGCCTGAGTACCACATGTATGTGCCATTGGATTCTATGATGAAAGAACACCAGAATATAAGAAAATAAAATAGGGTGGTGCCCAGCTAATGTGCTCCATTAGTGCAAGAGTTTCTGCTTGCACAATAGAACTCCTCCGCCATGCACTCTCTAAATCTGTTCATAGTCAGCTGTGTGTTTAATAGCACAATACTACACATGTCTGCTCATAAATAAGTTCCACTGAGTTCAATGGGGCCTGCATCTCTATCAAGTATGTCTATTATTCCATCTTAAATCAAGAAACTTTAGCATCCATAGCCATTATTATATTGAAGCAGCTAACATTTTTCCATAGAATATAAGTGGGTTAATTAGCACAACCTCTACCATATTGAACAGATGGCTGTTCTCTTAGAACTGTCCTTAAAAGGTTAGTATGCATACAGTTTTAAGGATCCTACTCTTAGAAAGGGAGAATGAAAAGAAGATTAATCAATGTTAGTTAAAATAGGATACTTTGTTTTCATCTAAAATTGTTTGAATACCTGCCTAGTCCATATCCAGTTTGAAGATAAAGAACCATAAGAAGGGAGAGCAGAGGCCTTGAAGATGTCTGCTACCTGGGCAGCAGACAGAAAGTCATACAACACAGCAGGTCTCATCCTTCTTCAATATGGCGAGATGTATTGTATTTTTATTTAAATTACTAATTTCTAACTTCACATCTAAAATTAGCACATTCAATTTTTTTTATACTGTACAATGCTTTTATATACTCCATGGGAAACATACAAAAATTAAACAATCTTACAATATTATTATTTTTTTATATTAATAATATACTTACACCAGCAGGATGATAATATTATTACTTACTCCCACAGGTTTATACTGTGGATTAAATTATATTATTAATATTGTTGTGTGGCTTATTTTACATGTTACAAAGCTGAGCATTTCTCTCCATCAACCAAAATTCTTAATTCAATTTTTGCATCACTAGCTACTACTCCATTTATTATTATCTAGCTCTTCTTGGTGATTTTCTCTGTTGCCTAACATGGTTAAACAGCAAACTTAACTGTTTTCAGATTTTCCTAATGAAATCTATGTGACTTAGTTCACTGATGTTCTCCCAAGGCCTAACATAAGAAGCCTTGCAGTAGTTAATATGCGTAAAGTTTGAATTTCATATGCTTGCAATAATCTATCCTTGACAAAAATGTAATAAACATCTTAAGGGTCGAAATGGAGTTCAGCCTGAAGAAGTCCCCATATTATCTCTGGTACACAGCTCCAGAACACTTTTGCTTTCTTACGCCTGCACCGCTAAAAATACCTTTTGTTTCACAAATTGTGTGCAACTCTGTGGCCTCTTTTGTCTTCCTTTTTGTGATGAATTTCCCTCTTTCTTTTTTCCCCTGAAATGTGTCAGTGGCTATCTTAATAGCTTTCTAACTTCAGGGAGCCCTTCCAACAAAGCCCTGGGCACCTGCCATATAAGCCTTGTGTGTTTCAAAAGATTGGGGTCATGCTTTAGAATGCACTCTCAATGAAAACACTGGCATAGAAATACAATCAGTCGGTCAGTCAGTCACTGGTCTGGCCTGTTGGGCATAATTGTTATCCAGCATAAACTGATAGTGTGTCCCCAAACAAAATGCAGCATTCCCCTGCCGTTGAAAATTTCTGGGGATGGTGAGCATTCATAAGAACATAAGGAAAGCCCTTGAGGACCAGGTCCATCTATCTGGTCCAGCGTTCTCTTTTCACAAGCCAACCTGCAAGCAAGACTTGAGTGCCCCAGCCTTCTCCCCATTTGCAATTCACAGCAACTGGTATTCAGAAGCTTACTGCTTTCGACAGATAAGATAGAATATTTTACAGAGCCTTGTCCACCTTGATTTTCTCTTTGACAACTGTCTGATATCACTGCCCAAGAACCCTAAGACACCCCAATTTGAAAAGCACAACAATAGCAGAGTAATAGATGGTAAAAGGAAAGATGAAAAAGAAAATTAATTATTTTAAAATCAGTATGTAGGCATTTATGATGCTAATGTCATTGGTGCATGAAGTCTAATTACAGTTTACAAGTGGCATGGATCAAAATGCAATGTCTGCAGTCAAATAGTTATTTACTAGTAGGAATTGTAAGAAGTTTACCAATGTTTGTAACTCCAATTACAGTTCTAAACTTTGGATGAATGAATATCTCCAGTTGATTGTGTGAGGGTTATGATTGAGAGGTTACGAAGAGTCAATTCGTAATAGATTGAACCAGATCTCTTGGTTTACTGTGGGATGATATTTATTTATTTATTTGTTTGTTTGTTTGTTTGTTTGTTTGTTTGTTTGTTTGTTTTAAAATACTTAGTTTACTAAAGAAAATATATGCTGCCTGCAGGGTTGTTAGTTTCAGCCTTTTTCATTTCAAAAATTAATAACTTGACTTGCCTAAGATCCAGGACAAAGTGCCGCCTTTCAGAAATCCTACCCCACCCTCTGGGTAACATCCAGGAAAATACAGACATGAGGCAGCCAACTTCGTCAGTGCAAGTTTAATATATAAAAAAGTAGCAAATCAAAACTAGATATAGGGCAATTCTATATGGGATTCAAAGGTCAGTGTCCAAATCTATTGTTGCTATTAATTTTGCTTTTACAGGTTTAGAAACTAAACTGTTCTGAAGAGCAATAAATAAGCTGGAAGGGAGGGGGAAATATACCACAGGCATATGATATTATCATGCACACACCTACAGTGGTTAGATAATTATTACATATGTTGACTAGCACTAATCAGGCACCTGCAAAAGTTATACTGCGTCTGATGTGTGGAACTTATGGCTCTCCAGATGTTGCTGGACTGCAGCTCCCATGAGCTTTTACCACTTGCAGGCTGGGGTTGATAAAAGCTAGAGTCCAGCAATAAACGGAGGGCCACAGGTTGGCCATCCATGCACTAGACCTTCAGAATGTCTGCCAGCTTCAGGAGTGTTTCCACCTATAACAAAAAGGCACACAAGTGAAGTGAGAGTGGGTGTGGGGTAGTGCCATGTCTACTCAGATGTAAGTCTCATTAAGTTCAATATATGCAAAGTGCTTTGGACGCTTGGCATTTGACATATAAATGCTACAATCTTTATTAGGATTTGATCTTTAAAAATCAGTTTACAACCAATGTTTAAACTGCTTTCTAAACAGTGTATCTCCTGTGAGAATTGTAAATCAGATTTTGGCCAGAGCACCCCTTGTAAAGGTCATTCTATTTTTAGACAACACTATCCTTAATCTATTTTTTATTTACTTTCCATTTCCAGGTACACTGAAAATGCCATACTGTTTCCCCCCTCTCCACCCCCTCTTTCTGGTTTGTAAGAAATTAGATAACTGAGGTGGGAGATGTTGCAGCTCTTGCCTATAACGGATTTGACCTCTGCTGTTTTTAGGTTTAATTGACCAAATTTAAATGTTCTCTCAAGAGAAAACAAATTACTGTTCCATTATTCACTAATCATCTGCATTCCCATTTCTTGCCTTGCTGGCTTTCATTGATACACAAAAAAGTAGGGCTGCATCACTGATCACAAAAAGCCCAAGAAAATGCAGAATTGATATTTTAATAATCTCAAGAAGAATATATCTAGGAAAATGTGGCATGAGATATGCCTTAGAGAATGCAGAAAGAGGTATAATATTTCCTATGGAATGCATATAATCATCCCAGTGTGTGATATTGCAGCAGCAAAGCTGCCATTATATTCTTTTCCTCATCAAAAATCTTATTTCTCCTCTTCCCCTCCAACATCCCCATTCTTCCTCCTCTCTTCCACTTAATTCCCCCCCCCTTTGTTTTGCCACTCCATTATCAGCAACAGCACTGGTGTTTTCTCCACCTCCTCCCTGCCTCACTCTGAGGAAGGACCAAGACCAAGAGGGTCTTTCCTCAGAGTGATGCATTCTGGGTGAGGTGGCAGAGAAAGTGCCACAGTGGCTAGAAATGCTGCTTACATTTTTTTTCTATATTTAAACCAGAGACACAATGCGTCACTGCCATTTACAAGCAGTAAGAAGGGGGTGGGCAGGAGGGACGTTAGTGCAGTGAAGGTGTGCTGATGGGAGCACCAGTTAACTATTCCAGTGCCCCCACAGGGCACCAATTGCCCTTCCATCTTGCCCTTGCCCTTCCAGATAAGTGGCAGCAACACACCTGCTGGGAAGGTCGCATTGTGGCTCCACCCTGATGAGTGAGCCACATCTGGTTCAAAGAACATTTCTCACTGTGGTGGCAAACTACAACAGCAGGGCAGGCCCTCTCCCATCCACCAACCTTGCCCCTTCTTCAGAGGGTAGAGTGAGGCAGGGCAGGGTCTGCAGAGAGCCTTGCCAGATGAGTGTCTGGTAGCAGCAGCAATAATGAGAGCTGGGAACACATGCAAGAGGAGGGGTCCAGGGAACACCAGTTTATCACCTTGCTGTGTCTGGCATTAATTACGTAATTTGTATTGTCATTACATTATTCCACCTCAATCATTTCAATGTGAAGGAAACACAATGCAGATAGGGTGGGGGGCATAATCAATTACAGTGGGTACAATTAATAATTACATACCCAGCAACACAAGGGGAATAGTATGGTGGATATAACAAATGGCTCAAGGGGTAGGAGCTGACTCCCAGTAGATTTATCCTGAGCATATATCCAAACTTTCCCCCAAAAGCATGCTTTTGCACCTCAGCCATGATGAACATCCAGACTTCAGCAGTAGCCATCTCACTTTGTAATGAGGGATGTGGTATAACGTTGAAAGTGTTTCATGAATAAACCTAAACATTGTGGATTTTAATTCCTTTTTCTGAGTCATAATTGGTATATAGGAAGCTGCAAATATTTTTTTAAAAAAATTCTCCATGGGATAGTGACAGGTTATGTACTTGGGCTGATTTTGTACCACTTGTAAAGGAGATGACAACCCTTGTATAAGATCTTTGGACATTTCTTGAAAATCCTCCCAATTAATCAAATGTCTGACAGATCAGACTTGGCTTGTGTTTGTTTGCATTTCATGTGTGAATGTGAGCAAGAGAGAAGTGGAGATTTAGCACCATCGATCATCTCTTTCCTACAGTTGCTTGGAGGAAGTTCCAAGAAAGTGACCTTCCCGACAGTAACAGTTAGCAGTGCTCCTTCATCAGCATTTGCAGAGACAGATATCCTTTAGAGCATCAAAGTGTTCCTTTTGCAAGTACTATTTAACTTCAAATTCCTGGTTTATGCTTTTTCTGAGTGTCATGAGAAAAAACTGTTGCTCTTATACAGTGGACATAATTGAAATACTGGTTAGTGCAGAATGCTTATCCTTGAAAAATCAGTTATATTCTGCAGCAGATGCATGAAGTCCAAACAATGCACGCAGGCCATTTGCTAGGAACAGAAGCCTAGGGCACCTAGCATCTCCTGGTTGGCGTGGAAATGTCCCATGTCTGAAACCTAGAGAGCCACTGCCAGTCAGGGTAGACAATAATGAGTTAGATGGGCCAATGGTTTCACAGCTTCCTATCTTGTCTGGGCTCCTTCAGAAGGAAGGGTAGGATATACATACATTTTTCTTCACTGTAAAGTAAAGGTAAAGGTAAAGGTACCCCTGCCCGTACGGGCCAGTCTTGCCAGACTCTAGGGTTGTGCGCTCATCTCACTCTATAGGCCAGGAGCCAGCGCTGTCTGCAGACACTTCCGGGTCACGTGGCCAGCGTGACAAGCTGCATCTGGCGAGCCAGCACAGCACACAGAACGCCGTTTACCTTCCCGCTGGTAAGCGGTCCCTATTTATCTACTTGCACCCGGGGGTGCTTTCAAACTGCTAGGTTGGCAGGCGCTGGGACCGAACGATGGGAGCACACCCCGCCACGGGGATTCGAACCGCCGACCATGCGATCGGCAAGTCCTAGGCGCTGAGGTTTTACCCACAGCGCCACCCGCATCCCTTCTTTACTTCACTGTAGTAATGATCAAATACTGGTTAGGATTACTCCATAATTATGATGGGTCTTCTGTTTAGGCAATGAGATTGTGTAGCTCCCTCTCCTCACAGTAGCCGTGGAAGCTACTCATGGGGATCAGGGAACACCCCCCCCCAGTCCAGTGCAACATCCAAACTGTACAAGGGTTACAACTGGAATCAGAAATTGGCAAGTCCCCTGTACGTGTATAGCTGAGCCTACCATGGCTCCCTGGATCAGTGGTTCTGTGTTTAGAATGACTCCATTCAGTAAAAATTAAAGTTACATGGCTTACAAAAACCCCTGAACATGTAACCTGATTTTTGCAAAGATCATGTTCATGGCAGGTACACTGAAAAACAATACCTCATACTTACCAAATGCTTATTTCCTAACCTGGAAAAAGCTTTGCGGTTCTATTTCACTGTGATTTATTTATTTGGCTTTCACAGAAGCTTGCAGTAAATGGCTTGTTGCTTTGGGAGTATTTGAATGGTTGTGACACCATATATCTCTCCCTCTCTAGGTTCTAGCTAAGTGCCTTGGAGGTCCAGGGACATCTGCTCAATTCTCTTGATAACATAGATTTTGTCTCATTCCCCCCCCCCCCTTCTCTTCCTTCTGCATTGGCAGAATCTGGCAGGGCTGATTCAAGAGTGCTTTAACACAGAGATGAAGGGCATCTTTAGAAATCTGAGCTGAATCTTCCAACTTTTAAGCAATTATTTCAGAAAACACTTTTGTGACCCCAAAATGCTCCAGTTCTCTATTGTGTCACTCAGAGGAAATAACCATGCACACTCACACAAATGAGTGCCTGGCGTGCTCTGGTCCATGGGGTCACGAAGTGTCAGACACAACTAAACGACTAAATAACAACAACTCACACAAATGCTTGCAAAAGCTTCTAAGGGGTAATATACTCTACATCAAGAAGAGAACTCTTATGAAAACAAGACATCACACCCAGTCTTCTCATCATGTATTGTTATTACTGGAGGAAAATTCAGTTCTAATGGCCCCAGGGACCCCTGTGATTCAGCCACCTTCTCTGAATACTTTCAGACTAAGTGTTCTGGCAGCCTGGCTGAGGTTAGCATATTGCCTGACATGCTGTAGGTTGGGAAGTCCTTTACCTCATCATCCCCAGATGAGCCACTCCATTTTGTCAGGGGACAAGTTAGTGTTGCCAGGGCTGGTCATACTGTGTGCCTCTTGCCTCAGGTGGCAGATTGGGAGGGACAGGGTACAGTGTCCCCTGTCTCCATGGCTTGCTTAAGCCTCTGTTGCCACTAGGTACCCTGGACACCTTCCTGAATTGCCACTGAACTGCTGGAACAAGCACCTCCACCAGCCACTGCTTTGAGTCCCCACCACACTGAGCCACTAGTGATGCTCTACACTGCAGCCTGCCAGGGTGCCATAAATCCTGCTACCCACCCAGGCTCCTACTGCACCAGACTAGGGATGGGGGAGAAATTTATACCAGGCATGCCAACTTTAGGGGGCTGAAGAGTCTCCAGCCCCCTCAGTCTTTGTTGGAAAGGGGCCATCAAGGTCCATTTATGAAAAGGATCCTAGCCCAAATCCATTTGAGCTGGGGAGCCATGAAAGGTTGCTCTAAGTACCCCTCTCTTCACCACTCTGATGTTTATCATTGTCTCCTCCGTCTTTCTCCTTCCCTCCAATCTCCACCAAACCTGCCAGTTAGGACCTATTTATACGATGAAAACATAATGGCAAATGAAAGTACAGTGGTGCCTCGCAAGACGAAATTAATTCGTTCCGCAAGTTTTTTCTTCTTGCGAGTTTTTCGTCTTGCGAAGCACGGTTTCCCATAGGAATGCATTGAAAATCAATTAATGCGTTCCTAGGGAAACCGCTTGCCAGGCTGGCGGTGCGGAGAAGGGCTTTTCTCCCCACCGCAAGCCTTCAGCACAGGTACGGGAACAGAGGGGAAGGCGCGCAGCGCTTTCCCTCTGTTCCCGGGGCTTGCGTGGGAGGAGGGTTTTTCCTCCCCACCGCCAACATTCAGAACAGCATTCTGAATGTTGGCGGTGGGAAGGAAAACCCTTCTCCCACCCCAAGTCTTCAGGACAGCCATCCGAAGGCTGGCGCGGGGAGAAGGTCTCTCCGCCCCCCCCCCCCACGCCAGGCTTCGGTGCATCCTTCAGAGGCTGCTGCCATAGTCACGCGTCACTTCTCCAGCTGGGAGAGGGTCGCGGGGCTATGGCTTCTTTAGCCCCGCGCGCGCTCTCCCGGCTGGAGAGGTGACGCTCGGCTATGGAGGCTCCTGCCATAGGCGCGCGTCACCTGGGAGAGGGTCGCGGGGGGCTGCTTTAGCCCCGCGCGCGCTCTCCCGGCTGGAGAGGTGACGCTCGGCTATGGAGGCTCCTGCCATAGGCGCGCGTCACCTCTCCAGCCGGGAGAGGGTCGCGGCAGGCTGCTTTAGCTTCTTTAGCTTCGGAGCATCCTTCCGAAGCCTGGCGGCGGGAAGAGGTCTCTCCGCCCCGCCGCCAGGCTTCGGAGGAGGTCCAAGGACAGTGGGGAAGACGCGCTGCGCTTCCCCGCTGTCCCGGAGATTTCCCTATGGGCTTTCGTCTTGCGAAGCAAGCCCATAGGGAAATTCGTTTTGCGAAGCGCCTCCAAAACGGAAAACCCTTTCGTCTAGCGGGTTTTCCGTCTTGCGAGGCGTTCGTCTTGTGGGGTACCACTGTAACTGGTGACTATCTCTGCTGCACAAAACTAGTGATTGGCTCAACCCTCTAAAGCCAAAATCACACATACTCTGTACATACTCTGTATTCTGGGGAATATCACACACACACCCCAGCAGATCCATGAGAACTGTTCAGAAATTTGTCATGTATTAGATGCCTATCTTGATACATTGAATGCGTTGTTTTCTCTTCAGGAAATGAAAATCATTGATATTAATTGCATCCCTAGTTGCCACAGATTTAAAAAGGCACATGTACATCATATATCTTCAGTGAAGTACCAGCTTTTTGAGCTATGACTAAGCATTTCTGTGTTGCTACATAGTGAAACATAAAGTGTGGCAACAGTGTTGTCATTGCGAACCATTTTGGAGTATCAGGTGATCAATATAAAGTTTATAGTAACATGGGGAAACCAGTCCATTTGTTGGCTGTCCAGCTTTTAAGACATGGTTATCAAATCGACAGAAATGTGGTATTTTACCACCAGTGGAGACTTTGCTACTTAAAAGAATCCAAAAGCATTAACCAAGCACTAGTAGTTCAGTGCCTGGAAGTATTTTCCTCCGCAGTTCAGAAGGTTGTGCATTTGCCATCTGTGGAGCTGTGATATTTTAACTCTGTATTCATTTCTCTCTCAGTAGGGTTGACCAAGGTTTTATCGCTTAATTTATCACCTTGGCTGCATCCAAGGAACATTCCAAAAGTGGCTGAAATCATAAAAGTGAATGAGAAGTTCCACACGCCTGCTAAGTTTGGTGCATGTAGAGGTGCTATGATTACTCGGCATCCGTTACTTTTCACATTTCAACATCACTTTTCCCAACTAGCCATTTTTGCAATGTTAATTAATGTCACAGCTTGCTGGGCACATTTGACAGGACAGAATTTACGTGGGAAGTTATTGGATGTACTCTGGACTATAATTAAGTAGTTAGCTTTCTGTCATTCTTCTCAGTGTCAATACAGTTCTACTGGCTTGGAACTATACATGTTCACACCAGTAACTCATTTATAATAAACGGCCCTAGCTATGGTGAAAGATCTGTATAGCTTATTACACCAGGATACCAAAACGAGAGCAAAAGCAGCTCATTTATTCTTCTCTCCAACTTTCTGCACTTCCTCTTCACTTTCTTCTTCACCTTCAAACTCCTGTTACTCATATTAAACTAGTTGTGGCCAATGGGGGTGGGGGGTATCAAAAAAACCAACAACTAACTTTTTGGTTCAGCTGCTTTCCTAGGACTGCAAAAACAGGAAGGGGCAGGGGATTGGAGTTATCATTCACCTCTTCTGCCACAAACAGATATACTCAGATGAGCTCTGTATGGTTTGATTGGCCACAAGTTGTTGAGTCTTGATTTAGAAGCCCCACCACTTTGTTTTACTTACATCTGTCATTTTGAATTCCCCTTTTGGCTCCTATTGCCCTATACAAGTTTATCACACATACCCCTTTAATTTTTGCTGTCCACTGCATCCATGCCTTTCCCCATTCTGTTTAAATGGGCTGTCTTTCGGGGATTAGCTCTGCATCGGGTCCTCATGATCCATACTGCATGCAGTGCAATTGTGCTACAGATATGAGTTATCATAGTTCCAGTACAACAGGAAAGATGCCTGCTTATAAAAGGGATGTTTTCCCTTTTTAAACACAGCCTGCCTTTTCTCACACCACCTCAAAAAACTCCTAAATAGTCAGAAAAAGCAGGTGAGCTGGAACAAGTCACCCTGTTGTGTTTCCATTTGCTGGGATTTTTTAAATGTAGTGGTGCATTCAAAAGTGGCATCCTCGTATCTGAAGTACTGAAATCCTTTTCGTGATCATGTTCCTACTTCATTGTGCTGCATGTATGACCCAGCTTCCAAAAGATAGGTCCCATTAGTTTCAATGAATTTAGACATGCCTAACTTTCTCCAGATTGTGCCCAATATATTTAATTTATGAGAGCAAGATCAGCAGCATTTACATTTTATAGTGTCATTCTAATAATCCATGGACAACAAGTTTAATAATAAATTGCCACAAATACCTATTTAGGTACTTCAAAGAGGGAATCAGCTTATGGTATTTTACTTGATACTTTTTATTTGGTTAGGATAGCTAATCAATGAGTTGTAATTATTTTCCAATTTGAGATAGAAGAGGCTAGAAACCCACAGAGTTCCAATTACTGTCATCTGCAAAGCAGGAATTCCCTGGTGGTGCCTCTGCCAGCCAATTGAAATGATAACATAGTTCAAATCTGTGAGATGGTTTGTGTAATGAAGAGTTATAGTATAACTTTACCCTTTTATATCAAAATAAACACTCATGCAGCATGTTTATACCTTTTTAAGGGTGTGTTACACAGAAGGTGATTTAGGAAATTATACACAGCTGATTAAAAGTTACTAGAGAGCAATTAGGAAATTGAAGATGTCCTTAAGACACAGGTTGATATGGCCAACAGCTACAAATGCTGATACTGAGCTTGATTTCCTCCACTGTGTGGAGGAAATTATCTTGTGTGCCTTCTTGGTCTTGTGTACAGCTCTCTGATTTATATGATAAACTATCATACTGTGATTTGCTTTATGCGGGTCAATCTCTAGGAGACTAATTTTAAATTTATACATGAAAGCAAGTACCTAATCAATGACCTGCTTGACCTCTGGCCAATCAGATTATGAAAAACTGCTTGTTCTTTCAATACCATCACCAGAAGAACGAGCTTTGCTATCTGCTGCTTGTTACCAGTAGAGGGTGTCTCACTCTGTTCCTTATAACAACTGGAGCTGAGGTCTAGTGCTATCTCCCTCTTCAGGGCTTTAACTCTGTTGTTAGCATGCAGACCAGAGGGTGTTTTATCTTGCTATTGCCGGTAATGCACTTTTAATAAGTTATTTTTATGCCTATTTAATTTTTTGATTATTACGTTCATTTGAACTGTCTTTTATGTGGATATTATGGACACTGATGGTTGGGTTTTTTATTACGCTTTCTTGTGAACTGTTCGGAGCATAACAAGCATGAAATAACAAAGTGAGCATGACTCTAAGAAACTGCCGAAATGTCCTTGAAATTTAGGGAAAATACAGCGGACTGAGGTCATATATGCCTGTTTATGTTTGGAACAAACAAAAAAATCTGTGACAAAGTTCAAGGCCTTGCACTATTAACAAAAGTTGCAAGCCCGTTTAGTAGTAGCTGCTAAGTGGCAGGTTCTGAGAGGAGAGAGAGGTCATCACTTTGAGAACTTATCAGGTGGGGCCTGAATCAGGTAAATGCCGTCTGATTGGTCTGGATGACAGAGGACTCTTGATTGGCTGGAGGTTCCAGTCAGTTGGGAGTTAACTGTCAGTTGAGTGGAGAGGCAGTGGAGTTGAGTCAGTTGGAGGATAGGAGGGAAAGGGGAGTTGATAAGGAAGAGAATAGACCAGAGAAAGATAGGACTGAATATTTACAGCCAACTGGGTCTTAAGAACCTATCAACAAGCACCTTTAAGACCGTAAGTATCTGTATTACCTTAAACGTATAGTATCCTGATAATTAGCCAACAACCTTAGTTTTAAAAGTTCATTCTGTCTCTCGTGTTGGTGTCCATCTCATGCCTAAGCCTAGCATACCAGTTATTTGGCACAAAATGTGTTGTCAGGGATACTGGTTCCCTCAGCATCATGTTGTATAAACATAAGTTTGGGTATCTATTTATGCTGCCCCAAATTAGTGAAGAAGCACAGATACCTAAACATTTTGTGCTGAAGTATTTGGCATATATGTACAGCTTACTTACCCATCACTATTCATTACAAGTGACATATTCTGGGTCAACTGAAATGTTTTGTATAATTTATGTGCTCAATTTCATACAGGTTAGGAAGAAATGCACACCATTATATTCACTTTTGGCAAATTAACAAGAATTCTTGTTATTTTTCTTTGGAGCACAGTCTTTTTGCCATTGGCTTATTTTAAAAATGTTCCTAGAACTTAAATTATAAATCCAGTAGTTCATTTCAACAAACTATTATACTCTGCACAGCACATGAGATTTATTTGCAGTGAAGGTGGAGGGACGCTGATGAAGTTCATCCCAAACAACAAGCTTGTCATATTAATTTACATGGCTCATAATTCTTATTTAAATTGGGAGTCAGGAAACCTTATCCTGAAACTCTTGCTGCATTCATCACAAATAATGAGATGCATTTTGAGTGAATGTCCATCTTTTGTGCCCATACAGCAGCATTCATACGACCAGACCAGCAAACTCAGGGGCCCTGTTAGTACATGCTCAGAAATCATTTGATTACTCCTTTCCAGGTCTCAAGGAGAAACTGCCCTACCTACCTAATAGCTGCATTTTAATCCAGTGATATACCCATAGCTGTGTTTGTATTCATGTAATGGTTTCCTGCCACCAAGTCCTGCTACCCATCTCCATGGCTCCCACTTCTACTGGGAATTTATATTGCCTCTTAACAACAGCAGGCCCCATTTCCACATAGGAAAGAGTGGATAATGTGCACTCCTCGAACAGGTTCACAGTAGTGTGGCAGTAAAGTTTGCCACCAGTGGAGCTGCTGATAGCCCCTTCTCTACAATCCGACAACCAATTAGCAGTCAGGGCACTGGGGCTCATGACAACTGAAGAACAGGAGAAAACCATGGTTCCTGAGGCTGGTGGGGGCTAACCCGCAACCTGTGGCCAGATGTAATGATGCCAAAGGTTTTTGTGTGTGGACTTTTAAGTCCCCCGCCCCCCCGCAATGTTTCCATTTTTCCATTAAGAGTTTTACTGACTGCTCTAATAAGCATGCTACTGTAACACTGTGGTGCCACAATATGTTTTTTTGTTTTGTTTTTTGGTTTCTCAAGACGGCCCAAATTTCTCCATTCTATTTTTTTAAATGAAATATTTATTTATTTTAATAACCACTTCCATATGTCCCCAGATGTAATTACCTGGTACTGAAAGATTTTTGTCAGACCCACCCCCACCCCCGACCCCAAATTTGTCCTTTAGGAAAAAAATGGCCCCCACGCATTTACAGTTTGCCTGTGTCTGCGTGGACATGTAGCCCTTGGCCCAAAAAAGGTTAGCAACTCCTAGCATAGGTAATATACTTTTGCCTGCCCCCCGCCCTGTGCTAAGTTCGCAAACAGCATTGCAAGAGTGTACAGGAATAAAAATACTATGAGTCAATTTAGAACTCTTGAAACATGTACACCCTAGGGTTGCACCACCACCACCACCACCAAATAATAAATGAACAAATTATTCAGTTTCTATCTTGCCTTTCGTAGAACAATTCTAAGGTATGCTACACAAGAAGAGCAGAATGGATACCATCTTATGCTGCGTATCAGATATAAAACCACAACTAAAAATGAACAGCTCCTGTCCCTTCAACAGCAACCTGACTTAAGTAGATGATTTCCTGGCAGGAAGATAAAGTGATGAGGAAGGCTTGGATGATTGCCTATGCAGCTATAACCTCTATTCCTCTGTAGAAACTCCATGAGGATTTAAGAGATTTATGCTATAATATCTCTCAATTTTGTTTTGCATGATATTTCACTGGTTAGTATCATCTTCATTGTTCACCGGGGGTGCTTTTTTGGTTGTTTTATTACTGCAGTTGAAGTCAGGTTTCCTATTCTTGGCACCCCCAACACCATAAGTAAGCTCACAGGATCCTGCAAAATGACTGAGGCAGGGCAGACCCTCTCTGGAGCTCACAATGGGGTTATTTGGCCCCTGTGTGTTAGGGTGAATGGGAGGATGGGGGAAGGTAGAAACAGCTGCTAGTACGGTGGTGGGGACAATATCATTGGCTGCAGAACTGTGTGGAGATCTTGCCGTCTACACTGAAGTTTAGGGTCATGCCATCCATTGATTCCCTGTGTAACAAATACAATGGAGTGGCCTTATCTCCCCCTCCCCTTCAATAACCACCATATGAAATTAGTTTCTTCCATAAAAGAATTTGACTGACAAAATGCCATCTGTCCTCACCACAGCTGTCAAGTGTTCCTTATTTGAAGGGACAGTCCCTTATTCCAGCGCCATGTCCCGTTGCTGTCCCTTAATGATGGATGTCCCTTAAATGATGTCCCTTAAATTTCAAAGGAAGCAGCTCTTCTCCCTCCCTCCCTGCCGGCCAGGGAGGAGGGAGGCTCCAACTGTGTTGCTTGGCTGTGTTGCTCACCCAACAAGAAGTCTAAGAACGACTGGGGGGTGGAGCTTGCATGCCTTGTGTGTTCAGTTAATGCAAGCTGAGGGGGGGGTTGAATGCTGGACGCCATTTTGTTGCACGTGCTGCTGCAAACTTTGCAGTGCAAAGCCAGGCCGGGGAGCCATCTTAAGTTGAGGCTGCATAGGCCTTGTGGTGCATGTGATTCAGATTCTATTCAGTTGAACCTCTGGTTACAAAGTTGGTTGGACAGTGTTCTCAAAGCTACCAGCATGAGTTTGACCAGACTGCAGGAGGACAGGAAGACTGGAGTGCCTGGAACAGGTGAGGCTGCAGGTCCCTTATTTTGGCTGCTGGTCCCTTATTTTCAAATCTGTAAGTTGACAGCTATGGTCCTCACCAGTACATCCTTGAATGATTATGAAACCTATTTGTTAAATACATATGCAATTGGTGCTGTATAAATGCAGGTGTTTAATGTCTGAATGCTTATAATATAAACAATGACATAAGACAAAGAAAGAAAGAAAAAGAGGGAAAGTATGACAATACACCATTAAAAAAACTGAGAGGCAATATTACCCATCCTACACAAAAGTAAGCCCCACTGAGTTCAATGGGTTTTATTCCTAAGTAAGTATGCATAGGAATGACTCCTGAATGTACTTGATCTCAGTAGGTAAAATGATACAGACATAACTCATCCAAAGAAAATGGATTTTGCATAGAAACATAGGATATAAATGCTCAAAAAAATAATGCACACATTTGAAAATAAAATAATACAGTACTAATAAATTATGGTTTTGAAAGAAGAGAA
This sequence comes from Podarcis muralis, assembly GCF_964188315.1. Taxonomy (NCBI): domain Eukaryota; kingdom Metazoa; phylum Chordata; class Lepidosauria; order Squamata; family Lacertidae; genus Podarcis; species Podarcis muralis. The sequence goes on along the minus strand of NC_135660.1, from coordinate 72,182,059 downwards.
ATTAAAAGACACTAAGGAAGCAGAAAGCAAAAAAGACAAATACAAAGGAGAGACAGAATAAATACAGTTAGGTTGACAACAAAATCTTAAAATGCTCAAGGCTTATTAATAAACTTGTCATTTGAAAAAATCAATTTTTACAGAACACACAGGTGGGAGAAATGTAAGTTAGCTGCTCAGTTGTATAATGGCTAAAACTGTAATTTATGCAGCTCTGGAAGCGAGCTTTATCTTTTCTCCATAGGTAGTAAAACAATGAGATGTAGAGGAGGTTGGGGCTCCTGAGCTTTTAATGGTTGTTTTGTAGAAAAAAAATGAACAGATACAGCTTTCCATACCTTTGCATGATCAATGGCATCTGCCCAATCCTACCCCCTTAGTGATCTTCTTCACTTTTTCAACTATTTGACTACTGACCCAGCCTTGAAGGTGTAAGCTCCACTGATGATGGTTGCCTACTTATTTTGAAATGGTTTCTCTGCCTTTAACAGTTTTCATTGCATAGCCTTTCAGTGATCAAGAGAAAGCTTCACCTGTTGAACTTGTCTGTCATAATGCAGATGTTAAAAATGTCAGTGCCATGGTGCTTTGTTTAAATATATATATCTGAATATCCGTAAAACAAGCTATGGGACTCCTGAAGGTGTGCATCAGCACTGTCAACTTTTTAACTAGTGTAGTTCTTGTGCCATTTAACAGAAATTTAACATGAATAAATTTCACCAAGACAAACTATTGCAGAGACAGAATTATTTCAGCTCCTCAGCTGTGTTTTAATATATTGCAGAGAAATATGAAGAGACTAAACACCTGTTGCTTACTTGGTCCTCTTAGCACAGGTATGTGGGGGAAGGTGGAGATATACTATGTGAGTTGTATACAAGACAGCTAATGTGGTAGAGTAGATAGAATATTGGGTTGGGAAGTCTTGTGTTCAATTGCCCACCCAGCTATGACGGCTCACTCGGAGTGTCCCTAGACTAGTCACTGTTGCTAACCTGTAGAGCAGGTGTGAGAAAACTCAGGCTCTCCAGAAGTTGTTGAAGTACAACTCCCATCATCCCTGACCATTGGCCATAATTGCTGGGGCTGAAGGGGGTTGTAGTTCAGCCAATCAAAAGGGCCAAATGTTCCTTATGCCCACTGTAGAGGATGAAATGGAGGTACAGTATATGCTGCTTTGACCTCCCTCGAAGGACAGGACAACAATGTAAGTACAGTGGTACCTCGGGTTAGAAACTTAATTCGTTCTGGAGGTCCGTTCTTAACCTGAAATTGTTCTTAACCTGAGGTAACACTTTAGCTAATGGGGTCTCCTGCTGCTGCTGTCACGCCGCCGCCGCACGATTTCTGTTCTCATCCTGAAACAAAGTTCTTAACCCGAGGTAGTATTTCTGGGTTAGCGGAGTCTGTAACCTGAAGCATCTGTAACATGAAGCATCTGTAACCTGAGGTACGACTGTAATAAAAAGTTTAGGATAATTTGTCAGCTGAAGTACAGTGGGCTCACCGCTTATGTGAGGGTCCAGTTCTGGGGGTCCATATGCAAAGACAAAATTGCATAAAGCCAGGATCCTCTGGAATTGCTGCTCCTACATGACCATCCCTACCTGTCCCAAGTGGGCCTTGCCTTGTACCTTGCTTCCCTTGTACCTCCTCCCTAGAGCTCAGTAAGCAAGGCGGAGGGCTGCATGTTCCACCTCTTTTGTTTATTTCTTTATTTGGCCAAGAGCCTGAGGTCACAATGGTGTAAGTAAATTACTCGTGACGGCTCACTGTATTATAAAGGGAGAGGAGTCTCATGACTGTGTTGATGCAATACAACTGGTTCAGTTCTGCAACTGTTGGCTGTTTTCTAAGAGGTAATTAGGAATTCCCATGCAATCTTGAAATGGATCCAATGGTGAGTAGAAGGCTTTGGTGAGACTAACATAATAGCAGGTTTTCAGGAGTGAACTGAAGGTATGGGAACTATCCCATTACACAGAGCACACAGAGGTTGTATTAAACATACAATTGTTTAGATGAAAATAGATTATGCTACTCAAGTACAGAGGTGAATGTTTAAAACAAAATAGGAAAGGGGAGGAGAGGAGAGGATATGGAAGTCCTGTTGCACCAGTGGATCTGTGCTGGTACAGCATTGGCTACAACCCTATAGATGCAGGGACATAAATTGTGAAAACATCCTCAATTATGGTTTTCAATACCGCCTCATCCCCCCCCCCCCCCTGCATAATTTTAAACTGAGAGGTCTGAATCAAGGTATGGTGAGAAATCTGCCTAGCTTTGTATTTTAATGCAAGCATACCTAATTCACATTTCTCACCATGCAAAAACAGAACACAGATATCCTGTGTTGTTGTGCTCTTGGGGATGGGAATTGGAGAACTATATAGCAAACTTCAGAGAACCACGAATTTAGAAGTGTAGTTCTCCAGCCCCCCAAAATGTGCATAAAAGTAGACGTATTAGTGGAAAACATAGTGGAAAAATAAATAAAAGTATTAGTGAAAATGACATACAAAATGTACTACATTATGAACATTTCTTGCAAAAATGTTTATATTAAGAGAAACACACTGAAAAGTTGATGAATTTCATGACTTTTATTATTATTTTTTAAATTGCAAGCTGATGAGACAATGATGCAAGCTTCCTGGATTCCAGAAAGTATATACAGTCATCCCTATGCTAAGACAGAATACTTTTTCTAGTCTTCTGTATGCAGGATGAATTATATTTTTGTAAAGGCATTTGAACAAACAACCCTCTACCTGCATGCTGAAGTGGTACAATCAAGGAAAGCTATTGCCACTTATTTCAGCTGCATGTATAAATTAGTCGAGTTAGAACTATTTCGAGATGACTTGCTGAGAAATGGTTTGATAGAAAGTGGTCAGTTAACTGTAGCAGTATGTTTTTCATGTAAAACTTGGCTCTTTGTTCCTCAGATAAATGAGTACAACTGTGTATGTACAAGAGGAGTGAGGGGCACTGCTTTGATTTCTATTGAGCTAGTCAACATGTTCCAAAAATTTAAATATTTAAAAGGTGTAGGATTTTTACCCAGCAGGAATTAACTTGGAAAGGACACTTTCTCTATATACTGATATGTAATGCCTGAGTAAATCATCTTGAAACTGCTTTGAGTACAGCAGTGAATTTGAGTGGGAAGACATTACATTTTCCATATAAAAGAATTATTGAACTGCAACACAAGATTGGTGCTGTGAATGTTTGATTCAACTATTAAATCATTTCAATCGGAAGGATGAATGTATAATATTTCAAGCCAAATCTCTAAAGAAACACACAGACAATCTTGCTATCTTGAAATTTTATCTACCAGATAAAATACTGTCCTATATCAAAGGTATTTTTAAGCTAAATTAAAATCACATGGCTTGTAGCACCAAGCTTCCTTTGCAATTTGAGGGTGTGTGTAAGCTTATTAAAGGTTTTGCCTTTAGAAAACCAAAAGGAACACCTGACTTTAGATGATAACATACACATTTCATTGGTGATTTGGATTATTTTGCCTAGTTAAGCTAGTGAACAATATGTTTGGCTTGTGTTAAAATGCCACATATCACATAATAAGATTAAAATGGCAGTATATCATCAATATATGATAATTATTTCATTAGTTACTAAGTAGGAATGTTAAAGTCATTAGATTAATGAAAAATGCAAGATTTGCCCTGCCATCATGTGGTTCCAGGGATGCTATCCCAAGGACCATAGGACACATCAGATCTTTCTCTCAGAATGTAAAGAGGGAGGTTCTAAGGTGCACCCCCTCTCTGCCACCACGGAAACTTGTACGCCCCTTGCTATACCAACATCAAAAACTCTAACATTCTTACAGTGGTTCAGTCTCTCCTCTCAGGGAATTGCAGCTCTATGGCGGTATGAGAGGCCTCTTAACAACTCTCAGTGCCCTTAACACAGTGTTTCCCAACCGGTGTTCCGCGGCACAGTAGTGTGTCGCGAGACCTTGCCTGGTGTGCCGTGGGAGGGAGGCAGGCGAGGCGGGCGGCGAGAGGCGGGGCGGCGGCGGCGAGGATCCGCGTCGAGCCGGGGGCGGCTCCGCGGTGGTGGTGCCGAGGTTTCTCTCTCCATTCTCCCCTCACACACACACACAGGAAATAACACAGGATCAGCTGACAGGATCCGGCCAATGGGGCGGCGGCAGGGCAGCGCGCGCAAAAGGGAGGAGTGCGAGACAGCGGACGAGGAGGAGGCCGGCATGTCCGGGCAGCAGCAGCAACAGCAGCAGCAGCAACTCCCGGCGACGGCTCCTCAAGCCCCGGGCAACCCTACTCCCTCACCGGCCTCGGCCGCCCTCCTGCTCCACCCGCCGCCGCCTCCCCCGCCGCCGCCGGCCACCTCGGCCCCGCCGCCCCCTCCTCCGCCCGCTATCGCCACCACCACCACAACAGCCGCCGCCGCCTCAGCTGGGCCCATGCCTGCTGGGAGCGGCGGCAGCAGCAGCAGCAGCAGCGCCCCGGCGCCCTTCCCTCACGGCGGCGACCCGGCCCTGCAGTGGCGTAGCGTGGGGGGTGCAGGGGGGGCCGGCCGCACCGGGCGCAACATCTGCGGGGGGCGCACTCGCAGCTCTCTTCCCCTCCCGAGGTTTCTGGGTTAGCGGAGTCTGTAACCTGAAGCGTATGTAACCCGAGGTACCACTGTACTTCCAAGTCAGCGTGCAAGGGATTGCAGGACCGGCGGACTTGGCGGTGGTTGCTGGAGCCTTGTCTGTCCTTTCAGCCCCACACCCACCGCAGACCCCTTCCTATGCCACTGGTATCTAGGCGAGGCGGGGGGCACTGGGCGCCACACCTCGGCGCCTGCAGCGTGCCTGAGCCATGCGTCTGCGGGCGAACTGCCCGCAAGCTCCGCTCTGGCCTCTGCCCACCGCCTCAGCCTCCCTACAGCTGAGGGGGAGGCTGCAGCGAGGCTCCACGCAGCGCGCCCTGCCATGGCTCGCCCCCATGGCACTCGCCCCTGGCTGCAGTTCGGCGTCCTCTTCGTGGGCAGCGCGAACCGCATCTCCAGCTTCGGGTGGAACTTTGGCCAGGTAGGGGGAAGCCTTTGGGCGGGGGGGTGGAGACCGGGGTGGGGAGGGGTTAGGAGAGACGCTACCGGCGCCGTCCAGAAATGCCCAGAGCAACTGGAGCTCAGCTACGCGCACACATGCACCCTCCAAATCCCGTTTCCCACCCCTTTCTCAAAAGAAGAGAGAAAAAATGGGTCCTGGGTGTGAAACCAAAGGACCTTTCCAGCTCCTCCTCAATTCCAGGTGTGGATGGCAATGCCTCGTGTCTCCTCCCCCGTGACCAGAGCACACTTCCTAGGCTGGTTGGACGGTCCCTGGGGGTCTTCGGGTTGCCATATTTTGAAGAGCAAAAAACAGGACACATTTGTCGACTTCTGCTTTTAGCTATGGATCAGTGGCCTAGCGTGGGGGGTGCAGGGGGGGCCGGCCACACCGGGCGCAACATCTGGGGGTTAGTGTTAGGGGGCGCAAATCCACGGGTTAGGGGGCGCAAATTACTTGCATTGCCCCGGGTGCTGACAACCCACGCTACGCCACTGCGGCCCTGAACGAGCAGGAGAAGGAGCTCAAGTGACGCTGCGCGCTGACGTCACGGGGCTGTAATGGTGGTGTGCCTCGAGATTTTTTTCATCAAACAAGTGTGCCTTTGCCCAAAAAAGGTTGGGAAACACTGCCTTAACACACTACAGTTCCAAGGAGTCTTTAACAAAACCATGAGTCTTTAAAGTGGTATAAAAGTGTTTATAGTGCATATGGGCCAAGGACGACTCAGAAATGGATCAGGATATTTTTCAAATGCACAGAAACAGATATGAGGCAAATCTGGGGGCCTCTGCACACTCCTAATGTATGTTCTTATTGTGATGGCATGGCAGACAATATGCCGACTTTTTGACACTTTAATTCATTGCCCCCGATGCTCATGAATCCTGGATAACACAAACAAAATAGAGTACACCCTTGCTCCCACCTGCCGAATCAGCCCAGCACACTGTGAGACGAGGTAAATGAACCACCTTGTACGTTTTAATATGTTTTAAATAATTAAATTTGCTGTTTCTGAGTAACGCTATGCTCTCTCTGTTTCAAACTATGCTGCAGATTTGAAGCAGCTCTGCATAAAAGAAAGCTCTGTGCTTTCCATTCATTATAAATCTATAAGATGAATCTATGAAATGACTATAGCTTCTTCCTTTTGACCAAAGCAGATAAAATTTACAGGCACAGATGCTCCTCCAGAGTGGATTAAGCCTGCCAAATTGCAGACAAATATTTCCAGGGGCTTTGGTAGGGAAAATGAAAGAGATTCACTTCCCTCCATAATTCATGTTTGGGCAATACCTTCATTAGAATGTGAACATGGTTTGTGGTATACAGCCTAGTTGAATAGTGCTTTTCTTTCCTGGCAAAATTCTATTGCGTCTCATGGAATGATAGTACTTGCGTCTCATGTATTATTGACATGACCTATTTTTTTTCTTTAGTAGTAATGTTGGCTTTAATTTTTTTATAATACACCATCAACCCTCATTATATGCAATATGACATTCTTTAATTTCATTCGTTCATTCCCCCTATCATAGCAAATGTGAAAAAGTTCAGTTCAATATAAATGTCTTTCATACTAGGCTCTCCTTCTTAAAGCTCCATATATAGGTTTACTTTCTTGGTGGAAGGGGTGAAAGTGTGTGTGTATAGTGGGACCAAAGCTGTTTTCATTTTAAAAGTCAGGCCTTATAATGGCAAATCTACTAATTTGTTCTGCCACAGAATGATTTGGGCATGTGCTTTCTTATTCGTGAGTTGTATTGCCTGTAAATAAATCATGATCACCAACAAACTTATTTCTTTAAGAGCTAAGATTTCTGACAATCCCTTTATTCTGAAATATAAATTATTCATTGCAAGCAGCCACAGTTGGTATTGATCAGAAATGTTTTGTGACTTGTTAATCCATAAAATACCTCATGAATGTTGCTTATATGTGGAGTGGGTTATCCTTTTATTTTCTCCCATCCTTTCTGCTTATATCATTCTTAAGTCATTCATTAATAATGTCACATTTATTAACTGGGTTGCATAACTTTTTCCCTTTTAAGATGATGTTATAATGAACTGGTTCAGTGATGCGTAATATCTTGTCAACAGAATGCTTGTTAAGATTCTGTTCATAAAATGTCACAATTTTAAAGCCTCCTTTTTATTTTTTTATTTAATTAATTAATTTATCTACCGCCCTTCATCCGAGGATCACAGGGTGATTTGCAGTATAGAAACACTGGAATATAAGGCATACATTTATCCTGCTAAGTCACATAGCACGTTTTAAATGCCTGTGGTCTGATAGAATTAATATTTAGATGATGTATACTGACTTTTTTGTTTTTGTTTTTTTTAAATGTAGCTTCCCTCAGCTAGGTGACCTCCACACATACACACACAAAAGTAAGCTGTCTAGCTCATTTGGAACTGAAATGCTACAGAAAATACATGGATAACAATAACACTTTCACAAAACAATCCCTTGGCAATTTGTCTACTTTAAAATACTGGAATTACTGATGGAGGAGTCGCTGTGAAGGATGAGTACAGCTATGGGTGGGTTATTTGGAGATTCTTGATAACATTCATGACTAACTTGGGCTAGAGCATGGGCATTGATTTAATATATTGGAGGAATATAATTTCTTTCTTTGGAATCCTTAACAATGTGACTTGTGCTCTTGTACCTCAGTTATCTAAAATGATTATTGTGTTTATTAATCCCTTTTTACACAAGAAGTGTCTTAAAGAGATTTACAAAAACTGTAATAATACAAAATAGTACATGTTAAGTTGTGGGTGAACATATCAGACGACACAGCAGTTCTTCAATAAGCTCTTGTTTATTCACAGGCCAGGACAGAACTGAACTGAAGGGCTCAGTCAGCCTGCTTAGATAGAGCTCCAGTACCACGTTACTGTAACATCTTTCTAAAACTATCCAATCACTGAACATCACTTTCGATCCTTCATTTGCATAACTACAGTATCCCCCTGCTGGCCCAGGGTGAGAACTTCAGTACATAACACCCCTCCCCACCGAGATAAGGCGTTAGTTACAATCGTAATGGTTTCCTTATATACAGCACTACACGTAATGGTTCAATTAGGCACAAAAGCATATCGCTTACATTTCACATACTTCCACGTACTTAGACCAACAGTGTTACATGTCCAACAACATAGTCCTTTAAATAAGTTGGGTGCTTGGAAACTGCCAGACCGCCGGGGACCGGTACCCAAGTCTGGGGGACTGCCCAATTCTTGCTGAGGCTGTGGCACGACCCTAGGTGGCGTTGAAACCAAGTCCCCTGGGTCCGCTGCTGTGGGTGGAACCTCCGCGAGTGGAGTTGGCAGAATGTCAGGCACGGCAGTGGTCTGAGTCTGTGGGAAGTCCAGCAGACCCTCTGAAGTGGCTTGGTTCGGCTCCACGCCCGCAGTTTGCGAGAGAGGTGTAGGTGGAGCCTCGCCATCTGTAAGTGTCTGTTCCGGAGCCACAAGCGCAGTTGGGGGCACCACAGTAGTGTCCAAGTCCCCTTCCTGAGCCTAAGCTGGTCTATGTGCCGGCGCCACAAGCGCCTGTCTTCGAGTGCCACCTGGTACGAACGAGGTCCAGTGACTCCCACTACTGTGGCTCAGTCAGCCTGCTTATATAGAGCTCCAGTACCACGTTACTGTAACAACTTTCTAAAACTATCCGATCACTGAACGTCACTTTCGATCCTTCATTTGCATAACTATCTACAGTATCCCCCTGCTGGCCCAGGGTGAGAACTTCAGTACATAACACCACATATATAAAAACCAAGTAAACAAAAAGCAAAGAACACATCCATATATGTAAAAGGCAAGTACTACTGTCAACATGGGAAATATGAGCAGCAGCCTTTGTAACTAAGAAAGGGGATGTCCTTCCGCTCCACCTTTTTAGTTGCTCTACAGAGCTATTCCTGTGTAGAGAGCCCATTGATTTCAGTGGGTAGAGGATAATGTTGCAAAGCTACAGAATGTCCTAAGCATACTTAGATTGCAATGAATAGGATTTTCTCCTGAGTACATATGATTAACTCTGAGATGAAATCTAGCTTTTTCAGCTGGTGAGGGTCCTAAAAGTCCTCCCTTTTCAATATGTGAGAATGATGAATTACTTACAGGCTTCTCTATAACCTACAGGAGGAGCCTGATGGCTGTATGAATAACAGAGGAAAGAAAAAGGAGTGGCTTCTCCTGGTAGTAAGTTTACATAAATATGAAGTGGTGGCTGGATTGTAGGACTAGAACCTGGGAAGACCAGGGTTCCAGTCCCCACTCAGCAATGAAGCTCACTGCATGCCCTTGGGCCAGTCACTGCCTTTCAGCCTAACCCACCTCACAGGGTTGTTGTGGGGATTAAAGGAGGAGGGGGAGAACCATGTACGCAGCCTTGAGCTCCTTGGAGAAAAGGGGGCAGAATGCAATAGAATAAAATAAATTACAAATCAAAGATGAGAGAGTGCAGAGTGACTCAAAAACATCATTTTTTAACACAGATGCAGATACAAGGTAAATCTTGGGGCCTCTAAGTATATCACTTTGTACAGTATATCACTTTCTGAAACAGTTCAGATGATCTAATTGTAATCCTTTCAATAATTCTGTATTGGTAAGTTAGCATTATATCCTTATTATCCCACATACTGCAGGCGTGGAGGGGAATTGAGGTAGTTTGCCTAAGCTGAGCTCATGGCGGAAGCAAGATTCAAACTCGGGTATCAATATTCATAGTTCAGTCTCTTGGCCACTATGCTACATTATTAAAAAGCAACCCCAACAAATGCCTTTAAACTACACTGTTCTTTTTTTTAAATGTGTATCATAAATTATGAATCAATGTAAGCAAAATCATACTAGAGCATTACAATGTAGATAAAACCTATGCATTATCACACACTTTTTTGTTTCAAAACAAAATAGAATTTGACAATTATTCTATAAATCTGATTGTTTTCTCCTCTGATGAAGTACATAAGTTTCACTAATATTATTATATTCCAAATAATTCCAAACCATTCTACAATTAATGGTGTTTAAATTTGCTTCCACACTTTAGCAATAGTTACCTTTACTGCTCATTTTTTAGACTTTGCGTTTTTTGTTTGAATGACATGCTCTCAGTGACTGTGGTTAACGCTTAAAGTGTCATTCTTAATGATATCATCAGTATATTTTTATTTCAGAACTGTAGCATTGATCACACGTGTTTGCATCTATACAACTCCCAAGCACCCTCAAGTAAAGAATTGTGCCTTTTAACACATCTACTGTTCCTTAGTCTTTTATTTTATTTCATCCTTCCTTGTATGCAGCAGCAGTGTGTAGGACAAGTAGTTACAGTAGCACAGAAGAGAGGATTAAGTGATTACTTGGCATTTGAAAATTGCATGTCTGTTTAAGGGCTCTTACAAGTATTTAGAAGAATGTATTCTCACTGTGGTATACTTGGCTTCCTGACAAATTTCCTCCCTAAGCTGAGCACAGCATCAGCATCCTACCAGAATAAAACAAACAGGCACCAGCATACTTCTAAATGACACACCCTAATGGATGTACACACAACAGTACACACACAGTTGGCTTGAAACTAATTACAAAAATTGATCTGCTGTGGGTTCTTGGTGTTCTTTTTAAGAGAGCAGAATATGTAAATGTAACACAGTTAATTCATATGACTTATTTGGGGAAACTAGTCCTTTTTTTTTAAGTTCACAAATATAAGCACCATCAATAATCTATATTATTTTACTTCTTTAATTAATTATTTATGCTTTTAGCATATTAAATGGCTATACTTGTTATCAGGATCGTTGCATTGTTGCCTTTTTGAGATAATAAAATTGATTTTAAAAAGGTACCACACATGGTTGGTTAGAAAGCCTAGATTTTCCAGAGCACCTCTACTCTTAATTCCTAGCCCCACCAATTAAACTGGAATTTGGCCCCTAACAATAAATTAAATATTACTTTTATTCGAGTTGACACAGGAGTACAGCCCCATCCAAAATGTAGGGTGAATGTTTCAAGTACTATGCTGTACTGTGTAAGCAACCAATTCTTATTTTTTTAGAATGCACATATTCTAAATTATCTGTAGAGTTGGGGTGAGGAGTCTGATGCTCTCCAAATGCTACTGGGACTCCATCATCCCTAACCATTGGGCTTATTGGCTGGAGCTGATGGGAGTAGAAGTGTAACAACCTCTGGAGGGCTAAGTACCCATCCCTCAGTAGAAGCTGAGAGTTTATCCGTTCCTTAACAGAATACATGCATCCATGGGTATTTTTCTTCACAGCACACCTTTTAAAAATATAATCAAATTAACGAGTTAAAAATGAAAATTGTGCATAGATATCACAAGTGTATGTATATGTATTTATATTTAAAGTTAAGCCAGTATGTTTAAGTTACATATGGATCTATGGTTAATCAAGAACAATTAACAGTGTTTTTTCCAATAACTTCAATCTATCATAGCCTACAAAACAGACTGATAACAATGCAGTAACTAAAGGTCTTATCAAACTTCAGTATTTTTAAAAAATTATCATTTCATTTTAATTATGTATTCCAGTTAATCATTATATCAATTTAGATCACTAGATCTTCTTCAATCCTTCTGATCATCATTGTTTTCTTTTTCTCCAAAACATTAATTTATCCATTTTCCAGTTTAATTAAATCAGCCAATCAGTTCATCAACATTGCTAATATCCCCACCCTAATTCAATCATTAACCTAAAAATATTCGTATTCTTGCAGAGTTATGGATTCAGCTGAATGGGAATATAATATAGTAGTTCATTAAGCTAATTCATCCTAATTTTCAATTAGTCTCTTCCATTTTATCAGAAACACTACCAGCTCAGAGAACTCTATTCCTGTAACGTAAAAAATAATAAAAATAATATCAAATCCTGAATTTTCCATTCAATTAAATCAGTGTTCAGTACAATTCTGTGCATGTGTACTCAGAAGTCCCAAGAACTCTCAGGTAAATGTCCTTGGGATTGTACTCCTAGACTTCCTTTGGCAGTTTAGCTGCTGCTAATCCTTGGAGCTCACTCATCTTTTCTTCTTTGCACTCTTGCTTTGAAAATGTACTGTCGACCACAGTGGTTTTCAAATGCTACTTTTCACATGGAAAAGGTTACTATTGCTGTCACCTCTCTGTCTGCATAGATGCAAACATTTATTTTATGAAGAAATAATCCATGTGGCTGGCATAGGAGAGGTAGGGTCAAGTAGCAATTGGATGCTGGGATTTAGATTGACATGTTAACTTTGAAATAAAGCTTCTGAAATTCAAGCCAAGAAGGATGTTAATGAAAATAAACAGACCTCCAGACTATCACCAAAAAGATTCAGACTTGCAACTTCTGTGGGGATTTGGTTCTGGAGATTGCATATCAAGCTGAAATTGTGTATAGCCAGAACAACCCCAGAACTGACTCCTGCAACCACCCCTATCTTTCTGGATCTGGTATACGAAGCAGGTGCCCGCCCCCTTCCTAGCAAGGTAGAGAGCTTTTAAGCTCTCCGCCTCACTTACCAGGCTCTGGGAGGCTATCATACCAGCTCTGAAAGCCTCCCAGACCTTGGTAAGTGAGGCGGAGAGCTTAAAAGCTCTTTCCACAGTGGGAAAACCTAGCACGGAGTGAACTTTTAAGGGAAGGTTTTTGTGTGGCTCTGCAGGAGGAGACTTGCCAATAGATTGGCCCAATTCACAGGATTTGTTTTGCCTGCTCTGCATTGGCATGGAGATGAATCATCTAGTGATAGAAGCATGGTAAATAGAATAATTTGGTCACATTTTTGGTAGGTAGGTGTGTGAATTCACTAGGCAGGGTTAAGCTTTGGTGATCACTCTTAGTCCTTAAACTCCTTAAACAGGAGTTTAGTCCCAAAACTTGCCTTCAAGGCTGTGAGACATGTTGACAAGGTAAGGATCAACTTAGAGGCTAACCTGTACACAGTGGTACCTCGTTCCGGAGGTCCGTTCTTAACCTGAAACTGTTTTTAACCTGAAGCACCACTTTAGCTAATGGGGCCTCCTGCTGCTGCTGCGCCGCCACAACACGATTTCTGTTCTCATCCTGAAGCAAAGTTCTTAACTCGAGGTACTATTTCTGGGTTAGCGGAGTCTGTAACCTGAAGCATATGTAACCCGAGGTACCACTGTACTACGTGCTTGGAGTTGCAGCAGTCAGATTCCTGGACATATTATCACCTATACATATTCATTTTTAGAGATTCATTAAATGATCTCATTCAGCACACATTATTTGTGTTTTATTTCTCTGTCATGGTCACAAACAAAAATCTGACTCGAGCTACATCCGATAATCTAAATCTTGCTTTAAATGACTGCTGGATAGCTGCTTGAATTGTATGAAAGGCTAAGCTATTGTTTATATAAAAGTATCTAACTTTTAGTCTGAAAGAAATTATACTACTCTAGCTTGGCAGGTTGCTTGTTAAGAGCAAAACCATACATGGTTAATCTAACTAATCCTCTCATTAGCCTTTCTGCAGTTATGGGGGGCAAAGTAAACTCTCTGATTGTGATTGACATCTGTTTGGTTTGGCTTTAAGTTGAGCAACCTTAAGCCTGTATTATAAAATGTAAGCCTTAATGAAATCTTTTTTTAATTATTATTTTTTAATTGGAACATCTTTCTCTCTTTTCAATTTGTATTTTTATGTGAATATAAAATTTATCTAAACATAAGAAAAGTGTCAAGCTCGTGCAAAAGTTGAGAGGATAAGCTGTGTTCATACTACAGAATTCTGGGTTTCTGTTGCAGGAGATTCCTGTCACCTTTCTAGTGTGAAAAGTCAACCACCATCCTTCTCATAACATCACAGCTTTTGATTAATAATGCATGCAGAGTTCACTGGGTGAGTAAATACTCTATATGCATATATGGTGTTTGCACTTGTTTTATGCAGTATCGTTTCTGAATGATTGAGCCTGAAGTATAAAATGCAAAATATTTCTGGAACCAGTGATGGGACTCAAAGGAGAATGAGTTTTCAGAGTGCAAACAGCGGGTGCAATCCACTGTTAAGGCCCATTGATTTCTGTAGAATTAAAATCAACTCTCTTCCATTGGAAACAGTTGGACTTCTTAGAGTTGAATGTGCTTAACTTTGGTTAGACTATGGAGTTTTGCCCACTGCACAGCCTGCTATCCATCAAGCCAGAAGTCCTCCTTCCAGTCGTTGTAAGGCAGCCATCAAGGGCTCAATAAGCAACCAGTGGCAGGTAGCAAAAATGGGAGGGTTATCAAGCCCCTTGTGGATAATGTTGTGCGGGCCTGGTATACCTTAAATGAATTTATGGTTCCAGTGCATGAGTGGGGGGTAAGCAGTGTATTTCCAAGGCTAAGCCTGGAGCTGTAAGTGGTTCAGGAAGCTTTTTGTCTGCTGCTACTATCATTTTCCAATGTCAAATCAATTTCAATAACCAAGTTTTATGCAAAACTTAAAATAATCCATTTCTAAGCCTGTGTTGGCTTTGTACGCCAATGAAAGCAGAACATTGGCATATGTGCTCAAAATAATCTCAATTTGAAGCATGAGAAAGAATGAAAACTGGAAACTTTTGTATTTTTATCCTGTTAATGTGAATTTCAGTGACATCACTAAAGTCTTTCAGTCTTTCTGATAACCTACTTCTCCAACGAAGAGTGGTGAAGTCTGATACAACCAGGTTAATTTGCTGGACACATCTGAAAATGGGCAGAGGAGCATTGTTTAATAGGAACTAGGGTAGACAGAAGGGGCAGAGGAGCATTGTTTAATAGGAACTAGGGTACACAGAAGGTATGACAGGAAAGAGAATGAATCAAGTACCAAATGACTGGTCTGAGCCCTCCAACACATTTTTTAGAATGATGGGAAAAGGCAGCAAAAGCAGATGCAGCCTGTTGCATATTTTATCCAAAAGATAATCCACTATACAGTTCATCGTAACAATTATCTATATTTGGAACCAAGAAAGGAGATTCCAGCTAAACATTAGGAATAACTTTCTAACAGAAAGTGCTGTTCAAGAGTGGAATGGACTACCTCAGAAAGGACTACTTTCATTAGATGTCTTTAAACAGAGGTTGAATGACCATCTGTCAGGGATTCTTTAGTTGTCATTTCTGAATTGCGGGGATTGGATCAGATTATCTTTTGGGTCCGTTTCAATGTCACCTTTCACACTAGTATTGTTTAAACAAAGAAAATCCCTGGACTTACTGAAATATATTTATTGGTCACAAGGAAAACTGAGAACCTGGAGAGAACCATAGATTAATAGATAGTGGTTGAAGGCAAGAAGTAATATTTGGAACAATCATCTGGATTAATCAGTCTGAAAGTGTCTCTTTCTGCAGAAAGATTTACCGGTTTAGCTCGATAAGATATCTATTATCTGGCTAGCCTCAAAGAGGGGATGCAAGTTCCTATGGGAAAGCTTTCTTAGGATGAATTAAATAACGGTTGGAAGCACTGTCACACAGGCCCATCTTGAAATTGTGGGCAGGTTTGTAATCTGATATTGATTGCCGATCGCACTTCATTGAAGTGTATCTATCTCAAAAAGTCTGTCTGGTGTAGTGGTTAGCTATGAAACTCACTGGGTGAGATCTTGAGCCAGTCATTGTCTCTTAGCACTAGCCTACTTCACAGGGTTCTTGTGAGGAAAAGATGGGAAGGGGAGAACCATGTACACAACCTTGATTCCTCTTGGAAGAAAGGTGGGGTAAAAATATAATTATAAATAATACATAAATAAATAAGCTCAATTGTCTGACTGCCTATTCAACTTGAAGTTCATGTCTTACTCGTTAGCGATGGAACCCAACTTTGAAAGGTTCACATCAGTAACACTGCAGTGAGCAATGATGAAAGATAATGGAGTAAAGAAATTCTTTTCCATATACTGTGATGGGAGAAAAGAGGAGTAAAATGTCACCTCTTGAAAGTGGAGAATAAAAGCTTCATGTCGTATAAACCTTACAGATATATCTCCTTCTCCGTAGAAGAGTATCAGTGGAGACATAAAGATAAAAAGTTTTGAAAGATCTTGTCATCCTTGCTCTTAGGTTGTCAAATGTAACTTTCAAAGGCAGGCTGCCAAGCCATGTGCCATAGGTTGTTCAGGGGAGGGTGGGGGGCGTGATCATACACAGATAGCCACAATCCAAAGGCTCTTATAAAGCAGATATTTCTCTTGAAGTAGTGGGCATGTTGTTTCAGCAGATCCTTTTGCTGAACTGGAAGCTTAATAAATAGATTGTGGTCTAGTAAGGAGACCTGCTCATTTAAAGACCGTGTGTGTGTGTATGTGTTTATTACTCCTCTGTTTCCTGACCTACAATGTATTAGTGATGCCACAAAAGGGCATTTTTGCTCAAATGTTGGAACCCTAAACTTTATTGTGAAGACTAAACTCTGCTGCCAATTCTTTTCTTGATTGCTTTGCATTTTCTGCTGGTGGGGGCATGGGATACTTCCTGTTATATGCCCTCTACGTCCACAGTTAGGAAGTTATGCAAATCAAAAGTGTGTGTCTGTAGAAGAAATCATACAGTTCCTATTACTATTCTGAGTATACCAGTCCCCTATACTTATTTGCTGACTCAGACATAGTGTGATAAGTTGGAAGTTGAGTAATGAAGCTAGAAGAACTTTCTTCAGCATTTATCCAACTTCCATAGTCTACATTCCATATATTCAAAGAACACATGTTAGGACATCACACAATTTAGGGGCAGAGGCTAGAGATAAACATGCTTTCCTGCTGACTTAATTCCACAGTGTGTCTGGGATGTCTGTTCATTTATGTTTCTAGGTCAGAAAGTTTGCAAGTGAGTAAAATTTTAAATTAGACCCAGTTTAATATAATATTTAAGAAAGTTTAAAGGGACTAGCTCCACAGGTTCTCAAATGTTTTGTATGAGAAGGCATTCCCATATTGCCTCAAAATCAATTTCATGTGAAATTTTGTTAGCAGCTCCAGAGATGCAGTTTTGTACTCTCAAATTACATTAACCTCAGTGTCAGTTCTCACAGTGAATTTTAGGTAGCATTGTTAGGAACAAGAGAAGAAACTCAGTGGTATGGACATCACTTTCCAACAAAATAATAATATGTCTTGATATTTGCTTGCCTGATTCCAGTGCTATTGGATGAGGATAAAAGGAGTCTAGATGTAGTAGGATGGGGATCATTTAGTTCAGTGGTCAACTTGTGTCCTGCCCCATGTTGCTGGACTACAACTTCCATCTCTGCCCATGATAGTTAGGGTTGATGGGAGTCGGAGTCCAACAACATTTGTAGGACCATAGGTCCCCTAATTTAGTTGATCCAAGAAGTAGGAGAAGAATCTCTAAAAAATAGTTCAGGGGACTAAAGTGAACTTGGATGGCTTCAAAAAAGGATTAGACAAATTCATGGGGGATAAGGCTTTCCATGTCTACTAGCCATGATGGCTATGTTCTACTTCCACTGTTGGAGCAAGATGCCTCTGGAGCAAGATGCCTCTGGCTACACAGGTGGGGAAAGTATTGTTGTGCTCAGGTTCTGTTTGAAGACTTCCTACGGGAATCTGGTTAGCTGCTGTGAGAAGAGGATGCTGGACTAGATGGGCCTTTTTCCTGATGCAGCAGCTCTTCATGTGTTCTTATGACTTGGGAAAGATGAGGGAAAGGTGTTTGTTTGTTTGTTTGTTTGTTTGTTTATCACATATTTGATCTAGTTCAAACATGTTACATGTGGGCCTGGGTCTCTGCTATATATAGCATGTGAGCTATGAACCAGGTACTTACAGACCAATAGTGTTCAAATCTTGTCTGTTGTGCCATGTACGTAAAAAGCTGCGTGTCATGGAGCATTTCTCAATTATTTTGGTTTTCTGGAAAACATTGAATTGGAAAATGTCCCTAGGCAAATTAGGCTACTTGGCACAGGGTAATTTGAATCAGAGCATTTGTTAGTATGTTCCAGAAAATTTCCTGATGCCCTAGAGAGGGATCTAATTTCGTGTACTGATTTTACTTGTATTTAGTAAACAAAGCTGAAAACTTTGAAATTGCCAGGCTTGCCTAATATTTATTTGCTATTGGCATCTATTCAATATTTATTTGAAATTGGCATCCAGTCATTATTACTAATGAACTTAAGAAATATATATTTTCCCCCACTGGCAAAATCACTGTAATTGCCCTAGAATGTATCAGGACTTCAGCTGCCTAGATGAGAGTCAAGGTATGCTTCTTATGATGTTACCAAATGCCATGTGATACGGGACCTTGTTTGATTGAAAAAGACCATTTACCATATAATCAGGAGCAGTGATTGTAGCCTGAGGTGGCTGTGGGGGGACCCCAGGGGTGGGGATCTTCACCCAAGTGATCACCAGTGGCGTCTTCAGCCTCAGCCAGTTGCAGAGTCTTCTGGAGCTTTCTGCCCAAATCTGAAACTTAAAACAGCCAATCACAGCCAGACTAGGGGGCACAAGTGTTGAGACAGAGCTGACAAAGACTGTCTCCACTCAGAACTGCCTCCATGCCTTATATTCCTGTTGCACTGGGAGTGGGCAGCACAGTCTGCAACCGTCATCCCATCTGCCCACCCTGTATATCTTGGTGGGAAAGGCATTGGGTTGGTCTAAACTGGAACAAGGGGGTCCTGGTAAAGGGGTCCATGGTGAAAGACCCAGATGGGGACTAATGGGCCAGAAAACTTCCTCAAGTGTGGCTTGGTGGGGTTGCCCCATTTATCTGCATCATGGGGGGGGGGTCCTTTAACCCAGAATTGACCTTAAGGGAACAATCAGCCAGCATTCAGGCTAGGCTGATTTGGGATACAAACCCAACACCTATGCCAAAGCCAACTTATGTCTGCAATCAATAAAAGTTGTAGCCATTGCAAACCAAAACTGTTGCCCTGTCATTATTGGAATGTACATGCCATCAGCTCCCAGGGAACCAGAGTTCATTGCACCTGGGCCCACAATATTTATATACTAGAAAGACACTTTGTGGAACATGATAATAATAATAATAATAATAATAATAATAATAATAATAATAATAATAATAATTTATTATATGTACCCCACCCATCTGGCTGGGTTTCCCCAGCCACTCTGGGCGGCTTCCATAGAAACAAAAAATACACTAAAATGTCACACATTAAAAACTTAATAATAATAATAATAATATTATTATTATTATTATTATTATTATTAAAAACTTCCCTGAACAGGGCTGCCTTAAGATTTCTTCTGAATGTCAGGTAGTTATTTATCGCTTTGACATCTGATGGGAGGGCGTTCCACAGGGTGGGCGCCACTACCGAAAAGGCCCTCTGCCTGGTTCCCTGTAGCTTTGCTTCTCGCAATGAGGGAACCGCCAGAAGGCCCTTCTGATAGTGAGAGCTATTGTGGATGGATGAATGTGAACTCTTGTAAAAGTCAGGGAGGCAGCAGTTGAAATTGACAGAAACAAATTGGCCCCAATAATTATGTGCTTCTGGCCAAACATTTTACCTACCTTCACTCATAACACTGAAGTGCTGGCTAGATGACATTGGAGAGATCTTGGCAAAACTATGAAGTCCACTTTCATCATACGAGACTGCTAGGTAACATGTTAAGACTTCACGTATTCTATTAATGCATTTTCACCAGAGCTACTGTTATCAGCAGGATCCAAAATTGCTGTAAATCTATTTGTGGCAGAAACTCAAGCTTGGCAGCTAGGAGTAATTTGCATATTACCTTTTCTCCAGGTGATCCTGTGCCTGGATACAAATTGAGCCAGAAGGTAAGCATATAGTGTTCATCCACAGGTATGTGGATTTAAAAGCTAGGTGCAGAAGCAGGGCTGAATGGATGTTTGCACTTACAAAGTTCAAAGGAGCCAATTTATTCCAAAGGTGTTGCCATTTGTTAACCACAAATCTGTTTAAAATGCAAGTCTTGTCACAGAGGATTCGTTCATCCTAATGAAACTTGACTCTTGCTCCATTTCTTTGTGGAGGCCTGATTTCTAGGACAGTCAATTCATTCCCAGTGAAGCTTCAGTCCAGTCGGACTAAATTTTCACTCAACTGTAAGTGAGTTCTTTTGCTAATCCCTCTTGGAATGCAGTAATTGCATTACTATTTAGGTAGTAGGTACGATATCCCAAGAGGGTTATTATCTTTTCCTGAGCTGTCGCTGAGCCATTGAAACTATAGCTGCTCAGTGAAGGAAAGGCTAAAGAGAAGTCTCTAGTTCCCAGTCCCTCTATAGCTGCTCCTAGCAGGGAGCAAAAAGAAATTGGTTGAGCCTTGCAGCAAGTGCTCCCCATTGGGAATGGAGAGAACTTCAAAGCTCTTCTCTCCTGTGGTCCTGAAATTCTCAGCATGCATGAGCTGAAAGGAAATGAGTGGAGAGTCATGAAGACTGTATTCTCACATCACTAACATCTATAGATGTTACTTTACAAGATGCAGGGATATGAATCCCCTTCAAGGCTACTTTCTTGATTTTGTGGGTGACAGAAGTAAGACTGTACTATGGCTTTGGAGGTTCATAGGGGGGCACTTTGTCCGACAGACGAGCTTCCACTGACTCACTGAGATTTTTTGCTATCTTTATCAGAGTTACTTTTGTTTAAAATTCACACAGAAACATATCTGAGCATATTTGTCTAGTATTTCTGTTGTTAGCTGCCAAATTTGTTGTAGCAAGGTTCTGGAAAGGTGATATTTTACCCACGTATGTGTTGTGAATTGATAAGGTGTGGGAACTTATGGTCATAGAGAAGCTAGAAGTTGTCAAAAGACAAAGCAAGCCAGAAAATGTTTTTGTCAGTGTGGGAACCTTTCTTAACCTTCTCTGAAAATAATTCAAAAATACTGGGTAAATTGACTAAATGCAAAACAATGTATGGACTGCTTAGAGAGTGTTCAGAGACATTCAAATGTAGCAAATGGGAAAGCTAGTTAGGTGGAGGAGAAATATAATGATGTCGTTCACATTGAGAGGTTTTTTTTATATTATTAATGTGGAGTAAAGGGAATGTCATCCAAGCTGATCAGGATTCCACTTCTGTTTAACCATGGCTGCTTAGGAAGGTCTGCATTGATGTTCCAGAACCAGAATTCATTCTGTGATATTGCGGTCAGGTAAACTGACCCAGATGGCTATGTGAGCAGACTCTGAATGTGATGATTAGTACATCACAATTCAGGGAAGCTGTAAGGCAACTTTTTAGAACATTGGCAGCTTGGCCATTGTGAAGAGCGGAATGCTCTCTGTACCACAGAAGGGTTTGAAAGGGCAGAGCAACTGAGGTGAACAAGGTTCAGGGAGGCTCTGAGGATGAATGTGGATTGCCCAGGACTGGTCTTGCTGCCCAAGGTGGAACAGCAGATGGTGACCTCCCCCAGTCAAGAAACATCGTACCCAAGCCTGGCCAAGTTATTTTGGCATCCGAGGCCAAAAATCTCTGAAGCGCTTCACAGTAAAAATGCAGTAATAATAAATAATTTAACAATTTGCTGCCCTTCTGTGATGCCAGAAATCAGCTCCCTGAGGGGACTCCTTCTTTCTGTCGAATGGTGAGGCCAGCCCTGATTGCTCCTGTAAAATTTTGCAGCTCTTATTGAAGTGCTTTTGTTTCCTTCAAAGCCCCAGTTTAAACCTGATGCATTCAATGTACCCAGGTAACTCTGCACATATCCAGGCTTGCCTCAACTGCCCGAGTTTCATAGCCTGTAGTTGAGGGCTTGGCTTCACTAAGATACTGGGTGTATACAACACAACACAAATATGTTATTTTTGATTCCCTGGCATTATGTCTTCTGGCAGGCCAAGTTTTGGAGGTTTGTAGAGGTTTTTTTGGTGGCATGGAAGAATATGTAATCATGGGAGCCTCAAATGCAGTCACAAGTGTGATGCAATTTGGGCATAGATTTTCCACGACCTCTGCTTCTAGTGAGAACGATGCCCCATCATTTCCTCTTTATTTAAAAGTTGCTGTTCTCTTCCTTTGTAGCACCAATGGGTGCAATCCAGCATAGCAAGATGTGGCGTTTGCCCATTCTTTTGGAAATGTCTGTACAAATCC